>NC_045801.1:1600349-1900349 GCF_009873245.2 Balaenoptera musculus
GGCGGTGTGGAGGGAGTCAGGGCACGGGGAGGGGTGCGGGGCGGGTAGGTGGAGAGAAGAGAAGCTGATGTCGCCCTCCGGCCTGAGACCCGCGTCAGGGCCAGGCTTGGGTGCAGGCGAGATGCCCGTTCAGTTGTGCCCAGGTGGCCAGCACGGTGTTGTCGCTCCGCTACCTGCGGGCCGGTCTTCTGTGAAGGCGGATGATAGGAGCAGCTCCTGCCCCGCAGCGGGACGGATGCCTGCTGCCACCACCCCTCGGTCCCAACAGGCGGTCCTGTGATGGCTCTGGTCCTCGCTGAGGTCCACCCGCTCCGGGAGCCTCTGCCGGGAGCCCTGTGCCCACCGTCACCGCCCCTGCGGGCCTGGCGCACAGCAGGCACTGCATCGATGGGCCACTGAGACCAGCGGAGCAATTTGCCTGGGCTGAGGCTGCCTTGGCTTCGAACGTCCGGAACAGCCCGTGCCCTTGGCATATGCTCCCACCTCCCAGCCTGGACGCCGGCCTCCGCCCGGCCTGCCTCACTCTGCTGTCCCCCTCCTCCGGCACACGCCTGGAGGCAAGTAAAGGTGGTCTGTGGACCCTCCCCAGCAGGCTCCAGTGGGCCTTCTCCCCCAGGTCCTCTCAGGCCCCCGCGTGCCTGCTGGGGTTTGGGTTGGCCCCTGTCCTAAGGGGGACCAGACCCCCAGGCCACAGCCTGATGCAAGACGCGGGACTCTGGAGAGACTCAGGACCAGGGAGGGGCAAGGACGGGAAACGCCAGCAGGACTGCGCCCCGAGAGCATCTGGCAGCCGAGGGTGGAGACCACTGGGGGCTGGCGAGGGCCGGGGTGGGGACCGGGGCTCAGGGTTTCTAGGGCGGGCCGAGCAGCAGTCCTGGCCCCAGCGTGTGACCCTGGCCACACCTCCCTCTTAGCCACTAGGTGGTGACCTGGGATGGGCCCCAGAAGGCTCCTCATTCCCCAGGGCCGGGGTCCAAGAGTGGACCCTCTGTCCTCCCAAGTGCTTGCACCCATCAGCGGGCCCCAAGTCTGTGTTCAGGCGGCCCACCTGGGTGCCCAGCTCCCGCCCCACCCCGCTGTGGGCTCAGCCTGTCCCGTCCTCCAGGAAGCCTTGGGGGCTCACGTCCCTGTCCTGGCGGCCCCCGCCGGCTCTCAGGGTCCCATCACCAGCCGGCCCCCCCCTTCCTCTCCTCCGAAGAATCGGCACCCCAGCACCTCTCCGTCCCTCCTCTTTCCTGTCCTGGACCCCTGGACCCCCTCCTCCAGCCCAAAGGCTGCCTTTAGGAGGGACTGGGGTGGGGTCTGTCAGCTGCTTCCCCTCTATGGGTTGGAGGACCCTTAACCTGGAAAGGATCTAGAAGGACACAGGAGGTGAGGCGTGGGGCTGACAGACGAGGACAACCGCGAGGGGACAGGGTCCCTGAGGTCACGGGCAGCTGAGACTTCCAGGCCACTCACACCCACCATCTGCCACCCAAGGAACTCCCAGGGAGGGAGGGAGGAGGGAGCTGTTGGGGGCGCCGTCTTCTGCCTCAGGCCAGCTCCCCTTCGGGGTGGGGTCCATATGGTTCCCGAGAGCCATCTGAGCAACAGTCCTCCGCCTTCCTGGGGCAGCTGGGCCCCCCTCCCCTGCGGCGGCCGTCCCCATCCCCAGTCGGGGTCCCTGCTGGCTGGGAGGCCAGGCTCGGTCTATGGGTGTGGGGAGGGGGCAGGACAGGGGCCCTCCTGTCCCCTGAGCCGGGGGGAGGGGTCTGAACTCGATGGTGCTAAGATTCCACAGTGTAAATGCAGGTTTCCAGGCCAGTCAATCGTAGGTTCTGTGTTTTAAATTCCGGGACCCAGTGCTTTCATCAAGCAGCTGTGCCCAGCCCTGGCAGGCTCTGGGCGTCCAGCCTGAGCCCGACTTCCAGGACCCCTGGGCCGCACCCCGCCCCAGGCCCGACCGCCCTCTGGGAGAGCCCCAGGGCTGGCACGCCAGGGAGGAAGTTTCTGGAGCTGCACAGCTGGGAGCTGACGTGAGCAGTGCCAGCTGGGGGCTCGCTTCCGACTGTGCCGAGGCCTTATTTGGAGGCGCTTCCGCTCCGAGTGGGGCAGCGACTGGCACAGTCAAGAGTGTTCAGAGACACCCCTCCTCTCCTGGTTATTTTTAGGGCCTGACAAAATAACTCGGGGAGCCTGCCTCTCCCGTGCCCGGAGAAGCATGGAGTCAGACTGCGGGCCCCGGAAGGGGTCCCAGCCACTCAGGCCTGCTCTCCACACCCGCGCTGCGGGGGAGACCGAGGCCCAGAGGGGAGGGCTTGCCCGAGGTCAAGGCCTGCTGCCCCCACCAGCCCCGCAGCCAGCGGGCAGGGTCCACCATGGGCTCGCCCTGCGCGGGGGTCTCACCGCCTTGGGGCCCCTCTGTGGGCCTCTCTGAGCAGACCCGGCCAGGGGCACGGACGCCCCAGTGGGCAGGGGTGCAGCAAGCGGGGACGTATCGGAGGAGGTCCTGCAAGGGCCAGAATCACCCCCACCATCTCCTGTGGGTCTGCAGGGAGGGGGCTGTGGAACCCCCACTCTGCAGGGCGTGAGAGAGCTCCCCGGCCGCAGACGGCAGGTGGCAGAGCTGAATGTAGGCGGGGGGCCTGTGAGCCCTCCCTTCCCTGACTGGTGCACTCTGAGGCCTGCGGGCAGCTCCAGGCAGGGCCTTGATGCCCTCCCCAGGGCCTGGGAGTGACAGGATAATGCCTTGAGGCAGGACACTTGTTGGGGCCTGGGGTGGATGGCAGGCAGCTCAGGCCCCCCAATTTTACGTTTATCAGAAAGGGCGGCCTGGTCACCTCCCAGGGCAGCAGGATGGCCGAGATGTGGCGCTTTCTGGGCTTCTTAAGTAGGACCCCAGCTGCCTTGTCACCTCAGGGTGTCACACAGCGAAGGTACAGGGAGGTGGCAGCTCTCCCGGTCCTACGTTCTCCGACACAGGGCCTGGTTTCAGGCGGTCACAGTGAGCTGGGGGCGGATGGAGCAGGGCTGGGAAGGACACTCCCAGCTAGTGGAAGATTCTGGAACAAGTCCTGGAGCGTGAAGCACACGGTGGATTTGCTGTGGGAAGCCTTGGGGGGTTCTGTCTTTCCTCTTGAAGGAGACCTAGAGGAGCCAGCAGAGGCTGCGGGGTGCCCTACTGGTGGTCACAGAGCAGCCCAGACGGCACTGAGGGAGTGGTTGCCAGGCTGGGGGGAGAGTGAGAACTGAGTGCATGTCATCTAACGGGGACAGGAAGCTTTCCCACTGCGGCATGAATTTAGACCACAGGAAGGACTTCCCTACAGAGGGTGTGTTTGCGACCGGGTTGGGGCCAGGAAGTAGGGTGGGAGAGGCGGTTGACCAGGCTTGGCCAGAAAATGCCTCTACCTGCCTGGAGGGAGGGCCGCCCCAGGGAAGGGTGGGGGACTTCTTGGGTCTCCCTCTGCTCCTGCACTGTTGGCCTTGGTGACAGGAAAGGGAGAGAGCAGGTGGAAGCCGGGTGAGGAGGAGCTGCCTCCCGTCTCAGGAGTGTGGGTGCTGATGAAATGCCAGCACCTGGCAGCTGCCGCTCCTGGTGGCTCCACCCCCAGGTGACTCAGAGGCTCTAGTGGCTGTCCTTATGCAGCCCTCCTTCCCTCTATCAACCCGTTCACCCTCCACATGCTCCCAGTCTGTGAGCGCTGGGGACAAGGTGACCTGGTGAGATCCTGTTTTCAATCCCAGAAGCCCCACCATCAGCAACATAGATCATGGTGGCTGCCGTCTTAGGCATAATCAGCACCAAAATCATTCTCCAGCACCATCACTACTTCCACCTGCAGCTCCACCAGCACCACCAGCATCAACACCATCACCACCACCACCATCACCACCACCACCACCACCACCACCATCACCACCACCACCACCACCACCACCACCACCACCATCACCACCACCACCATCACCACCACCACCAGCATCACCACCATCACCGCCACCACCATCACCACCATCACCACCATCACCACCATCACCACCACCACCACCACCACCATCACCACCACCACCACCATCACCCACCACCACCATCACCACCACCACCATCACCACCACCACCATCACCACCATCACCATCACCACCACCATCACCACCACCACCATCACCACCACCACCATCACCACCATCACCATCACCACCACCACCACCATCACCACCATCACCACCATCACCACCACCACCACCACCACCATCACCACCACCACCACCATCACCACCACCACCATCACCATCACCACCATCACCACGACCACCACCACCACATCACCACCACCACAACACTCACCATCAACACCAACACCAATACCAACACCATCACCATCACCACCACCACCACCACCATCACCACCACCGTCAGCAGCATCACCACCACCATCAGCATCAACACCATCATCACCACCACCACCATTACCACCATCAGCAGCATCACCACCACCATCATGACCACCAAGACCTCCAGCTCCATCCACAAAACTGTTACCACCACCCTGGGCTGCCCATGTTCCTGCTCGTCATGGTAACCACCACCATACTCAGCCCCCCCTCCCTTGGGCATGGTGGTGCTGCTGATGGCAGATGAAGGGTAGCAGAGGAGGTGTTCTCAGCTTCACCAGTGACAGGTGGCATGGCTGCCCTTGGGTAATCTACCCATGGAGGGGAGGATCCAGGAATTAGAACCAGGAGAGCTGGGTTCAGACGCAGTTCCCCCCTCACTACACGTGAAGCACTGGCGGCATCCCTTCGCCACCATGAGTTTCAGTTTCCTCATCTGCAGATGCCACCAGGACCCTTGTCCCGCGTCGGGAGCCCAGCAGTCTGAACAGCAGGATGAATACAGAGGCAAACCTAAACCTGCAGTGGTCCCTGCCCCAGCTCTGAGCACCTCACGGTCTCTGGCCCGAAACGCTGCCCAGAACGGGGCTCACCTCCAGAAGGTGATGGAGGACCCGAGGCAGGGCCCGAGGGTTTTGGCAAGTCTTGTGGGAACATCCCTGGCAGGCTTCTTGCAGTGAGAGCAAGGGAGCAGAGAGCAACTTCTGTGACTGGTCACCATGCCAGGCTGTCACAGAGCATCGAACCGCTGTGGACGTGGGGCCCAGGCAGAACAAGGTGTGTGGCCTATCTCAGAAAGACACAGCCTTCTTGGAAAGAGGACCTAGGATGGAGGGGAATTTGGAGTCTGGTCACAGGATGATTCTGACCTGGTCACACACTAAACCCTGACCCTGGTCACACCCTGAGCCCTGATCCCTGGTCCCACTCTGAGCCCTGACCCTGGTCACATGCTGACCCTGACTTTTGTTACATGCTGAGCCCTGACCCTGGTCATATACTGAGCCCTGAGCCTGGCCTCTCACTAAATCCTGACCCTGGTCCCACGCCAAGCCCTGACACCAGCGGTTCACACCACCTGAGTCACTCCTTTCGTATGCAGGGAGTGTGTGGTTTGAGCGCATCTTGTCTTTTTTGTTTTTCTTTCAGTTTTTCTTTTGCATGTGGTGCTGGGCATGAACAGGACAAGGGAGGTCAGGGAGCTAGCAAGACCTCGCGCGGGTCACTCCACAAGGACAGTGGTGAGCCCTCTGCAGAAACCCAGCCTTCCAGACCCTGGCCTGGTGCTCTGTGCTACCTTTAGCAGGGGGCGTCGCTGGGGGCTCGGGACTTCGTCCACCTGGACCCTCTGCTCCTTGGTACCCTCTGGCTTCCTTCTGTAACAGCCAGAGGATGAGGAAGCCAGCACAGGCCACAGCCCTCATCTGAACACCCCAGGCCAGATGGGCTTGGAATTGGGGACTCCCTGGGTTTAGAGCTAGTACAGTGCATGGGTGAGATTTCACTGAACACCCCAGGGGGAACGCGCTAAAATGTGCATACGTGCATTTAGTCGTTCAAATGAGCTATAACAAGCTTCAGTTTGGGTCAGGTCTTGCTGCCAAATCTCACCAGTTTTGGCTTTTTGAAGTGTTGAGAATTAGACTCAGACACTATGTGCCCTGGTGAGGCGCTGGTTCCCGAGCGCTGGCTGTGTGTGACCGGAGGGCTTAGCACTACCTCCTGCTGCTGCTGCTGTGGCCACACTTCCCTCCCTCGCTGTTGTCCACTCATGTAGGGCCACTTGCGGTCACTCACGGTCACGGTCACTCAGCCTCTCCCAGCCATGCGTGGTCACCAGTGTCTCTCTTCATCCTCGGTCATTCGTGATCACCCATGGTCACTGCGGTCACTCACACAGAGGCAGCACCCACCAAGCCCCTCCCCCGTCCCATCTCTACCTGCTGGTGAGGACTCTGGATGGGGGGTGGGTCACAGGCACATCCACGCCCGGTGAGATTCCCACAAGCTGAGCCCTGAATGGGGAGAGCAAGGCCGCCATGGGAACCCCATGCCAGGCAGTGCCCCCGGCCTTTCAGCTGGGCCTGCCATCGTTTTCATCTTGGATCACATGGTTGGGGGCCCATAATCTCGGGGTGCTGGGGCCTCCAAATGGCCCACCTGCACACCTCCTCTTTGGACAGGCAGCCTCTGTCTGTTGCCTCTCAGAGCCCAGGGGTTCTGTCTGGCGGCTGAGGTCCTGGGGCTCCCCGGGGTGGGGCGCACAGCCTGGGGGGAGGGGATCTGCATAGCCGCCCTCCACCCCCCAGCTTGGCAGTTCCCCAGCCAGCTCCCTGCGG
This sequence comes from Balaenoptera musculus, assembly GCF_009873245.2. Taxonomy (NCBI): domain Eukaryota; kingdom Metazoa; phylum Chordata; class Mammalia; order Artiodactyla; family Balaenopteridae; genus Balaenoptera; species Balaenoptera musculus. The sequence goes on from NC_045801.1 coordinate 1,607,064, forward strand.
CGGCTTCGGCTGCCCCCTGCTGGAAGCATGGAGGAGAGGCGGGACTCCGCACTTGCACTCTCTGGGCGAGCATTTCAGAGCTCAGGCTCAGAAACGGGCCTGACCGCAGGCGGGGCGCGGTGCCCACTAGGCCTCCCCAGCCCTCCCCGACCCAGGCGGACGGACCGAGGTCAGCAAAGACCACCCCCAGCCCGCCAGGGTGCTGGCTTGCGTGCTGCACAGAGGAGGGCCACACAGTGAGGACGTGGGTTTTTAATTCTTTTTATTGAAGAAAAGAAAAGGAGAGAAAAAATAGATTCCCCACCCCTGCTTCTTCCCGGAGTGGGCTTCTGGTCCTGCCCCTGGGGCGGCGTAGGTGGGAAGGCTGTGCTCTCCGCCTGGGTCTGGGGAGGGGCCCCTGGGCCCTGGGAGGGTGTGGGGGGCTGGCTGCTTCCCGAGGGGTGGGGGGGGTCTAAAAAACGGTGCCAGGCTGGCCAGGCCAAGCAGGCTGGTCCTCTGCTGCAGCAGCTCAGGTGGGCACCCCAGGGGTGCTGGCCGCACCCGGCCTGGCCATTGTCCACGGCTGCCCGCCCGCCCGCCGGGGCCGGGCCGGAGGAGGGCAGAGTCTGAGGCACCTTCGGGCCTCTGCAGCCCTGTGCCCACCGGGGCCGCTGCCTCCTGTCCCGTCTGGCTCTGGTCCCAGCACTGCGGGCCTCTGCCTGGCCGCCGTCCGAGCGCCCTGAGGCCGGGGCGCGGGCCTTGCCCGCCGCCCGTGAGCGTGTCTGTGCCCGTCCTGTGGCGGGAGCGGGCACAGCAGCATCCCTCCGCCGTGGCCCGGTGCGTGGCCGCCGCCCGCCCACTCAGACCTCGGTCTGGAGGTCGATGATGTCCTGACCCACCAGCGGGATGGTGGCGCCCGACTTCTCCCACTCCACGCTCCGCAGCTCTAGCGGCGATGGCGGCAGCGGCTCCAGCTCTTTCTTCGCCCACGCGGGTGGCCCATGTGCTTTTCGGAGGCTCTCCCAGGGCCGCTTGTTGGGCGTCTGCTGCTTTTCTGGCTGCTGGCCGGCGGGCAGTGGAGGGGGTGAGGGCCCCGACGTAGAGACACAGAGCAGAACAGATGGGGAGTGGAGAAAAGAAGGCGGACAGTGAGGAAGGGACCAGACAGGCAGGTGCGGGCGGCAAGGAGACCCGGCACAGACGGGTGAGCGTGGGCGCAGAGCTTTTCCTGGACCGCGCGAGGGTTGCGACCCCTGCCGTTGGGTGAGTCGGGGTGGCCTGCAGGGAAGGGCAGCTGGAGGCCCCTTCCCACCCAGCACCCCTCGCTTGGCTGCTGCCCGCCGCTGGGGGGCGGCCTTACCCAGGCTCCTCCAGCCCAGCCACAACCCAGCTTCTAGATGGCCCCCTGGGACAGACCCATCCACCTGCCCTGTCCCTCCAGGGTCTAGCATGGGCTGGGTCAGGCCAGTCCTTGGGAAAGGTTGAGTGAAGGAACAAATGAATGAATGAAGTAGGGCCGGAGGAAGGAGAGAAGAGCTTACCTAAGGGCTGTCCCACAGCCCCGCCCAGGCTCCGCCCCTGAGACCCTGCCCCCCCTCCCCCCCCTCAGCCCCGCCCTCCAGACCTTGCTGTCTGGGCCCGGCGCATCCTTGTCCTTCTCGGCGTGCTGCAACTTCCGGTTCAGGTCCTGGAACATGTCCTGGTGCCGCTTCCGGGTGTGCATGATTTTCTGCAGGGGGAGGAGGGGCGGCGGTCCTGAGCCAGGAGGGGGGCTGCCCTGCCCTGCCCCGCCCCTGCCCAGCGTAGGCTCTGGGGACTGGCCTCCCTGTCAGGACGGGGTCCTCCTCCCCAGCCCCTCCCTGCCTGTTGGAAGGCCTGGGCCCAGGTAATTGGGACAGGGGACACCAGGACCCACCTCAAAGTCCAGTTCCGCATAGCGCGATTTCCGCCGCTGTGGGGAGAAAGGATTTGTGCACGTTCGCAAGCAGTTCCCCCAAATCCCCCAGACCACGAGTTCCTGCCTGAGGATGAGGGAGGCCAGGGACCCCCTCACCCCTGCCCAAGCCCTGGGAGACACACCTCTGACTACACTGAAGCTATCAGTCTCAGTGCCCAAGCCCCTTGTAGGCCACCCCTGCCCGGAGACACCGGGAGCCCAGCCGGGGCCCTGGAGGAAGAGGGTGGATAGAAAGAAGGGCCACTGGACGTAAGGAAACAGAAGCCCAAGGACCCAGAAGGCAGGGGCAGGCTGTGGGTGAGCCCTCATTCACCTTCTGTGCCACCTTGAGGCCAGTGCCAGGGCTGGGCAAGGGTGTCCAGCTCAGGCGGCCCAGGACACGCTCCCAGGGACAAGGAGACCTGGACACAGGGCCGTGGCACTGCTGGCTGGCCACAGAACTGGCACCCGGGGCTGCATTCATCAGAGGCCATGAGCCAGGAGGTGGGAGCCCGGCCTGGGCAGGGTGGGGCTCCCCGCGGGTGCTGGGCCTGGCTGCTCCCCACCCCTGCCGTCTCTGAGCCCCCGTCCTACAGGCAGAGCAGGGCTCGGGGGGCAACTGCAGGTTGTAGGCTGGTCTAAGGGGGCCTCGCTGCCGTGAGTGCCCAACCATGGAAGGAACTAGACTCAAGCCACTTCAAGTCCAGCTCCGTATCCAAGCCGAAAGCTCTCGAGCCCTTATGTGATGGGTGAGACCACCACCGAGGGCGACCACCTGACAAGTGGCCATTTCAGCACAAGCGCGAGCTCCCAGTCACGGTGGCCCAGCAGGCCCGGGGGTGCGGGGAGCATGGCTGGAGGACAGGTAGATGCCGCCCCCTCCAGGCAGAGCCCTGCCACTCGCCCGCAGGGGCAGGGGCAGAGGCAGGGGAAGGGGCAGGGGAAGGGGCAGGGGCAGGGGCAGGGGCAGGGGCAGGGGAAGGGGCAGGGGAAGGGGAAGGGGCAGGGGCAGGGGCAGGGGCAGGGGCAGGGGCAGGGGCGGGGGCAGGGGCAGGGGAAGGGGCAGGGGAAGGGGCAGGGGAAGGGGCAGGGGCAGGGGCAGGGGAAGGGGCAGGGGAAGGGGCAGGGGAAGGGGAAGGGGCAGGGGAAGGGGCAGGGGAAGGGGCAGGGGCAGGGGCAGGGGAAGGGGCAGGGGCAGGGGCAGGGGAAGGGGAAGGGGCAGGGGAAGGGGAAGGGGAAGGGGAAGGGGAAGGGGAAGGGGCAGGGGCAGGGGCAGGGGCAGGGGAAGGGGCAGGGGCAGGGGCAGGGGCAGGGGAAGGGGAAGGGGAAGGGGCAGGGGAAGGGGCAGGGGAAGGGGCAGGGGCAGGGGCAGGGGAAGGGGCAGGGGAAGGGGAAGGGGAAGGGGCAGGGGAAGGCAAGCCCTCCCCTGCACAGGCCTCAGGTTCCCTTCCTGCCAACAGGACTCGTTCCGACAGGGGTGATGCCGGCCCCCGGGCTTCCCAGGCCTGGGCTCCCTGAGGCTGGCTGCCAGCCCCACCTGTGGGGCCACCGCCCAAACCCGCGGTGCCCACAACGCACCTGTCGCTTGTCCGCTAGCCCCCAGGCTGCCCTTACCTCCAGGGAGCTCGCAGACAAGGTGGAGACGTTCTCATTCTTCGTCCCGGCCCCCGTGCTGGGCCCCGGGTGGGCAGCGGGCTCCCCGGGCTCCCCCAGGCTGGGGGGCGCCGACTCCAGGGTGGGGGGCGGGGGCAGGGGCTGCTGAGGCGGCGGGGGCGGCGGGGGCGGGGGCGGGGGGGGCTGGGCAGGGGGCGCCTCGGGGGGCTGGCGGGAGGGCGGGCTGCGGGCGGGGAGGCCGGCGTCGGGCGCCATGTTGAGGTGGATGAGGCGAGTCTGGGGCATCTGGTCGATGTGGATGCTGTACTTGGGCTCCTCCTGGGGCTTGGGCCGCAGCACGGCTGCAGCCGTGGGCAGGATCACGTAGCTCGTGTCCAGCGCCTTCTCCTGGGCTCGGCTCAGCTCCGAGTCCAGCTTCCTGAAGATGTCCCCGTCGCCGACGAAGGACGACTTGGGCGCCCTGTCCTTCTTGAGGGTCAGCGAGTGGTTGGGGAAGTCGGGCAGGGGGCCGCCCGGGCAGCGGGGCGAGCCGTGCAGGTGCAGCTTGGACACGTTGGCCGGCAGGCTGTTGAAATTGGGGGGCGCCTTGGCGTGGGCCAGCTTCAGCTTCTCTTCCTCGGGCAGCGACGGTCGCTTGAGCGTGCCCGTGATGGTAGCCGTGCGGCAGGCTGCAATGTCTTTGTTCAGCACTGCGGGGACAGGCGAGGGCGGTCAGGGCGGCCGGAGGCAGAGGGGGCTCCGGATCCCGCTGGGTCTGACCGGCTGGCGGATCTGGGCACCCGCCCTGTGCTCGGTGCTGCAGCAGCTGGTGCTTCTCTGTCCTTTCAAACAAGGCTGGGACGCAGGGGTGCCTCTCTGTCCTCCCCACAAGAGGACAAATGACCTCCACCCACAGTAGCTGGGAAGGGCAAGTGAGAGGCGGCCCGGGCCGCCTGGAAGTGTGGGGACCCAGCCCCTCGCTGCGGGCGGGACAGCCGTTCCCGGGGGCCCAGCCTCTCTTCTGTTCAGCAATGGGGACCAGGCTGCCTGGACCTCCGACCTGGGCTCAGGCTTGCCCACCGCCCGGCTCGCCCCTGCCCGTCGGTTCAGCCTCCACTGGCCTGCAGAGGGCCCGGAGCTGCAGCCCACAGCCCCCCCAGGGCTGACCCTCTGGAAGCCCTCCCCACGCGGGCACTGCTGGGTGGACAGACTCCCACGTCACAGCCTCGCCCGGCCTCCAGCGCTCATCAGCTGCTCCCCGCAGCCCACCTCCTCAGCACACACCCTCCGAGCTGCCCAGGCCGCCGGTCACTTGCCCGCCCTGGTCCTCCTCCTCCGCCTCCCCGATGGCCAGGGGTCTCGGGCCCCTTCTCTTCTCCACCCTCCGGATGCCAACACCAGCACCCAGGTCTGCAGTCCTGCTCTGCCCCCAGTCCCCGTGGCCCAACGAACCTACCATCTTCCCTGCCAAACCTGCTTCCCGCCCCTCGCATCAGGGTCAGGGTCAGGGTCAGGAAAGCCTGCTTCCCTCGCTGCCTCTCCCTTGTGTGTCCCTTCCCTCCGGCTGTCTACGTCAAAGCCAGCGTTGAGGCCTGTGGGCCTTCCCTGCTCAGGTCCAGCTGCAGGCCTCCTGTGCACTCGCCGGGGCCCCCAGCTGTCCTGTGCTGGTCCCTGCCCTCTGTCCACCCAGCACCTGGCTGTGTCTGTGGTCCCCACCCACAGCTGCCGGCCGCTCGCTCCTCTCGAGGCCAAGGGCCAGGCTGGGCCATGTTACTAATGAGGAAGGAACTGGAGGCTCAGAGAGGCCGGTACTACACAGGGCTGGGCCCAAGCCCCCAAAGGCCCCTAAGTCTTGGGGTCACCTCTTCTCTCAGGGAGGTTGGCTAGAGCACACAAGACTAAGATGGGGCAGAAAAGATGCTCTGTTCACCTCTCGTCCAGCCCAAGCCAGAGGTCACCTCCTCAAGGAAGGCTTCCTGGGGTCCACCTGGCAGCAGCAGACACTCCCCACCCAGGGCTGTAAGCCCCTCCCCGTGGCTATCTCTAGAAAAGATGCTCCACAAATATCTGACAGACCAGAGGAACCAAAACCAGTTAAGTCGTCCACAGCCCCAGACGCTGCCTTTCACTGCCCCAAACACCTGACTCATAAAGAAATGATGCCTGGACAGCTTCCTTTTATTAGGCAATTGATTCCCTTTTTGCACTTGCTTCCAGGAAGCTCATGGCTAGCCTAGGGCTCAGCAGTGGGTCCTTCTCACTGTTTTCCTCCTGCTTCCACTAACGGCCCCAATCTGAAAGCTCGACCAACCCCTCCTCCACGGTTGGAGTAACAGTGAAGAAAAGGAGGCAACACAGAACATGGGCCCTTGAGGGAGGGCAGGCAGGGTGGGGGAGGGGTGGAGGAGGGGCAGGGGGGCAGGGCAGCTCCGGGACTCACAGAGCTGGCCCAGCCTCACTGCCCCTACAAGGAGGCTGGAGGGCTGAGGGCTAGGGGCGCGCTGAGGGAGAGGAGCGGGCCAGGGCTGGGGCGGGGGAGGCCCCAGGTGGTTCCTTCCAGCGCTAAGGGCTCCACCACCACTGGACGTCCCGCGCACCTGCCAGGCCTGAGCCCCAGGACAGTCTTCTGGAGGCTTCTGCTCCTGCCCCACAGACCCGCCGGCAGCCTCAGGGGAGCGGCTGGGGGATGGGGGGCATGGAGGTGGTTGGCGGGGGTGGGATGAGGACGAACAAGCAGACAAGCAGACAGACGCACGGAGAAAAGAAAAGGCAGTGGGCCCGGGGAAGGGCCACCTGTCGCTCTCACCTGTCAGGCGCTCACCTGATCTACAGGCCAGATCCACGTCCTTCTCAAAGTCGGTCTGCAAGGCAGAGACGGGGCAGAGTGAGCCCGGAGGCGAGCGGGCAGGGCTGGGCTGCTGCCCCGCGCACCACGCTGCCTGCAGGCTGAGGGCCGCCCTGGAGCTGCAGCCACACCTCGGAGGGGCGCGTGTGATGCCGTGTGTGTGCGCACACGCGCACACTCCTGAGGGCCCAGGGTGTCCACAGGCTCAAGGGTGCCCATGGGCTGACGTGTTCACCCAAAGCGAACCCCTACGTGCCCCTGTGCGCCGCGTGTGCACAGCTGTGGGCATGTGAATGTGCACGTCCGTGTGAGCACGCTCTCCCTCCGGTGCATCCGTGGATTAGGCACAGCTCACTCATGCCCTTGGCCTCAAGTCCCTCCAATGGGACACACAGAGGGCCCCACGCCAGAGCCCCTGCTGCCCAGGCCACCACCCACTGATGTGCCGGGAGGGGGGCCTGTCCCACATCACCCCTTTGGTCCTCACCACAGCCCTGGGGACGAGGAAATGGAGGCCAGCTGGCCCAGCAGAGGCAGAGTGGGGTCGGGACGCAGATGTCCAGTGCCAGGGCGGGACCAGCTGCCCCTGGAGCAGGGCCCGTGGCCCCTGCTGCAGCACCTGCCCTGTCCCAGGCTAGGAGCTGGGGGAGGCGGAAGTGGGTGACCTTGGCCCTGCCCTCAGGGAGCTCGGCCGGTTGGGGAACCCAGCTCGGGCCACCCCAGGCTGGGCGGCGGCCTTCTCCAGGGACTGTGGGGCCTCAGGGGATGGCGGGGCCCTTAGTCAAGCCTGGAAGTTCCTTCCTGGCAAACGCAGACGTCAGGTTGTTGGGAAGATCGCAAGATCTTTGCCCAGAGGTCAGGGATCAGGCCAGGAGAAGTGTCAGGAGGTCCAGAACCTGGCTTCCTCCCACCGTGGGCCCCTGCCTCACCCTTGAAAACGCTTCCCTGAGCGTGGCCGCTGGCTGCTGCCAAGGCCCTGCCTGTGACCCTCACAACCGTCATGAGGTGGCCAGCACCCTAAAGACTGAAGGAGCACCTCCCACCTGCCAGGGGGCACCTAGCAGGCGGCAGGCACCAAATGACAGCACAGGGAATTCCCCCAGGATGTTACCAAGATCTGAACAGGTGGCCTGATGGGGGTCAGGGAGGGCTGCCTGGAGGAGGCGACACCTACAAAGTGGGCAGCAGGAGCAGACAAGGGTGTGCAGTACCCGGGGCTGGACAGTGTGTGTAATGCCAGAAGACCAGGGAGTCAGGTTCTTAGAGGATCTGGTTGAGGACAAGGCCACGGTGGGGTAGGGGGTGAGTGGACAGACTAGGGCCCGTCCCAGGTGGAGGGCAATGAGAAGTGTGGAAGACATACAGAGGTGGGAAGGAGCCGAGATGAGGGCCGGACACCCAGAGAGTGGTGTCTGGCCAAAGGGCACAGCTGGTACCAGGGGGTAAGCTTGGGGTAGATGCCAGACCCGCCCAGATCCCTTGTCAATTGGACCCTGTCCATCCCCAAACCCTGGACTGGGGACTTCACCTCGGCGAGCCTCCGTTTCCCCAACCTTAAACTGGGCTCAGAGGTCCTCCTAATTGGGCTGCTGGAGACACCAGTGGGGGTGCCAAGCAGGCGCAGCCTGTGTCCCGGCCCCGAGCCCTACCATGAGCTGGGCGTGGCCATTCTGGAAGGAGCCCCCCGAGTCCCCGTTGCCCTCCTCCTGGCGATCCACCACGCGGCACTTCACAGCGTCCTGGACCTGGGGAGGGAGAGCAGAGGCGGTCGACGGCCAGCCCGCCCCCCGTGACCGCGATGCCAGGAAGGTGAGGTCGAGTCCCACCAGGGCGGCATTTCAGCGAGGGGCAGCCCTGCCCCGGATGCACACGGGCCCACGGGCCGTGGGGAAGGGCCTGCAGTGGGGGAGGGGGTGCTCCCAAGGGCACAGGCTCATCTGCGAGCTGGAAAAGGGACAGCGGCTCGGGGCAGCCTTGCCAGCAGCCAGCCTTGGGGCCCAGCCTCTCCTCTGACCTCTGAGATCCTCTCTATGCCCGTTTTGGGTGAAAACTCCAAAACATGGAGCTCTGGGCCCCTGAGAATACGCTGCAGGCCCTCCTGGCCGGAATCTGTCGTTAAGAGCCCGCCGTTGGCCTAAGTGGGTCACCTGGTGTCCAGACCTGTCCTGAGTCACCGTGACCTGCACATCCCTGAATGTCCGGGGCAAGCTGGGGTCAGGCCCCCACTCCCTTATCACTGAGAGCGGTGTGCTCCATCAAAGGGAAATGAACAATCACGGCCTCGGACTTTTCAGAGGGGACAGTAAGGGAGGCTCCAAGCGAGGGGCCACGCGAGCAGCCAGCCCAGAGCTGGTCAACAGAAAGGAGCCGCCAGAGGAGGAGGAGGAGGAGGAGACCCGCTTATCCAGGGATGCTGCTGGTCAATGCGGGCAAGAGCCACGGGCGGCACCTCCACCTGCCATGGACAGCGCCAGGCACCGGGGGCAGCAGTGAGCAAAGTGCCTGTCCTTGGGGAGCCCATGCTTCAGAGGTCACGGAGGGAAGCAAACGGAATAAACGAAGGTGCAGGCTACTAAAGCACGGAGGGTGGGGTGGGCTGAGCACAGAGGGCTTCCTGGAGGAGGTGTCCTGAGTGAAGGTGGGGAGAGCTGAGAGGAGGGCTCCCAGTAGACCCACCATGGACCCCCGGACTTTTTCCCACTCACCCCGGCCACTGAGCCTGTGCTGCTGTGAGGGACTTGGTCAGAGGCAGGGCCAGGGTCTTGCTGGCCTCAGAGCCCTGGACACTCAGAGCACACCCACCACAGGCGTGCCTTCCTCCCATCCTTGCACCCGCTGTCCCGGCCGGCAAACACCTGCTAAGCCCTGCCGCGTGCCCAGCAGGGGTGGGCCTCCACCCAGGGGACGGCAGACATGAAAGCACGTCCTCCGCTGGCCTGAACAGCAGCTGGGGTTCCCCGATGCCTAGTGTCCCCACTCTGCCCCCCTCAGGACATCCAGGCTCTTCTGGTGCAGACGAGGACCCTGCTTGTCCACCTGCTGGAACGGTCCGTGCCCACGGGGCCGGCCTCTGTCTGCCCCTCCTGGCCCATCTTCCCCAGCACGGCCGAGCCGGCCCAGGTGGCAGGGCCCCTGAGCGCGGCCCCTGCACACAGGACCCTGGAGCTCATAGAGGGCAGACGGAGAAGTCTGGCCCGCGTGTCCTCTGGCCCAGCCCCCGCGTCCATGCTGGCGCCCGGCAAGCCCTCCCTCTGCACCTCCTGTTCTCCCTCGGGGCTCCTTCACCCGGCTCCACCTTCTAATTGCTTTCTGATTTCCACCTTCCCTCCTTTCAGGGACACGGCCTCTGTTTGCCCTGTCTACTGAGCGTTTCCATTTCTGCTCTTGTAATTCCTACAGGCTCTCTTTCCGTTCTCGGGGTGTCCTTTTGTCCCAGCTGCCGGTCTTGCTTCACAGAAGCGAGGCAGCCGAGAACCACGAGCCTGAGTCAGCCCCCCTCCCGCCCCGTCTGTCCAAGGGGAGCAGGCAGTAGCTGCTTCGGGGGGCTGTCCTGAGGCTCCCTAATGCGAGGAGGTCGGGGGCCGGGGGCTCGAGGGTGCTGGGCCGGGGTCTCGAGGGCGTCAACGTGGGTCTGTGAGGTCCCCTCCTCCTGGGTCGTCTCCGTGGCTCCGGTGCTGGCGGATCCGCGGCTTTCCCGGGGAGACTCTCCTCAGGTCCTCAGGACTTGAGAGTGGATGCTCGGGACCGACTGGACGTTTGCAGGTGGTGGAAACGCCGTTTCCACATGAGAAACGTCAGGTCTTCACTCCTCCTGTCTTTCCTGCAATGGGAGCCCCTGGAGAGGGGTGGCCCGTCTCCCCCAGGTGTGAGCCGGGGGGTCTCAGCTGTTCCCAGCGTGGCAGCCCCATCTCCAGCTGTGCAGGCCCCCCGGCCAGGGCCCTGGTGTCCACCCCCTGGACGGGAAGTTCCAGGTGGGGGAGGCTGGGTGGGCAGCGCCGTCTCAGCAGACAGATGACCAGTCGTCCACTCCAGACTCTCCATCAGCATCCGGGGACGCTCCGGCCTCATGCCCCTCGGCTGCCCCGTGCTCCCCCCTGCTCTCCCCACGACCCTGAAGAGGGCTCCCACGCACCGACATCCAGAGACATGGTTTTTCACATTCCCACCCGCCTCAGATAGGGGCCCATCCCGAGTCTCTGCTACCGGCCAGGGGGCAGTCGGGATGGTTTGGTAAAAACCTTCTCTTGCACCTCCTGGAGAAGCCCAGAAAACGCCAGAACGGGAGTCTCAGCTGCCACGAGAGCTGTTCCCACCTCCGGCGGCTCCCATGCCCCTGGGCCCCGGGAGGACAGAGCCTACCCGCTACCTCGGTCTGAGCCAGCGCGGGGCACCAGGGCGTCTTCTAGAAGAAGCTGTCACCTTAACGAGTGACCGTTCCCAGCAGCCCTGGCCGCGTGCTGGACCCAAGTCCCGTCTTGCGGAAGAGTCCGGGCCAAGGAAGCGGCCCCTCCCCGCTAGCCGGCCTCCTCCCAGAACCGTCCCGCCGCGGCACGTGGGGAGGTGGCGCCTGGAGCAGGCTGACGGCCCGCCCGCCGGCCCACCTCTCTCCGCAGGATGCAGTGCACCATCACGATGACGAAGCCCTCCAGCGAGTCGAAGACGGCGAAGAGGATCTGGAAGAGGGCGGATCGGCGGTCGGTGACAGCAAGCACGGCCGACATCCAGGTCAGCGCCAGCAGCGGCAGCACCACGCAGGAGCTCCACAGCGATGCCCTGCGGACGGGACGGCGGGCGGGCGGCATCAGGGCTGCCCTGGGCCCTGCCGCCCACGCCCTGCCCCTGGGAGGGGCCACCCAGGCTGGGACCCGGCCTCAGCCCAACTCCCTCACCGGGGCCGGGGCCGGGGCCGGGGCCAGGCTGCCCGTCCCACCTGGGGCGCGTCTCCCTTGGGGCCCCACGGGGCCTTCCCTGCCCTGGGCTGCATCCTCTCCTCCCCATCCCCTTAGAGACCCTCTCCCACTCAGCCCCGACGCCGCCTCTCCTGGGGAGCGGAGTTCCGCCCCAACATCCCCAGCCCGAGGGCTCCCAGGGCGGCTGGGGACTCAGGACGGCGGTCCCAGTGTGCTGGGCAACAGTGAGGGCGGGGGCGAGATCTCTGGAACACGAAGGTTCCTGACTGTCCAGGAGGCCCCAGGGAGCGAGGCACAGTGGAGGGAGGGGGAGAGCTGGGGGAAGGGGAAGAGGTTTCTTCTCCCAGAGCCCTCAGGCCCCCACTCGGGGTCCAGGGCCAGAACTGAAAGATGGCCCCAGGGGAGGGCGTTTGGTGAGGTCTCTGACTCTGGACAGAGAGAAGGGGGGGGTGGGGGGTGGGGGGAAACCAGAGAACTCCTCAGGGAGAAGGAAGGAGGAAACCTGTGAGGAAAGAAGATAGATGACAGACAGACAGGGCCAGGCGGGGAGGGCATGGGGCGGACAAACAGACAGACAGGAACAGAGACGACAGGTGCTTCCTCCTCTTGGCGGGCCCTGCTCTGCCCTCCCCAGGGGAGGACCTGCCCTTGCTCCGAAGCCTTTGCCCCTTCTTCCAAGGAGTCCTCCAGGAGCACCCCCAAGGCAGGCATGGCCCTCTGCAGCCGGCCCCTCCCTGCACCACCTACACACGTGGCCACTCTGAGCCTGTCTCCTGGTCCGCACAGCAGGGACACTATGCCAGTCAAGGGGCTGCGTGGGGACAGAACGCACCAGCAGGAGGCCTGGAGTACAGTGTCGGGAAACCTGCCTGACCCACCCCAACCCCATCCCCGCCGCTACCACCACTCTCAGGGCCACTGCGGCCTGAGGACCACAGCCAGGGTCAGCTCTGCCCCCCGGGCCGGTGACTGCCTGCAGGGGCTCCTGGCCTTCCTGCCACTATCACCAGGGGCGGGGGCATCAGGACACCCTCCTCCCTCATGGATCACCCTGGTCAAAAGAAGAGGCAGGAGCAGGGGGGGCAGAACCTCGGGGAGGCCACCAGGAAGGAGCTGGGGGCACCGGGGCTGGGGGGAGACAGGCTGGGGTCTGGCCAGATCAAGGACCCCCCCCAAACCAGCGGGGCCTTGACCGGGGCCGGGGCAGAGGTCCCCCCCAGACAGTACACTCTGTTTCTCCACCCTCTCCAGCCTGGCTCAGCCACTGAAGCCGCTCCACCCCTGCAACTGGACCTGCAAGGGGCCCAGCCCCGCGGGGAACTTCTGCCCTCGTGCCCCCTAGGCAGGGCCCTGGGCCTCACGTCCTCCTCCATCTCCTCCTCAGCTCGTCTCTGTGACCGGGGCCCCCCATCCCAGGGCCAGCCCCGTATCTCCTCCAGGACACAGCCTCTAACCCTGCCCCTCCCAAGGCCTGCCCCCGCTCAGGGGATGGCTCTCCGGCCCCCTGCCCGGCGGCTCAGGCCAGAGCCAAGGGTCACCCTGAAGCACCACGCCTCTTCCCTGGGCACAGCACGGGCTCCAGAACTAGACCTCGGACCGTTCTCCTCGCCTCCCCTCCCAGGGCCCTGCTGCCCCCCGGCACTGAGGACAGGTGAGCCAGGCGGAGGCCTCCCGGGGGTGGGGTACCTGCACCTGTGGGCGTTCTCCCCTCCATACCTGCTGTGCCGCACCTGGCACAGGGCCTGAGAGGAGGGGGCCTTCCCATGACGGCAGCCCGGGTCTCAGTGCCCCCACCATGGCAGGTGGGGCGCTGCAGTCTGTCTCCTCCCTTCCAAAGCAGGCCTGCTCTGGTCAGAGCCCTGGACACAGCTCCCCGTGTTCCGAGCAAGAGGCGCAGGCCTCCCCCAGCGCAACTTCTCATCCCAGTGTGAGGCACCTTCCCCTGGGCCGAGGCCTGGCATTTACTGCCTGATGCTGCAGCAGGCTGGCAGATGGCCGGGGCTTGGGGGCCCGTAAATTACTCAAATTCTTGCAGCCCAGCCTCTGCAGTTTCTGAAACATTTCTGCAGAGGGCCTCGTGGAGGGGTCACGCAGGTCCAGGCGTGACTGCTGGGGAGGACAGGAGGCGGGCGGGGGAGAGCCCGGCAGCTGCACCACCCGCCCCCCTTTGGAAACTCAGATGCCTCTGGGGGAGGGGCTTTGAGTGTGGATGGGGGCGGGGGGCGGGGGGCGGGCAGGGCCGCTGGGAGGCTGTGCCCTCCACCCCACAGGCCTGCGTGTGTAACAAAGGAGACCCAGGGCGTCTGGGCCGTGGACCCCAGCACGGAGGAGCAGCCGCCCTCCCGGAGGTTTCTGGCTCCACCGGGCAAGTCCCCACCCCGGAACCGTGTCCACCTCTGCTCACTCGCTCCCCGCGGCCAGGAGTGCCCTCGCCACGGGGCTCCTGAATCCCAGGAAGCAAACAGGAGGGTCCCAGGGGATCTGTGTGTCTGGGTACAAGATGACCACTCGCGGGTCATCTGAGCCAAGGTCCCTCCGGATTTGGCATCCACCCTGGACCCCGGGCCGCACTGGCCCTGCCCCGCTCACAGAACCCTAGTGGCGGCCCGGGGTCAGCGAACAAGCCAGCTGCCCCAGCATGTCCTGTTTCCAAGGCCGCGCCTGCCTCTCGCACTCACGTTCAAATTCATGACCGACACGCACACGCACACATGCCACACTCCTGCACGCTCATGCAGGGCGCTGCGACCCCAGCGTGACCACACGCTGACGACGGCCACCAGCTGACTGTGTTCTCGCGGCCCGAGGCCTGGCCCGGCTCCCTGCCCTCCGGTCAGTCTGGTACCGCGAGGCCCCGGAGGATGGAAGGGGGGAGCCTGGCCGGGGAGGGGTGGGGGCAGGGCAGGAAACGAGGTGCCAGAGCATGGGGAGGGCGGGCAGGGGCTGCCGAGGCCCCCAGGGTGGACGGCAGAGATGACAGAAATGACAGAAAAAGCTCAAAACAAACAAAATTAACTGAGGCGAGCAGAGCCCGGCGGGCGGGTGGACGGGCGGGCGAGGAGCGGCACTAACATGGCGTTACTGGCGGCTTCGGAGGTGGCGTCGGCCGCAGAGAGGGCTCCACACTCGGCACATTTGAGGGCGCGCCCGAGGGGGGCCCGGGGCCGCTGACTGCAAGTGAAATTAAAAGACTGAAACGAAAGCAAAACTGTCCTCGCAGACACTCGGGGCGGGGGCGGCTGGGGGCGGGGACAGCAAAAGCAACCAGGTGGCCTCCAGCCCGAGCCTCCCCGGCCGGGGACGGGGTCCCAGGGCGCTGCGGGCGGGGACGGGGTCCTCGGGCCTCTTTGCACCTGACGCACCCGGAGCCCGGCGGGGGCAGGGGTGGGGAGCGGGGTGCCGGCTCTGTGGCTGGACGCGGCCGGCCTGAGGGCAGGGCAGGGCTGGGACCGTGTGCGTCCACGTCCAGCGGGAGGGTGGGGTGACACTATCCGCCCACATTCACACAAAAAAGCAGGACACCTCGGCGCGGCCACTGTCCCTTCCCTCTGGTCCGCCCACATCCGGTCTGACCAGGCACTGCCCCCGCCAAGGAGCGAGGGATTCGCCAGACGGTCAACGGGGGCGTCTGTGAGCTACCTGGGCAGTGGCCTCCCCGCCAGCCCTGAGCGTGTGTGCCCGTGCGTGTGGGCACAGAGAGCGCGGGGTGCCTCCTGTCTGGGTGGGGGCAGGGCTGCTGCAGCCTCACGGGCGGGTCCGCGCGAGCTTCCGAGCCGTGGCACCGCTGCACCTGGGGAAGGGGCCCGGCGGGGCAGGCGGCCGCCCGGACACACTGGGCTCTAATTCGGCAGCCCAGCCCTGCTCCACCAGCCACTCCCAGGCCTCAGCCTCGGTCTGCTCAGCTGTGAAGTGGGAACAAGACAGCAGACCCTGCCTCAAGAGTTACTGCAGGGAGCAAATGAGACAGTGCTGCAGGGTGGGCGCGTCGCGCACCCCGGGGCCTCCTCCGTGTGTGACCCACTGTTCTGGGAGCACGTGTGGGTGGCAGTGTGTGCTGGGCTGGGCTGGGGGGGCGAGCCTGCCAATCCCCACTTCACAGACTCAGAGAAGAGGCCCAGAGAGTGTAGGACCCAGGCCCACAGACGGCCAGGACGGGCTCCCAGCCACTGCAGGCTCTCCAGGGTCACACTCCTCCCCCAGAGCAAGTTTCTAACCAGGACAGAACCCACCAGGGACCCAAGGGGAAGGATTCCAGAAGCTTTTGTTCAGGGGGGAAAGCAAGAGCAGGAAGAGAGGGGGAGGGAGAGAGACAATGAGAGAGACAGAGACCGAGCAGGACTGGCACGGAGGGGAGGTGGAGGAGGGGGTGGGGACCCCCACGCAGACACCAGCCAGGGCAGAGGGACAGACAGAGCAGCGGGCAGAGGCGAGGTGAGTACGGCTCAGCGCTGGGGCAGGAGAGAGGGGGCCTGTCCCAGCCCACAGTTGGCCCCCATCCTTGATGGCAGGGCTGCCGAGACCAGGGGGCTCCTGTCCCCTGGCAGCCAGGGGAGAAGCACCCTTCCAAGCCTGCTCCTCCCCCAGGGCTGGGCACCCAGCCACTCAGGACCGCCCACCTGGTGCTGTGTGCCCTCTGGCCAGGCACTGCCCTCTCTGAGCTCAGGCTCCCAGGTAGGAGGAACATCCGGCCCGGCCCCTGCATTGTCCCCATGCTGAAGGCATCACAAGGATGGGCAGGCCACGTCCTGGTTCAGGGTCACCCAACCCCACAGTGGGGAAGGGAGAAGCCCGGGGCACCCTCCCACCAATCTGGTGGGCCTGGGGTCTCCAAAAGCAATCAGTTTCACCGTTTCTCAGAACTTACGGAGTCCCTGCTCTGTCATGGGGCAGATGGGGAAACTGAGGCGCAGAGCAAGGCGGGGCTGGCCACGCAGCTCTCTGCGCCTCCGTTTCCTACTTGCTTGGGAGGGGTGTGGGGCTCGAGGGTAGCTGGGCTCTGGGTCGTTTCGACCCCGGGTGGGGAGTGGCGTGGCGGCCGGTCCTACCCTGCCCGCTCCTTCAGCTTCTTGTCAGTGATGCCGTCCTTGGACACGAGCTTGTTAAACACCAGGATCCCGATGACCATGTTCACCTGCAGGGCAGGGAGGAGCGGCTGTGGGGGGGGCCCCGGGTCAGGAGATGGGCTCCAGGGAGGAGGCAAAGCCCCTCGGGCGCTCTGCCGGCTGCCCTCACACTCGTCCCTTTACCCCGCCGTCTCCTTCCAGAGCCCCAGCCGCTAGGTGGGGTTCTCCGTGCCACACGGTCCCCCCACCACCCCGCCCAGGGCTGGGCACTGCGGCTTGAGCCTCCCACGTGACGGGTCCCCAGGCCCATGGCCATCCCCACTGGGGTCGGCAGTTTATGAAGCTGGGATTCCATCTGGGATGGAGTCCAGAGGTCAGAGGCCGGGCTGGGGTCACCGTGAGCCTGCCCCTGCCCAGAGTGGGACTGACCAGGGCAGTCAAACACGCAAGCGGGCTGGCCGAGCCGCACTGCTGGGGCACTTGGCCCACTCAGACCACAGGAGGGACCTCAGGGGACCTCCAGTCCAGCCGCCGCCCATGCCCAGGCCCGCCCCGCGTCCCCCCCTTAGCGTCCCTGCGACTCGTGCACCTTCCGCACACGAGCTCGCCCAGCTCAAGCCGGACCTGACGCCACCTCAGGACACCTCCTGCCTGGCTCTGCCTGAACCACATGCTCTCCGCACCGCGCAGCCCTTTAGGGACCTTAACTTGGGGCCGCCACCCCACAGGCGTCTTCCCTCAACCCCCCCCACCGCCGCTGGGCACCTGCCCCTGGAAGTGCTTCTGGGTGTTGAGGCTAGTCTCCGGCTGCTCAGACTGCTGCCTCCGACAAAGAGAGGCTGTCCCCAGCGTCCCAGCCATCCACCTCTTCCACGGCCCTCAGGCCCTGGTCTCCCCTCCCCTCTGGCCTCCTCGCCTGGGCGGAGGCGGCTCCCAGCTCACATCCTCGCTCCCCTAGGGCTTCCACTCTGCAGAGAGGCTGCCTGACCCCCAGCCACGTTCCTGCGTCTCAGGCGGGGACTGGGACTCCATGGATCCCTGGACCCGGAGGTCTGGGGAGGCCGACTCCCCGCAGCCCCACAGAGCCAAGCTCGTGGCCGAACACACGCCCCAGCCCTGCCTCCCGCCGTCTGGGTGAAAGCAGCTTTCCCGGGTGACAGCGCTGGGGCGGGAGAGGGCAGGACACCAGTGGCTGCCGCCCCGCCTGCAGCAGGCTCTGTGCCTGCCTTTCCCTGCATGTCCCCATGTTACAGGAGGAGCCCCGGGCAGGAGCGCACGGCGGGTCAGGACCGGCCCTGCCCTCCAGATGCTTTGTGGGAAGGGACGTGGGGGGGTCTCCTGCCTCTGACATCCCCCTCCTGGGGCACCTGCCCTTAGAAGGCCCGGCCCACTGCCTAGTGGCCTTCAAATGCCCGGCACGCTGCCGCTTCCCTGCCCGCTGTCTTCTAGGAATAAAGGAGCTGGTTCTGGCTGGGGCTGGCCCACGGATTCTGCCCACTAACTCCACCCCCCCACTGGCTCCCCCAACTCGTGCCCCCTGCAGGCTCAGCCTCCCCTGGGTGCCCTGGGCTTCACCTTCCTCTGCCCTGTCCAGCCTGCGCCTGAGCCTGGCTCGGATATGACAACAAGGAGGTGTGGCCCTGCCCGGAGAGCAGGACTCTGCAGACGCGATGCCCTTTCCTGGGGGCAGGCGGGAGGGGTGGGCGAGATGGGCTCCGAGCCAGGCCCGGCAGAAGCCACTATCTCGGGATACCCCCTGAGCAGCCTCCCCCTGCTCATCCGTGACCGGGGGACAATAGCCCTGTGTGCATGTGGCACTGTCTCTCAACCCTCACCAAGCGGACGTGGGCACAGCAGAAAAAAAAACCACTGAGGGTCAAGCAAGGGGAGGTGCTTCCCTCCTCCAGGGGGTGACGGGCTGTCCCCATCGAGGGAAAAGCCCCAGGCCTAGCCGCGCCCCCTGCTGCCCCGGTCATCCGTCTGTCCGCCTTCCCCGCCCTATGGTCACTCGCTCATCAAATCCGCAAGACCTCCTGGCAGGTACACAGCCGGTGCCCAGCAATCAGGCAAAATGTGCTCAGAGAAACAAAAGGCCGCCAGCCCAGTCCCGCCTCTGCACCCCTGCGGCAGGTCAGGGGGCTGATCTGTGGACACCACCCACCCCTGGTGACCAGGGCAACCCTGATGGGGCAGCAGGTAAAACCCAAGTCCGACCCAGGGGGAGGCGAGGGGCTCAGCCTGGGATGTCGGGATGGGGGTCAGTACCAGCACGACGGCCGCGGCCGGTCCCACGAAGGCATACAGCAGTCCCCCCTCCAGGGAGAGCCAGCAGCTGGGGAGGGAGACAGGCTGGTTAGCGGCCAGGCGTGAGCCCCCATCCGGTCACACGCTGGGCACCACCAGCTTCCCAGGAGGGCAGTGTGACGCTGAGAAGTGGCAGAAGGAAGCCAGGTGACCACACATTCTTTAGCTTCAGAACCCACGGGAGCCCCCAGGCAGCTGACAGACAAAAGTTTACGGATGAAGAAGCAGGTCCAGAGCAGGGGACCACACAGCAGAGGGCCAGGCCGCCAGAGGAAGGTACCCTGACCGTCCCCCTCCCCCGACTCTCCCCCCAGGGCTGGGCTCCCCAACTTGCCTCACAGACCCTCCCCAATCTCACGTGCAGACCCTCTTTCCTGACATGATGCCAAAATGCTGGGCTGGGTCCCTGGCCTGGACTTCCACCCACCCACTCAACCCAGGCCCTCTGCATCAGGCCCCCTGCTCACACGATGACCTGGGCCCTCCACCAAGCTCGGTCACCAGCCCCAGCCTTACTTCCCCAAATCTCCTGGACACCACCCAGGGCGGTCCACAGGAGCCCTGAGCCCAGTGAAGGCTGCTCTGCCTCCTGCACGTGCTGTGTCCTCTGCCCCGAGTTCTCTGTGCCATGCCACGTGCCAAACGCACAGCTTTCCATCCTTCAGAACCCCGCTGCGACAGCCCATCTCCTCCTGATCCATCCCCGAGCCCAGCAGGCTGGGTTTTCCTTCCTCTCAGCTCTGGGGTTGGTGTTCATACTTCCTTCCCAGTACTCACCCCGCGGGCTCTCATTCGAGTGCAGGGCGGTGCCTCAGGGCCTGGTCACGTCCTGTCCCCCTGGGGCTCTGCAGTGGGCCAGGCCTGCACAGCCCCGTCAGCCCCTCCTCCTGCCTCTAGCTGCCCTGTTCTTCCCCACATCCACAGCCACGGCCCTCCAGGCCTTGGTTCCTCTCCCCCCACCTTGGGAAGCCACACGGCCTCCAGGATAACCCCGAGCTTCCTGGCTTGGCGTTCAAGGCCCCTGGACCTGGCCCAGCCGACCCTTCAGGGCCTCAGTGACTTCATCTGTGAAATAGGCACCCCTACCTGCCCTGCCCTGCCCAGGGGCCATACAGCCCCCCTTATCCCCACACTGGCGCAGGGGTGCATCCCCTGTCGTGCGGATGGGGAAACTGAGGCTCTGAGAGGCTAAGGCACCTGTCCAAGGCCACGGAAGGAGGAAGTGAGGGCTCCAACCGCCCCAAGCCCTGTTTCTCTCGACCCCACTGCCCACTGCCGGGAGGAGCTGGCTGATGAGAGGCAGGGTGCCTCCCCAGGGCCCGGCCTCCAGCTCCCGGGGCCCTCACTCTCGCCCAGCCTTGACTTTCTCATCTGTGAGATGGGTGCCCAGCCAGCCCTCACCTTCTAGGGCAGTGGGAGGGTCTGGGGGAGCCGTGCGGCCTCCACCACGTCCCCACCCCGCCCCGACTCACTAGTTCATGGTGCTGTACCCTCTGGCCTTGGTAAATCCCACAGAAATGGCCACGACCAGCGCAGGGAGCCCTAGGGGAGGAGCAGAAAGAAAGGGCGTCGGTCCCCCCACCGTCCAAGGCCCCGCCCGTCTCAGGAGGGGGACCAAAACGCACCTCTGAAGCCCCTGAACAGAGGGCGACACTGAGCGTGTGAAAAAGGGGACAGGAGGTGGACGAGGACGAGGACCCACAGAAATGGGGGGGCACCGGGGGGGGTGCGGGGGGGGGCGCCGGAGCAGCACGTAACACGGGACGCCCAGCCACGGCTGAACTCCAGGTAAAGGAAGGAGAAACTTTCTATCGTGAGTATAGCCCAAATACTGGATGGGACGTCCTCATACCACAGAGTTACTCCCTCACCTGACATTCAAACACAACGAGGCAACCCCGTGGGGTGGAGGCCTGGAGGGAATCTCAGAGGACAGAGAGCTGCCAGGGGCCAGGAGGAGGGCTGGGTCACAGAGGGGTGCCCCGCCACCCTCCGGCCCCGTGGCGCTCACCCCAGCCCAGGCACAGGAAGCGCTTGCGGACGAGGCGGTTCCGGAGGCGGCCCGTCACGGCCATGTAGGACTGCCAGGCCTCGGTGAGCACCCAGCAGAAGGACGACAGGAAGAAGAAGTGCAGGAAGGCGGCCACCAGCGTGCACACCACCTGCGCGGGCGGGAGAGGCGGAGAGGCGCTCGCTCTCCGGACCCCGCCTGCCCCCCACCCCCGACCCTGCCGGCCCCGGCGACCCCGCCTGCCCCGGCGAGGGCCTGAGCCCAGCGTCACACCACCTGCGCGGGCGGGAGAGGCAGAGAGGCGCTCGCTCCCCGGACCCCGCCTGCCCCCCAGACCCCGCCTGCCCCCCCCCGACCCCGCCGGCCCAGCGTCCGCGCAGTGACCAGATCAACTCCCCAGGCAGGACGCCAGCCAGCGCCCACCCGCTCCACCACCCTGAGACGGGCTGTGGTACATCGTGGCCCTGGTGGGTGCTTGCGCGACTCCACCCACAAACTGCCAGGGACAGACACCCCTCTCCCCGGCTTCCTCACCCACTCACACGTGCACCAAACGCCGCAGGAGCCCACCCAAAAGCCCCGGCCTGAGCCCACCCGCTCAGCAGCTGGTCACCGGAGGCCACACGGCGAGGTACAGACAAGCTCAGACAGCCCGGTACCAATGGTGGGCCAGGGCCGGGGCTTGAGCTGGTTCATCTCAAAGCACCAGTCCAGCTGGAGACTCCAGACACCAAGTCCCCACGCCCTGGCCAGGTGGCAGCTCCCTCCGGCCTGAGCCACGTGGCTGCCGCGGCCAAAGGGCAGCAAAGGGGTCCGCACAGCTCTGGCACCCTCCTCCCTAAGCTTCCCAGGGTCGAGGCTTCTGCCGTGGGGCATCGCCACCGCTGCCATCAGCGCCCCCCAACCTGGACGCTGGGACGCGCGCGGCACAGCGCAGGCCGCTTACCTTATTGCGGGTCTGGGTCTGCCCAATGAGGATGAGGGCGTTGGAGGAGATGATGGACAGACAGAAGTTGATGAGGATGACGGACCGCTCTGAGCGGATGTACCTGTGGGAGAGGGTGGGCGGCCACGATCAGCGCCCAAAAGGGTCTCAGCTTCACAAGACCCGGGGTGCTGTGGCCACTAAGGCCAGCGCCACCTCCGCCCTGCAGGCACCGCGGCCGGCACCAGCACCGTCGTCATCCCCACCATCTCCAGCTCCATCACCACCACGTTCCCTCTGGGTCGCCAGCTCCATGGGGTCCTGAACACAGCTCACAGGGAAGGAGGTGCTTTGAAGACCATGGGCCAAAACCTCAGAACCACAGCGGCCTCGGGGGAGGGGCTGGGCCAGGGGGCCAAGCACGCCTCCAGGGGATTCAGGACAGATGGTGGGGGGGGGCTGGTGGGAGGGGCACTGGATGTTTCCGGGTCACTGACCCTCCGGTGCCTCTGCCCTCGGGCAGGATGGGGTGGGGGGGGCAGGAAAGCACGGGCGCCCCTCCCCCGACGGCCACATCGACCCCTCCTCGCTGGCCCCTGGCTGACATGGTGCTGCCCTTGGAGCTGACGCGCTAGGATCTGGCTGGGCCCAGGGGTGGCTGCTGGGCGGGTGACCTTGGCTTGACCCTCCCCGTCCTACTGTCCCAAACCCCTGCTCCTCCGGGCCCAAAGAGGGACGCTGGGGGAAGGGAGTCTATGCACACGTGTCCCTCGCCCCAGGGCTGGTGACCGGCTGGGACGGGGTCGCCCCACATCCCCGGGGCCAGCACTGGTCAGACAGCACCCAGGGCACAGGGGTCTGTGAAGAGGCCTGCGGCCTGGGGGAGGGGGTGTGGGGCAGGCGGCCCAGCAGAGGCCCCCATCCTGACACCTGACCCCGGGCTTGGGGAGTGACCTTGCACGTCCACGTGACAGAACAGACAACAGGCAGGGAAGTCGTGATCTTGGGGTCCCCGTGGTCACGGGCCAGGGTGCTCAGCTGGGGAGTGGGCTCGGGGCGCACCTGCCAGCACCTGTGAGCGGCGGTGCGGGCACAGCGCCAGGCAGGAGCAGGCAGGCCTGGCATCCCTGGCCTGCACCTGCGCCCCCACCATCAGTGCCACGCAGCGTCCACGGGACGGCCGCCGGCGAGGGCGGGGTGGTGGTGACGACGGAGTGACGGGTGCTGCTGACGGGGAAGCTGGGGAGGAAGGATGCTGGGTCCTCGCCCCCCACGGCTGCCCTCGATGGGAGAAGGGATAAGGCTCGACCCCAGTCACCCCCTTCCCGGGAGCTGTGTGCACCGTCCGCTCCCGCCCCGGCCCCGCCGGAAGCAGCACCTCCACACGGAGACGTAGATGATGATGAGCATGAGCAGGGTCAGGGACGACACGCCACAGCCCACGACGAGCGTCACCGACGGCACGGCCGCCTTCTCCATGTTCTGGCGGGTTCCGGGGCGGGGGACAGAGAACAGGGTGAGGGGGCCCAGGCAGACGTGCAGACTGAGGGCCCTGCAGGCTGCGGGGGGCGCCAGGGGAGCCTCCCCCCTCCCCCCCACATCCTCCGTAAGCGCCCCTGCCCCGCAGCCCTCGGCCGCCCTCCTGCAGCGCTCTGAGCAGCCCCCAACGCCAGCACCTTCCGGCCTGGGCTGTGCCCGGTGAGGGGTCTCATCTCCTGCTGAGGGCAGGGTCTCTGTGCCCCGCCCCGGCCCCACTGGTAGAATTAGAGTCGTGTGCCCAGCCTGGCAATACGCCCCCGACCAATCCCAGGGAAGGACTCCCCCACCCTGAGTCACAGGTGAGGTCACGGAGGCAGCAGGCCCAGCGCCCCGCCACGGACAGCTCTCCCTGGCTCCGTGGCTCTGCAGTTCCAGCCGCGGGCAGAAGCCACCGCTCTCTGAAGGGGCCCAAAGCTCCAGCTGCATCTAACGGGGCACTCAGCGCCCACCCCCCCAGACCTGGCCCCTCCCTGACACCCGCTCCACCCACAGCCTGCACCAGGCGCTCGACCACCTCCTCCCTCCGCCAGGCCCCTTCCATCTGGGCTGGCCCTCTGCCCTCCACGCCCCCAGGCCAGCCCCCGGGCTCTTCCCCAAGCAGCAGCCACTCTCAGAGTCTCCCATGCCACCCCACCACGGCCCAAGCTGCGTCCGAAGGCCCCAAAGGCCACCAGGCCTGGCCCTGCCCCCCTTCAGCTCGTGAGACCACCCCCCCCACACTGGGCTGTCCCCTCGTTCCCACTCAGCGCCTGGCTCAGCCATTCCCTCTGCCAGGATGCCCTGCCCAGCCGTCGCGTGGCAGTGCCTCGGGCCATTCTGGTCTTCACTTGTCCCCTCTCAGAGGGGCCAACGGACCCCACCGCTCCCCACCACGTGGCCCAGTGCAGCCCTAAGCACCGGCTGGTCCTTGCTTACGCATCCCTGCGTGCCCCCCGACGTGACCGCGTGAACCACGGCCACACCACAGCCCAGTGCCCAGCACACACGGCAGGCGGACCGCGTGTACTTGCTGAGGAATGACCCAGGTCCCTCTGTGTTCAAAACCCAAAGACAAATGGAGGGACTGGAGAGAGCGAGCACCCACGGCTTCCAGGGCTGGAGAGGACGGGAAAGCTCGGCCAGGGGACGAGGGGCTTCTCGTGGGCTCCCCACCCCAGAGCCGGCACCTTCCTGCCCATCCCAAGTCTAACTTGGCCAACACCCTTCAGACCCCTGCTGACCCCAGCACGTGGCAGAGCGAGACTCCCACCCACTTCCTAAAGCCACGGTGGCCCTTTCCGCCCTCAGATGGGACCTTCCACCTTCCTTGGGAGCCTAAGGTCCCGGGGCTCCTGCACAGGGCACCCCAGGGCCCACCCCACTTGACACAGCTGCCCCACCCCCACCCCCATGGTGACCGTGCTGTGCTCTCCATCCGAGGCCTGGACTGCCCTCCCCCACACTGAAGGCACCACCTCCCGCCCCCAGGCCCCTCTGCTGTCCCTCTGTCCCAGCCCTGTCCCATGGCTGGGGGTGCCTGTCTGTCCCTGCAGCCCGGTCTCCTCATGTCTGTGAGCCCCCCTCGGCCCGGCCTAGCATGGACGCTCGGTCAATGTGATTGGCTGGATGAATGGAGACCAGGAAGGCAGGCTCCGGAAAAATCGAGAAAGTCGTTCAAGGTCACCCAGGCAGTCAGCGATCCCTGGGGGCCTGGCCCGGGTGAGGCTCCAGCACAAACTTCTGTGTTTCCATACAGGCAGTTGGAGGGCCCCGGGGAAGGAGGGGGACTCCGGGCTGCGGCCAGCACCCCTGAACTCACCAGGTAACCTCGGAGCCCCGGCCAGCCACGCAAGTCATGGGTGGCCGAGTAAGTGGCTCAGGCCTGCTTCGTGGCTGGCTCCGGCCCCGACCTCCGTGGCCATCTGCCTCCATCTGCCCTCATTAGGCCTGGCAGCCACATGTCCGCCAGCTCGCCCACCTGCCCTCCCGTACCCTCCTCCTCCTCTCCGCCTGGCTCATCCGTCACTTCTGACAGCCCTAGCCCTGCAGGTTCTCAACAATGTGGGGAGGAAACAGGTAACAGAATTGTGGGCAGGGGTGTCAGGGATCTCAAGGTCTTGTTGGGAGGGCTGGACCGGAGACCTTAAGGGTGAGAGACTGGGCCCAATCTACACAGAGAGCAGGCAGAAGCAGGCCGGCCTCCTGCTGGAGACTGGCTCCCCAGCCAGGCTCCATGCCACCCCAGGGCCTTTGCACATGCTGGTCCCGCCACCCAGTGCTCTTCCCCTGACCTTCACACGGCTGGCTCTTCTCTCGGCTTGGCTGTCACCTCTGCACAGAGGCTCTCGCTGGACATTCAATCTGAGCCAGCCCCTCATCTCTCTGCCCGTCACCTTGTCTTGAGTCTCTTCAGGGCACCGGCCCCTCCCCCCCCACCTTTACTTGTCATTTACGTGGTTGTTGTTAGCTTCCACCACGTGAATACCCTACATGCAATCTTCTCCCAACTCTTACACGTCTCATGCGCCCTAAACACTGATTTCCTTGCTATGGCACTGTCTTTATCCCGTCTCCGCTCCAACACCACACGTGGCTCACAGCTACCCACGCGAACGAGCCCTACTCCAACATTGCCTGATCCCTGATCCCGGTCACACGCTGAGCCTTGATTCTGGTCAGATTAGTAGCCCGGTTTCGGGCACATCACAGAAGCGACGCCACCAACAACGATGGCTTACAGACTGTTTACTACACGCCAGGCTGTGTGGATGCTGTAAATACCTCACCAGGTTCAGTCCCCACCAGGCTCTGAGGCAGGTGGCCTCGCCCCCTCAGATGTGACTCAGAGCAGTTACTCAACCCTCCGTGGTCACAGGCCTGCAGCGGCACAGCCGGGACCTGACACTCTGGCTGCACGCAAGGGGGAGGATGCCTGGGTCTCATCTTCCTTCACTCCATGCCCCCCGGGATCTAACCCCTCCCTGGCTCCTGGGGTGTGACCACAGCACCCCTCCTCTTCCGTCCCCTCTGGGGGCCTTGCTCTGGACTCCGGTCCCGAGACCACGCCATACCCCGAGATGCCAGCGGCCTCTGCCCGCTCAGACCGAATCCCCACGCCCCACGCACACACCCAACTCCGCGGGTGGAGACAGGCGGCATCCACCCCCACCCTCAGCCCAGCTCTCCGCTGCCACCACCCCACCTGCTGGTGGGTTATTCCGCCCTCACACCTGCTGGGATCCCTCCAGGACCCAAGCCCACCACCTCCCAGCCACCCAGCTCCACTGACCTCGGGCTGAAGCTCTAGCTCGCCCGGGCCCCGGCCTCGCTGCAGCGCCCGCGCCCCAGTCCTGCCTGCCCTCTGAGCTCCACCCGATCTCCCGCTTGCTTCTTGCCTTTCTCACCCTCCCGGGGGCGACCATCACTCCTCCCCACCGAGCCTGCTGGGAACTCCTGCTCACCCCTCAGGGCCCTACTCCACACCTCCTCCTTGTGCCCGTCTCCCAAGCTACCCCTGGAAGGAAGGAGGCTGGTGCTGAGCCCCCAGAGCGCCTCCTCCCTCCAGCCTGGGCTTGTCTCCCCGTCAGACCCCGTGTCCCTCGAGGGCCCAGCTGCAGGCACTCAGAGGGGTCGGCACAGCGTGATGGGCTGTCTTCCTCTCCCTCTCGGCCCCTCCCCACTCAGCATCTCTGGGGCCAGAGCTGGCTGGCTGGGAAAAGGGAGGAAGGTGGCGATAGATCTGAGAGCAGGTGAGCACAGGGGAGCAACCAAGCACAGGCCAAGCCCCCCCCGACCCCGCGCCCTCCCAGCATGCTCCTCTGAGCCACGCCCAGGCCTTCAGGGGGTCACAGGATCAGCCGGAGCCCACTACTATGCCATCTGACAGAGGAGGAAACTGGGGCTCCCAGCGGCCAGGCAGCCTGCCCTTGGTCCCACGGCCACTGACAGCTCCCGAACCCTCGGACTCAGCTGCCTCCTCTGGGATGTGGGGATGGGGTGCCCCGACCTGCCAGCCTGCGTCTCACCCTCCTGTGCAGATCAGGCTGACACCAGATGCCCCTCTGACTGCAGCTGCTGACCGCCCCCCCATAAACAAAGCCTTGAACCCTTCAGAGACCAAAGCTCTGCCTGCCCACCCTGGCACAGGGCTCCCGTCCGCTCACCCTCAGAGGCACCAGTACAGGTCAGCTCTTCCTAGAAAGGCCCCCTGGGCATCCCACTCCTCCGCCCCCGGAGTTCCACCGGCGTCAGCTGCCCACCCCTCACCCAACACGCTCTCCATGCCAGGTGGCCCAGGGCTCAGCCCCTGAGCGGGATGCCACGTTTCGTGGATGCAGTGGCCCTGCCACGCTCCAGGCCCCGTCCAGGAGGGTCCCTGTCAACCGGCAAGCCCTCGCAGCCACCCGGAGCAGCACGCGGCCATTTCCGTTTTACAGGTGAAAAAACCGAGGCTCAGAGAGACTGAAGGCCAGTCTAGGGTCACCGTGTGTAAGGGACAAGCCTGCATTTCAAGATTCCACTGGCACTGACCTCCTACAGGCCAGACCCTGGGCTGGGAGAGGGGATCTGGGCATGTGTCCCGCTCTGGAGCGCCCCCCTGCCCCCCAAGGAAGGGCAGCCCCCAAGGTGGGCCCTGCCTTGCTTGCTCCGGCCTCGCAGGGGACCCAGGAAGTCCCAGCCCCATTGGTTTCTCGCCTGTGCAGAAAGCCATCTCTTCCGGGGAGCCCCCAGCATGGCCCCGGCTGCTGCCTTCAGGGGCCTGCCCCCAGAATCAGCAGCACCAACAGTCCTGTCACAGGGACAGCCTGAGGGGGAGGGCACACTGGGATCAGGGCCAAGACCACAGATCCCTGTCCAGCAGAGTCACCCCAAGACTTTGAGCAAGCCCCCCACCCCAAGCCTCGATTTCCCCGTTGATAGAAGGGTTAGTGGCAATGACCTCTAAGGTCCTGTCCAGCTCTGACCCTCCAGGGGATCCTGGCTGACAATATCGCTCTCTCTCCCCACGTCTCAGAGGACAAAGGAGGGGGGCAGACTGTTCTCAGAGAGGCCTGGAACCATCTTCCACATGGAAACTGGGGTTCCATGAGCAGAGAGCTGCGCCACCCCCATCTGACGAGGGCCAGCCACCCCAAATGCCCCCACGTCGGTGTCCCGCTCCCGGTGCGTCCTCCATATCTGCTGCCTGAGGACCCTTCCACACCAGGCCGGGGCCAGGGGGCTCAGTGAGCAAAGACCCCTACCCTTTCCCTCCTCGGGGGGCCTAGTGACCCAGCTGGGGGATGCGGCTTTCCTAGGTCCAGCGAGCGCAGCTTGGCCCTGGGCAAGAGCGCCCACCAGCCCCAGTTGGCCGGCCCCAGCCAGCAAGCTGGCCCCAGATGCTGTCGCCATAGAAACTGGCAGCCCCCACAAGAATCACGAGAACAAAAAGGAGGCCCCTGAGATGATGGGGCCTTCCTGGGGAGGGCTGCCAACCTGGGCCAAGCCCAGCACCCTCTCCACCCCCGGGACCCCTACTTGGGGACGCAGCTGCCTCCAGAGACCACCGTCCACTTGGGGTGGGTGGGGTGGCAGCTCCTCCCCCTCCCTCTCCCAGGCAGGCCAGGAGCCCGCCGCCCGCTGGGGGAAGGCACCCCACCAAGTGAAGGTGTCTGCCCGGCTCTGCCAGGCCAAGCCCTCCTCCAGCCCCTAGGGCCCGGGGCCCAGACTGCCCGGCTGCCCTGAGGACCGGCTCCCTCCAGGGTCCTAGGCCCCCAAAGAGAGTGGGGGGGGGACTCACTCACCCATCAGTCACTCTCGGGGCCCCGGCCCGGCTCCTCCCAGGTCAGTCCCCAACTCCACACCGCCACCCACTCAGCTCCCACCCGCCCTCTCTAGAGGCCCGGGCCCCGCCGGCCAGGCCACGGGGGGCGGCGGGGCGCAGCCCCCCTTCCCCGAGCCGGCCCGGAGGCGACAGTCGGCCCCGGAAGCCCCCGCCCCGCGCGCCCCCGCCCCGTCCGCCCGCCCGCCGCGCGCCCGGCTGGGGTCTCACCGCGTCGGCGCTGAGCTGGGCTAAGATGGCGAAGGTGGAGAGCCGGTCACAGAGGCAGCGCGTCCGGAGGGCGTCGAGGGGCACCGTGCGGCAGCCGCGCCACGACCAGGGCCCGAGCTGCGGGGGGGCGGGGGAGGAGGGTCTGGGGGGCGGGACACACGGGGGGAGGGGAGACAGGGGCGGCGTGAGCGGCTGCCGGCCGCGCCCGGGCCCCGCGTCCCCGGCCCGCGCCCGCACCTGCGCCCGCCGCCGCGCGCGCCCCGCCGGCCCCCGGAGCCCCGCGCCCCATGGCCGCCGCCGAGCCACGGGAGAGCGACTCGCGGGAGCGCGGGCCTGCGGGGCCGGCGGGGTGCCGAGCCCTGGCCTCGCGCCCGGAGAGCGCCCCGCCCCAGCGCCGGGCCGGGAGGGGCGCGTGGGCGCACGTGGAGCCGGGCGCCAGCTGGGGGGCGCGGCGGCCTGCGGTGCGCGCGCGGGCCGGGGCGGGATGAGGGGCGCCTCTGCGCCTTCGCCCCCGGACCCCGCGTCGCGCTGGTGACCTTGGGACC
The DNA here is from genome assembly GCF_009873245.2 of Balaenoptera musculus. Classification (NCBI taxonomy): domain Eukaryota; kingdom Metazoa; phylum Chordata; class Mammalia; order Artiodactyla; family Balaenopteridae; genus Balaenoptera; species Balaenoptera musculus. Next base: position 1,636,724 of record NC_045801.1, read on the forward strand.
GCCCTGCTCCTAAGGCCACCTCCCCCGGCCCCGGCCCCGATAGGCCTTCCCCACGGGGTCGGGTCGGGGAAGCAGCCTGAGCGTGCGCCCTGCCACCTGACCCAGGGCCCTCTTGCTGTCTGCCGCTCGGGTGGCTCTGGTTCCCTTGAAACCAGCGCTTGTTAGGGCCTCAGTGCGCCGGACTGAACTACTCTGCGAACCAGTCGCTGTTGATCTAAGTCCCCCACCCCCATGCCGGCCCACTTGTCTGGCAGCGTCCAGCCAGGCACGCCCGCAAAAGGTGCCCATGGAGTGCCCTCCCCAGGGCCCTGGACCTGCAGGCTGGAGGGCTCCAGGCTGAAGAGTCGAGACTGAAACCGCCGTTCGGGAGCCCCAGCTGGGAGTGGTCTCCTTCTGACCCCAGGGCCGAAAAAGCCCCCTTGCCCCCCCAAATAACTCAGACCCGGTGTCTGCCCCGGGACTTTGGGGGGGAAATTCCAGGTCTCTGCGGCAAGGGTCCACCCCCGGCCCGCCCTAGATCCCTCAGCCCCAGCCCCAGAAGGAGGGAGCGGCAAGGTGCCTTCCAAAGCCTTCAGCCTGTCTCCCCCATCCCAGCCCCTCTGTATGGAAGGCGGGCTGGGGGCTGAGTGGCTCCCACCCTGTGCACTCCCAGGGGATCCCTGAGCCCCACGCACTGAGCAGACGTCTGCTTAACACCTGGATTTGCAAGCAACCATCCTGGGCTACCTCCTGGCTGTGTCACCTGGGAAGTCAGCTACCAGCCCTAGCTTCAGTTTCCTCATCTCTAAAATGGGGAGGAGACGGTCGGGAGAATGACATGGGACACCGTCAAGGCCACCCCCCCACCCGCCCCAGCCCAGCCCAGCAAGAACGTGTTTAAGAAAGCTTAGGGTCTCAGCTTCGGGCATCCCAGAACCCAGAGCTGCTTCTGTTGAATTTGAGATGTTATACAATCTCCTTTCTGAGCTTCAGGCCCCAGGGGAGAAGGGACACACTCTGGGCCTGCTGGATGCCCTCGAGTCTGCTTTTCTCTCTTCATTTTCCCCCCATGGGGAAGGGCCTGACCCTGTTTTACAGAGGAGGAGAACTGAGGCCCAAGGTGACAGCTAGGCAGAGGCTAGGCCCTGGCTCCGCGGGGTGCATCAGGGCTCTGTGGCCTCAGAAGACTCCATCCCCCACGCCTGTCTGCTACTCTCTGAAGTGCAGCAAGAGGAGGGGACAGCCCTCTCACTAGCACTGGCCCCTGAGCCCATGGGGGCCAGGGTTTGGGGGCCCAAAGCTCATCCATCTTAGGGGCCCTCATAAAGAATGCCTGGGAGGGCCCCCGGATGACCACGCCTCCACCTGAGCCTTCCCAGCTTGGCCCACCTGAACCCGTGCTGGCCCGGGAGGAGCCGAGGTGTGCCTGACGACACAGCACAGCAGGGCCCAGGCAGGGCCAGGGCCAAGGCCACAGCCTTGACCGCAGCCCCTGGGATGGAGGCCAGGGGCTCGGCTGCCTGTGTGGTCCCACCTCCCGGGCCGCCATCCCGCACACCCGGCGTCCCTGGCGTGGAGTGGAGCAGAAGTCAAGACCTATTAAGGCCCTGGTGGAGACCTTTTCTCCCCTTCCTTCCTCTAGAAAAGAAGACCCTGATAACCACAGAACCAGAAACAAGACCTGGGGGATGGAAGGATCAGGAAAGGGAGTGCGGGGCCCTGGAGCGGCCTGGGAGATCCAGCCTGGTCCTCCCGCACCCTCAGCGGGGGTTTATCAAGGCCTCACTCAGCCGTGCTGGGCACATCACACTCCTATCTCCCCTCATCCCCCAGCACCACGCAGAATGGGCACAGGGTGCTGAGCCCCAGCTGCCCTCAGTCCCTCCCAGCCCCAGAGCACCCCGTCCTCACGCCTGGGGTGCGCGTGCAAGTCACTGACCAGACGCCGAGACGGCCAAGGAAATGCAGCCCAGAAGTCCCCAAGACCCAGGACCTGCGGGGAGGAGGAGGCCGGCGGGCTGTTCCGGCCTGGAGACAGCGCCCGCCTCTCGCTCAGGCTTGCCCACGACGCTGGCCGCGTGCCCGCTCCTAAGCGCAGGAGTCTGTGGCCGGCCGGTCCTGGGTTCAAGTCTCAGCTCTAGTTTTCACAGATCAAGGCACGGACGCTGCCTCAGCCCTCCTGCTCTGAGTCGGGGGGGGGACCCCGAACCCATCTTTTCCGCCTGCTGAAGGCTGCTGGGAGGGGTGGGAAGGGACAGCACCCCGAGGCCCGGGGTGAGGGGAGCCAGGCTGGCTGGGGCCGGCAGGCTGGCAGGTTCCCAGGCAGTGCTGGCGGGTCTGCAGGGCGCCAGGCTGACAGCGGCTGGCCACCTCCTGGGAGAAGGCCAGCCCAGGCTGCTGGTTAGCCCCACAGGACTCCTGCTATGGGCACTAATTAGCTTATCAGCCTCCCAGAGGAGGGGACGACGAAGAGCACTGCCCACTCTGCTGACGGGTCCGGCCAGGGCTTGCCCCTGCAGCCTCAGGCCACGGAGGGCACGAGGAGGGCTCCGCCCCTGGTCCAGAGAACCAGCTGCTGGGGCTGGCAGCCTGGGAGGTGGGCAGCTTCTGGGCTCACCCAGACCCTGCAGGACCTCAGTGCAGGCTCCCTGGCCTTGGCCTCTCCCCACTCCACTGTCCCCCTGGCTCTGGCAGGCCACTGACAGGCGACACAGGGACAGGGACCCCCTCCTCGTCCCCTCCCCCACCTCAATATTAATAGCTTCCTGTGCATTTTATCATTTAATCTTTGCAATAATCCTCAACTCAGCTGTGTAGATACAGAAACTGAGGCTCAGAGAAGTGGTATGATTGCCCGAGGCCACACAGCAAGACAGCAGGAGGGCCAGGATTCCAGTTTTTTGTCTGTCTGACCAACCTACAAGGCCTACAGTATTTGAGCCACTGAACTCCGAGGAGCAAATCTGAAAGGGACCCTCAAGGATGGCCCAAGGCCCAGACCAGGCGGAGGGCGGCCTGCCTAAGGCCCGTCCCACACCAGGGCAGAGCTCGGTCAGTGGAGGTTTCCCAGGCCATTAGCTGAGCTTCCTGTGTTGCGCTGGGCATCAGTTGAGGGCTGGCTGGAGCAGGACGGGGGGCGGTGGTCCCTAACAGGTGGACCCTCGCTTGCATCTTAGGCACACCCTGAACTGGGAAAGGTCAGGGTACCCTCAGCCCTCTTTCTTCAACAAAACCTCCAGGACGTATCCTCTTATACCCACAACATCTGGAAGTTCTTCACCATGTCTGACCGAAATCCTTCCTGCTGCAGGTGACACCTGTTACCATCTCTGCAACACAGGCAGGTCGTTCCCTCCTCACACACACTCCCACATGTGGGAGACCATTGGTCGCCTCCTGACTGAGCTTCAGAAACTTGGAATATCTGGGTCACAGAGCCACGCCCCCCCTCCCAGGCCCAGGCCCGAGGAATCTGGGTCAGTGACACCCACCTGCGCCTCCCCATCCCCCAGGTCCAGGGCGAGAGGAGGAGCTGGAGCCGGGGCCCCTGCCAGCACCAGGAGGGCGGGAGCCCCTCCCTGCCTGAGTTGAGGGGAGGTTGCAGGGGGCCCTGGGCCCCTCAGATCAGAGCTCCCAGAGAAAGGCTGTGCCTCCCCCATTGACCAGGGCCCCCAGGAAGGTCCAGCCACTGCCCACCCCTCTGCAGGCCACCGGTCCCTCACCACAGGCTCCTCCCACCCTGCTCCTACCAAAGCCCCCAAGTCACCAAACCCAAGGGACAATTTCCCGTCCCTTTTACTCCACTTCTGAGCTCTGAGCCGGCACCCCTCCACACGGGCCCCCACTGTGCGTCCTGACCCTGAGCTGAGACCTGAGTCTCCTCTGCCGCCCCCACCCCTTGGACGCCTTGGGGTCGGTCCTGAGTACACCGTGTGTCCTCCGTTCACCACCACGCCACCCTCATCCACCCCCTCGCTCCCTGGGCAGCTGCCTCCTGCTCCCGCCTCCCCGGCCCCACGTGCTCCTTGAGAAAGTGTTAGGCCAGTCACCGCCACGGTGAACGCGGCCCCTCCGGTGGCTGTCCGTGCCCTGAACACCGACCAGCTGGGCCCGGCCTGGACGGCTCTGCCTCCACAGCCACAGCCACGGGCCAGCCAGCGCCCCGGCTCTCACGGCGAGGCCATCCCTGACCCGTGGCCTCCATCCGCGGGTCCTCCCGCCTCGGCCCGGTTCTCCCGCCACGTGTGATGGCCTGATGCTCCCACCTGCATCCTCCTCTGGGAGGGCAGGACCGGGGCCTGGCTGGCTCACCCCGCTGCCCGCACCCCAGTGGGGTCGGAGTGCTCAGCCAGGACTTGCTATGGGTGGACAAGCAAGGCCCCTCTTTGCCGCTCCAACCTGGCGGCGGCGGCCTCCAGGACCCTCCCTCCCTCCTTCCTTCTCATACCTACAGACCCATCAGCAACTGACCTTCCTTGCAAAATGCACTGAGAGTCTCACTTCTGCTCCCCACGCTGTGGCTACCACCCTGGTGGGACCCACCACTGCCAGCCTCCGCCCTGCCCTCCACCGCCTGTCCCCGCGCCACCAGCTGAAATATGCCAGGACACATCATCCTCTGCTCAAGACCTTCCCCCGGCTCCCTCCTCGCTCAGGGACCCACAGCCCCTGGGGACTGGCCACCCCCTCCCTGAGCCTCCCCGCTCTCCCCCTTGAGCCTCCCCTCCAGCCACACTCAGACCGTGAGTCCCGGCTCCACGCAACTCCCGCCCGGTGCAGACCCGCCTCACTCAGCACCTGTGCCAGAGCCACAACCTTATCCCGGTGCCCAGGTGAGGTGGCTCAGAGAAGGCAGCCTGGCCCCCACCCAGCTCAGGAGACCCCGCAGGGGACCTCCTCTGGGGCCCAGGGTGGGGGGGAGCCACGGCATGTCGGAGGCCCTGGGAGGAGGCTCGGCCTATGGCACCCCTCCGTCCCGGTCCCTGCCGTGCCCGTACGTGCTCGTCCGTCCCCGCCCCGGGAGGAGGAACTGGGCACCTGAGGCCTGTTCCCACCTCTGGGCCAATTCCCTACCGGCCACTCAGAGCTGAGCTGCCTGCCTTATGAAGTGGGCATAAATCCTCCCCCACATGCTGTGGGGAGAACATAGGGACACAATGCCCAGCACAGGTCCCGGCACACTCGTGGGACATCAGGGGACAGTAACAGAGGGTGCGTGGAGAGCCCCCCGCCGGCCCGCTGAGCCAGGGCCTTCACTACATTCAGGATGCCTCCTGCCAGCCCACGAAGCAGGTGCTATTATGGGACGGTGTGCATCAGGGTCCCCTGGGGTTTGATGGGCTAATTCACAGTGGAGTGTGAATGACTCACAGGTGTCCCCCCACACAGCAGAGAGAAGCCAGAGTGGGCACAGCTCACCCCAATGAGGGAAAAGGGAGTGGGCAAGGTGTCTCTGCAGGCAGGGGCTTCTAGGAGCCCCTGAAAACTCCTCAGACTGGCCATCGTGCTCCCCAAACCATGCATTCCAGGCACAAGCCCTGCTGAATCACGCTTCACACATCCAGGGTGCCTACCTCCCACCTCCGCCTACTGACCTCTGACCCACAGACCAAGGCTTGTGCTGAGCCTCCTCTTCCAGGGAGCCTGCCTGGATAAGCCGTGAGTTCCTGAGCGTTGCACCTGGCTCCTCCAACAGGTCCTACCCTGCTGCCGTGCTGGGGCTCCCTTCTTGGGTCCTACCTCACCCAGCGGCTGGAGCTCATCATGACTCCCAAGCACCCCGTCACCCCCACTATCCCAGCCCTGGCAGCCCTGCCTGCATGCGCCAGCCCAGAGGAACCACCGGTGACTCAGAACACAGGCGCCCTCTCCTGCCTCCAGGCCTTGATCTTGACCAGTCCCTCTGACCACACACCCGCCTGTCCCCTGGCTGACTCAGCCTCGTCCTTCGGGGCTCCCCCGAGGCATTGTCATCTCCAGGAAGCCTCCTCAACCTCCTGCTCTGTGCCCAACCCCCATCTGGTCACTGGCCTGTGAGAACCCCCAGGGCAAGCCCAGGTCAGCTCCATCCCCTCTTGGCTCAGGGCCTGGGGGCAATGATTGTGGCCCTGGGGACCCTGGGGGATGGATATCTGCCTGACCTGGGTCTTGCTGAGTGCATCACCAGGTGAGACCCATGCCCCCTCAGGCCTGCGTCCCTGCCCGCGTGGGGCTGGCTCTCGCGGCACTGATAGTGTCTCAGGCTGGCTCAGCATCCGTGGGGCTGTGACCAGGGCCTCCAGGGCTTCTCACATTCCCCACGATGCCACGATGCCAATCTCCTGGCTCCCACCTGGCACCAGCCATGCTCTGAGTCAGGGCTTCCGGCCGCAGGCCTGCCCCCAGGCTAGAAACCTGGCCATTCTCAGGGCTCAGCAGCTCTTCGCCTGACCCACCCCACCCACCTGGGCAAGGCCACCGGGGCCCCTGGAGAGGCTGGGACCCTGAGCTCCCCAGCCTCGCAAGGAAGTCATCTGGCCTGGGAGGGCCAGGGTCCCGCTAAACCCCATCCTACCTGCCAACTCCTCCCATCTCAGAGCCCTGCACCCCAGGAACCCTACCTGAGCCCTTTGCCCCTCACTCAGACCTTCGCCTGGTGCACCTCTGGCCCGGCTCTGTCCAGCCTGTCACCTACCCCTACCAGCTGAGGGGCCAGCGCCTCGACACCCCACCCCCTCACACTCCAGCCACTGGTGCAGCTGGGGGTCAGGCTGGTCCATCACTCACTCATTCAGCAAGCGCGTCCCTCGCCCGCCTGCTCAGGCCCTGTGCTGGGCACTGGGCACCTCCACAGGCACTTCCCTGGCTCCAGGAGATCCCAAGCCTCACCACCCTCAGCTGGCCCAGCTTTGTCTCCTCCAAGACACCCTCCCAGACTGCGTGGCCTCGTGAGCACTCCCCTCTGCCCTCCACCCCACCCTCTCATCTCCTCGGGCTGGCGTCTGACCCTGTCTGCTGCAGTCTACCTCCAAAACTGTGCCATGGGAGCGTCCTGGTTCCCATGGGGGGTGGCTTCAAATCCCCCAAAGAGCTGAGACCACCACCACCTTAACTGTCACCACAGCCTCCACCCTCATGGCTCTCACTGAAACTACCACCAACATCAATAACATCACCATCACCATCACCACCAACACCATCAACAGCAATACCAGCACTACGTATTAGAGAAATGCAAATCGAAACTACAGTGAGGTATCACCTCACACCAGTCCGAATGGCCATCATCAAAAAATCTACAAACAGGGCTTCCCTGGTGGCGCAGTGGTTGAGAATCTGCCTGCCAATGCAGGGGACACAGGTTCGAGCCCTGGTCTGGGAAGATCCCACATGCCACGGAGCGACTAGGCCCGTGAGCCACAATTACTGAGCCTGCGCATCTGGAGTCTGTGCTCCGCAACAAGAGAGGCCGCGATAATAAGAGGCCCGCGCACCGCAATGAAGAGTGGCCCCCACTTGCCGCAACTAGAGAAAGCCCTCGCACAGAAACGAAGACCCAACACAGCCATAAATAAATAAATAAAATTTTAAAAAAAATTATAAAAAAAAAATCTACAAACAATAAATGCTGGAGAGGGTGTGGAGAAAAGGGAACCCTCTTGCACTGTTGGTGGGAATGTAAATTGATACAGCCACTATGGAGAACAGTATGGAAGGTCCTTAAAAAACTAAAAATAGAACTACCATATGACACAGCAATCCCACTCCTGGGCATATACCCTGAGAAAACCATAATTCAAAAAGACACATGCACCCCAATGTTCATTGCAGCACTATTTACAATAGCCAGGACATGGAAGCAACCTAAATGTCCATCAACAGAGGAATGGATAAAGAAGATGTGGCACATGTATACAATGGAATATTACTTAGCCATAGAAAGGAACAAAATAGGGCCGTTTGCAGAGATGTGGATGGACCTAGAGACTGTCATACAGAGTGAAGTAAGTCAGAAAGAGAAAAACAAATATCATATAATATTTGCTTATATGTGGAATCTAGAAAAATGGTCCAGATGAACTTATTTGCAAAAACAGAAGTAGAGACACAGGTGTCCAGAACAAACTTACAGGAACCAAGGGGGAAAGAGGGGGTGGGATGAATTGGGAGATTGGGATGGACATATACACACTACTATGCATAAAATAGATAACTAATGAGAACCTACTGTATAGCACAGGGAACTCTACTCAGTGCTCTGTGGTGACCTAAATGGGAAGGAAATCTAAAAAAGAGGGGATATATGTATACATATAACTGATTCACTTTGCTGTACAGCAGAAACTAACACAACAGTATAAAGCAACTATACTCCGATAAAAATTAATAAAAAAACACAATTACTACATTGAAAAAGAAACAGCATTACATTATCAACAGCCCCACCACCAGCATCAAGAATGACACAATAATACCACCACCATCAACATCATCAGACCATCATTACCACTACATCACCACCATTGCCACCACCAACACCACCAATATCATCATCAATACCACGACCATTTCCACTCCATCGCCACCATCCCCACTACCAACATCACCACCGTCACCACCATCAACACCATCAACACCATCAGCACCACCATTACCACCATGTCACTACCATCAGCAACATCATTAACACCGCCACCACCACCATCAACAGCACAATCATTACTACCACCATCACCACCAACATCATCAGTACAGTCATTACCACCACATCACTGCCATCGCCACTACCAACACAATCAACTTCAACGCCACTATTATATTATCAACAGCACCACCATCGTCAGCATCAAGAATGACATAATCATACTACCACCATCACCATCATCACCATCACCATCATCACCACCACCACCAACATCACCACATCCCCATCACCACCAACATCATTAATACCACCATCATCACTAACACAGTCATTACTCCCACCATCACCACTACCAACACCATCAATATCATCATAAATACCACTACCATTTCCACTCCATCACCACTATCCCCACTACCAGCAACACCATCAACACCACCACCACCACCACCATTATGTTATCAACAGCGTCATCATTACTACCACCCTCACCATCATCTCCACTACCAACGCCATCACCATTACCAACACTAACAGCAGCAACAATAACATGACTGTTATTACCACCATTGCCACCACCACCAACAATCACACCATCAGCAGCAACACTACCATTGCACCAACATTATCATCACCACCACCATCACCATCATCACTACCATCAACAACACATCATTTCCAATGCTATCACTCTCACCACCAATACTACCACCATCAACAGCACAATCATCACTACCATGTCACCACCATTTCTCCATCTTTTTGGTCACCACAATTACATGATCACCATGGTCACCAGCATCACCTCTGCTGTTAGCAATATCACCATGACTGCCATCACCTCTGAACCAGCACCATGTCTGTGGACCGACACTAGCTGGTAACTCCCATCACCAACATTCAACTCGCCATGTCCAGGGCACCGTGTAGGCGGAACCCGTCTTGCAGGAGGCCTCACCACCAACCCCATCAACCATGATGGGCTGAACCCAGGCAACCATGCCATCGCCATTATCCATCACACCCCTGACCACACCCCACCCTCCAGGCATCTCCTAGTTCACCTGCCTCCCAAGATGAACCTCAAGTTTGTTTCATCATCCCCCATTTCCAGGTGCCTCTGCACCAAGGCCAAGAAAGGGTAATGGACACCCACGGTCACCCTGCCCTCCCTGCCAAGTTTTCCTGTGTCTACCCCACATCTTGCCCTCCTGCATCCCTAGTAAGCTCCCTGCAGAGATGAGGACATTAGTCCCTGCCCTCCCAATACCATACCAGCAAACCACCGAGCTGCCTGGCAAGCTGGGGTTTTGATTAAGACTTTTCTGCCTCAGGAAACTAGCAACTGCACACCCCGAGCGGAGGGAAGCAAGTGTCTTGAGGGAGGAGGGTCACCGTGCGCCCTCCAGGCCCATCCCGGTGGCAGGGACCCCACAATCCCCCAGCCCTGTCCTCACCAAGCCTCTTCAAGATCACTGGGGCCATCCAAGTTCAGGGCTTTGCAGGGTCAGGACCCGCGAGCTGGCTGTGTGACCCGCGCAAGCCTCTCCACCACTCTGAGCCTCAGGCTTCTTGTATGAGGTCTGGGGCCTGGTCTGAACTTGGAATGAGCTTTTGGCAGAAGGACCAGGCCCAGAGCAGGTGCCCAGGAAGTGTCACGCTGTCCTTCCAAAACCCAGTCCCATTCTGCCTGTGCTTGATTACCTCAAGGCCAGAGAGCTCACCCCTCTCTGCTCCTAAAAAGAGGAGCTGGCGGAGGCCCCCAGCCCACCTCTCACCACTTGTACCCCAGCACCCCAAATGCTCTCTGCCTCGGTGCCTTTGCACATACTGTGCCTTGGGCTTGGGGGGCCTCTACTACCCTCCTGCCCTAGGACTCCAGCTCCCCCTCCCCAGGAAGCCCACTCCTAGAGGTGGTCCTTTATTCCCAGCATGTGGGGCAGCTGTGCCCCATCCCCCTGCCCCCCGAGGGCACGTGCTTTGCCTGAGCGGCTCACTGCTGTCCCCCCGCAGGCTTCTTGGAACAGTGTGGGGGGAGGTAATGACGGCGTCTACTTGCTGAGCATTTCCTGGTCCAGCTCCTTAACACATCATCTTGTCAAGGAATCACAGCCGCCCCTTGGACAGATGAGGAAACTGAGGCTCAAGGAGGCTAAAGGGCTTGCCCACAGTCACCCGTCAGTGAGAACAGGGCCAGGATTGGCGTCCAGGCTGGAGGTCAGAGCTCTGCTCCGCCCCCCACGTCACACAGGGCCCGGAACATGTGCCAGGTGAAGCACCTCCCCATTTGACACGATCGTGCAGGGCGCAGATGGAACGACGCTGTGACACTGTGGGAAGAGCGGGGGCAAAGGCCTGGCAGCCCGGGGTGTGCGGGCCTGGGGAGCGGCGAGCGGGACTCCGGAGGATGCGAGGCAGACGGGGGCCCTGTGGGGGTGGCAGGGCCTGGGCAGGGGCAGCCCCCGCACTGACCCCTCCTCCTGGGAGGACGAAGGGGGCCCAAGTGCTGGGCGTGGGTGAGTGCTCAACCGAGGGCTGACGTCACTATGAAGACACAGAGCTCGGGAACATCGAAAACAGAAGGACAGACAGACAGATGAAATCCCTGTCAGGAGCAGCCTGAAGTACCTCTGTCTCCAGCCAGGCCTGGTCCTTCCCGGAGAGCCCCTGCTCTGTCCTCACCTGCGCCCTCCCTGCACCAAGTGGCCCCACGAGGCAGCTGTCTCCCTCCCCCTAGGCGGCCCCTCTTGGAGCCCCCAGGTCTCAGTGGAGGAGGGAAGTGAGTACCCTCCCCCCTTCCTGGCACTGCCCCATGCGCTCAGGGCCCGGCACTGACCTCCCCATGGGCGCCCCCTCCTCCCTGAGGGCAACTCCAGGCTCTCCTCCTTGTCCCCCCCAACGCCGCCATCACCAGCGCGGGCACAGGAGGCAAGGAGGAGGCGAGGCCTTGAAGGGGCCCCGCCCAGCCCCAGGCCCCGGCGGTGCCACACTCCGCTGACCCCTCCGCCACTTGACCAGGGACAGACAACGTGGTTGACTCAACCTGCCCCCGCCCGCAGCTGCCCTGTGCACCCCTGGCACCCTCCCAACACCGAGCCGCCCAGCACTGCCCGGCGTGGCCCCTGCTCCCATCCAGCAGCCCCCGGGGGCTCAGGGCTGCCCACGTCCTGTGCCTCCCCTGACCCGTCAGCCCCGGACCCTCACCCTCGAGTCTCCATGGACACCACACTCATAGGGGCGCACACCCACACCACTGACACAGGGGCGCCCAGACACACGGGGCCCCGCAGAGGTGGGAAAGCACCGGGACGGGACGCAGCTGGACACGCCCAGCGGGAGACTCGTGGGCCCTGACTCCGCCCCAGAAAGCCCCCCACGCTCAGGCGCCCCCCCGACCCTCGAGCACATGTCTGTGACGCCCCCAGCCTGCTCCTGGCACCGAATCCTGCCCCCTTCCCCAGACGCACCTCACCGGGGCGCCACTGGCCAAGCAGTGCTCTTTCCAGCAGGAAGAAAAAGAGGGCGAGAGGGCAGGGGCCGTTAGAATAAGCCCTCCTGAGGGCTTCCTGTGTACCCGGCGTGGGGGGATGTGGGCACGCTGGATGAGGAGACCCAGGCCCTGCGCCCGGCGGGCCTCACACTCTGCTGGGGGAACAAACATGCGGATACACGGAGTTGCTGCAAATGGGGGTCAGAGCTGGGAGGAAGGGGACAGGGCTGGGGATGTAGAAAAACAGGCAGAAAGGCCTCCAGGAGCAGGTGGCTTTTGAGGCTGGAGAAGAGGGCACGGGGACCATGGACAAAGGCACCAAGTGTTCCAGCTGGCACCAAAGAGGGGAGTGGCGAGGGGGCCCACGGGGCGGCCGGCAGTGGCTGCGGGAGTTGGGCTGCCAGCAGGGCAGTGGGGACGCTCACTGCCCCAGGTTCAGAGCACAGCTGCTGCCCCTGGGCCGTGACCTCATGGCTGTCTGTCCCTTCCAGCTCCCAAACCCGGCAGGGGACAGGCAGGCCCACCGTGGGCCTCTGCCAGACCCCTGCTCCCCAAGGACGAAGTAGGGGGCGGCTCAGAGAAGGCACGGGCGCTGGGGAAGGGGCTGCGCTGAGTCCAGAGCAGAGGCTAGGACGGGTGGGTGGTCGCGCCTCTGAGAGCAGCTCTGCACCCCTCCCCCAGCCCCAGCCCCCATCCAGGTGGGGGGAGCAGAGCATGTCCCCCCACCTCCCTCCCGTGCTCACTGATGACGTGGATCCCGCGGCCCTACCCCGGCCACCAGGGAGGCCTTCTGTGTCTAGCCCGTCTCCCACCCCATCCCCCTCCTTGTCCCCCTCAGCCGGCCTCCTCTGCCCCCATCAGGAACCAGCGGGCGGCGTGGGAGAAATTGGGCTGGGAACCGGTCGCTGACAGCGACCTGGGGACCCTGCCAAGACTCCCTTCCGCTTGCCCCCCTCGGCCTGGCCCCTCACTGCCCTCTCCAAGGAAACCAAGGATGGGGGAGGGGCAAGGCTCTTAAAGGGACCAGGACACGTACTTGGGCAAGGACCCCAGGGAGGGGGCTGGCCCTGGGTCCTCAGCGTCCCCCAGGACAGCTGCACCCAGCAGGGCTGGGGGTCGGCACGGGCAGGGAGAGAGCGCAGACTCGCACGACCCACGGGGCGACCCTGGGCTTGTCACTCTGGGCCCCGGTCCTCAGCCAGACTGAGGAAGCTTGTGTGAGTAAATCAGAGGGTTCTAAAGGTGCCTGGAGCGGGCTCAGGCTTCGGGAAAGGACCCCACAGACTCTGCGGGAACACCACGCCCTCCACCAGCCTGTCCCAGCGTCTGCTCTGCCGGCTCAAGTTACAGAGTGAGGGTGCCAAGCGCCCCAACCCGACTGAAGGGGAGGCTGCTGCAGGACTTCGCAGAGCCTTTATAGCTGACTCGAGTGTGGACCCGGCAGCACAAGACACAGTGCGCATAGAACCCTGCCCTCCCTGGAGCCCACGTGGGACTGGTCTCGGGCAAAACACCTCCCGAAAGAAACGCTGGCGTAGCAGGACGGGCACCGTGGAGCGCGTCTGGCCCAGGCCTGTCCTGTCCTGACGTCCCCACACTGGGCCTCAGCTGCACCATTTTCAAGTGAGGGCAGAGCAAATGATTTCTGAGGATCTTGCCAGCTCTGACTTTTATGCTCTATGTTATTCTTGTTTGTTTTTAAAAAGGAAACCGCAAAACATTTGCAGCTTCTACGAGTGAAAGATCCAGGGAGCTGTCCTTTCAGAACCACAGAACTTAACTCCAGGGATGTGCTCCTGGCCTTCATCAACCCCCATCACCCACCAGCCCATCCTCCCTGCAACCATCCTCCACCCACCCACCCATCCACCCTCCATCCATCCATCCACCTACCGACCCACCCATCCTCCACCCCCCCGTCTACCCACCCATCCTCCATCCCCCTAAACATTTGAGAATTCTGCAAAGTCCCCCTTTCCCTCCTTAACAGCCCTGCTCCCAAGGCCCTCACTGCCACTGGTCAGGCTGGCGTAGGTGTGCGGGGGTGAGGGGGGGCGGCCTTGAGCCTCGCTGTGAGCAGTCGCCTCAGCTGTAGATGTTGAGTCCGTGTGTGCGTACAACTGGGGGCGAGGCAGTAGAGGGTCTGCCCTGTGGGTGGAAGCCTCTGACTCAGACTTTCCAAGACGACTGTGTCACATGGTTGACTGTTACGTGTGGCTGGAAGAGGAGGCAGCCCTCCACGCACATGACACGTGCACGACTACATGTGAACATGCACGAGTGACTCCAGATGAGACACGGGGTAGGGCTCAGCGTGGGACCAGGGTCAGGGCTGAGAGTGGGACCAGGGTCAGGGCTGAGAGTGTGACCAGGGTCAGGGCTGAGACTGTGACCAGGGTCAGGGCTCAGTGTGTGACCAGGGTCAGGGCTGAGACTGTGACCAGGGTCAGGGCTCAGTGTGTGACCAGGCTCAGGGCTCAGACTGTGACCAGGGTCAGGGCTCAGTGTGTGACCAGGGTCAGGGCTGAGACTGTGACCAGGGTCAGGGCTGAGAGTGGGACCAGGGTCAGGGCTCAGACTGTGACCAGGGTCAGGGCTCAGCGTGGGACCAGGGTCAGGGCTCAGCGTGGGACCAGGGTCAGGGCTGAGAGTGTGACCAGGGTCAGGGCTGAGAGTGTGACCAGGGTCAGGGCTCATCATGTAACCAGGGTCAGGGCTCAGCGTGGGACCACGACAAGGGCTCAGTCTGGGATTGGGAATCTAGGCTCCTTCAGTGACCAGGGCCCAGTTATGGGTCAGAAGGTCACTACTTCTCAGCTGATGGTCACTGATGGCTCTCACCCCCCACTGGCACCTCCCCCCCCCCAATTCTGCAGACACGTGAGACCCTTTCTCATCCAAACACACACAAACACAAGCCCACACCAGCACAGACCTGATCTCTGGGCACACTGGTGGAAACAGACCTGGGGCCCTGTCCCTGGTCCCCATTTCAGGTCACCTGGGAAACCCTTGGCTCCTCTGAGCCCATTTATGTGAGAAGTGGCCCCACCCTGCGGTGGAGGGAGGTGCTGTCCCGCACAGAGCAGAGGGGGGAGGGCGGGGGAGGGGGCAGAGCCAGCCACCTTCTCCCCGTGGCCCCCCTCCCCCAGTGTCAGCCTCTGGGTCCCAGGCTGTCCAGCTCTGGATCAGATGCCTCAGTCCCCACTCTGAGCTGGACCACAGTCCTCCTGGAGCCTCAGGTTCCCCAGAGGTAATAGGCACAGTCAGCAGGGCTCCCGGGGCTGCACCCAGGACTGCACAGGGAGCTTGCGGGCAAAATGCGTTTCAGGGGGCTTCAAACAGCACAGCTGTTGTCACCTTCCCACTGTCCTCGGGGCCCTGAACCGAGGTGCAGAGACCGTAACGATCCCATCTATCCAGAGGTGACCGGCGGTGGGCAAAGCAGGCCTGGGGCGGTGGGTGGGCTCCCCACACCTGAGAGCGGAAGGGCAAGTGGAGGCCACGGCCAGGGGTGAGCACCCGTGGACCTGGCCGCTGTCCTTTCCCCACTCTGCTCTCACACGCAAGCAGGCAGACTCCGCCACGGGGATGGAAGGCTGAGGCTTCTGGAGGGTGGAATCTGCCCCAGACCATCAGCCCCAAAGGACAGTGAACTTGACACTGGGCTGGCCAGACCTCTCACAACCTGCTGCCCTGGGAGAGCAAAGGGGATGGGTCCACCTCTCTGGAAAGCAATTCACTACCAAGACCTCGGAACGGTCTGGGGGACTCAAAGCCAAGGGGACGACCAGAAATGTGAGCAGCGCTGTCCAAGCGAGGATGCTGGGCCGCTGGGTGAACCGGGCACCGCCAGGGAGCTGCGGGCAGCCTTTGAACAGCCTGTTGGGAGGGTTTCTGGGCTGTGGGGAGGGGCTCGTGCTGACATCAGGGATGGACTGCAGCCGCTGCACAACCTCTCACGATGGCCAGGGGGGCCAGCCTGGGTACTGTGAGAACATGGGCCCTCTTTCTTGTTTTTTCTCTTTTCACCCTTTTCTGATACCCCGTTTTGTACAAAGAGTTTATGCCGCTTGCAAAATCCAGAGAAAAACAGTCGACAGCAACCAAAGCCAGAGGGCCAGTTTCCCAGGGTTACAGGGTCCGCCCCAGCTCTCCCCCAGCCCAGCTCCCGGCCCCAGACCCTGTCCTCACACCCTCAGAGCCAGAGTGGGAAAGGGCAGTGCAGTCTGCCCTGTGGCCCTGCACACTCCCTGCACACACGGGGCCTTTGCACTGCCTGTTCCTTCTGCCAAAATGCTTGTCCCCAGACACCCACGTGTACAGTGCTGTGTCAGGCCTCTGCTCAAACACCACCCTAGAGAGGCTTCTGTGAACCTGCTCTGAAAGGCACCTCGCCCCACCTGCCACTAGATCCACTGCCTCCACTTCTTGGCATGTGGCATGCCCTGACAGTTTCACAGGGATCTATACGTTCCTAATTTCCTGTTCCTATTCATCAGGCATAGGAGGAGGCTGAGGGCCAGGACCTTGTAGAGGAGTGCCTTGTCAGTGGTCAGTAATCACTGGGGGATAGGTGGGTGGGCAGGTAGGTAGATGGGTAGATTGGTGGGTGGGTGGATGGATGGGTGGATGGATGGATGGATGGCGGGGTGGATGGGTGGATGAGTGAGTAGGTGGGTAGATAGGTGGGTGGGTGGATGGATGGATGGATGGGTGGGTGGATGGATGGGGGGATGAGTGAGTGGGTGGGTAGATAGGTGGGTGGGTGGATGGATGGATGGATAGTTGGATGGATGGGGGGTGGATGGGTGGATGAGTGAATGGATAGGTAGGTAAGTGGGTAGATAGACGGATAGAAGGGTGGGTGGGTGGGTGGATGGATGGATGGATAGTTGGATGGATGGGGGGGTGGATGGGTGGATGAGTGAATGGATAGGTAGGTAACTGGGTAGACAGACGGATAGAAGGGTGGGTGGGTGGGTGGATGGATAGATGATTGGGGGATGGATGGATGGATGGGTGGATGAGTGAATGGGTGGGTAGATAGGTGGGTGGGAGGATAGGTAAGTGGGTAGATAGATGGATAGAAGGGTGGGTGGGTGGATGGATAGATGAATGGGGGATGGATGGATGGATGGATGGATGGATGGATACACGATGATCACGTCCCTCCCCAGGTTCCCATGGTTCCTGGCACACTGCCCCTACAAACTGGCCCCATGGCCCCTGCAGCCTCCCCGCACCCCTGCGCCTCTCTAGCTACCTGCTCTTCCTGGCCACGCCTCATGTTCCTCCTGTACCTTCCGGCCTCCACGCTTTTGCTCAAACTGTGCTTCTGCCCGAGACCCCTCCCTCACGTTCTCTGCAGGGAAAACGTGTCCTCCTTGAGTGTCAGCCACTCCGGGAGCCTCCCCTGACCTCCCCGGGATGCACCTTCGTCACTGCACTGCCCATAGTGTGAGGGACTCGCCGCATGTACCCCCTGGCCTGGGTGCTGGCCTGGGGACTGGCGGTGCCAGGGCTGAGCGAGGCGGGTGGTAACAATGACACGCAGCTCTCTGACCACCCCCTCCTCAACGGATACCAAACCCCTTGCGGGGAAGGCCCAGCCCTCCCCAGGCCCACCTGGCCCGTCAGGATCCAGACATTAAGCTCTCTCCTGCCCAGTCTCCCCAGATTCGACCCTCCTCACCTCTGAGGGCCGCCCCCACTCTAGGGCCTTTGCACAAACTCTTCCCTGTGACTACACGAGACCCCACCCACCTTTCCCTTCGCCTCCTTGTGTCTGGGAGGACACCCTGCTCTGGGTGCCCACACGGCTCTGTGACCCCGAATCACAGCCCGGCCAGACCAGACCAATGCCCCGCGCCCACCTGTACTCGCCGCGCTGCGGCTCAGGCTGGCGCCACGTGCTGGACAGGGAACCGGGCCCGGGGCCCCAGAAGCCCCCGCCTCTGCTTCCTCTCTGATCCCTCTGGGTCTCACCCAGCTGCCCCAGCCCGTGGCGGTGCTGCTGCCTGTCACCTGGTCCGGGGGACCCCCACGCCCCTCGGGACCTCCACACCCCTCGGGACCCCTGACGGTGGACTTCCCTGGGAGGAGTGCGAGGCCGGCTGGGTGCGCGCCCTGCTGCCTCAGAGCCTGAACTAGGCAGAGAGAGACCGTGCTTGACAGACGGGGTCGGGGGTACGGTCGGAGGCCCTGAACCCGAAGCCCATGTCCCTCCCCTACTGGGTCAGCCTCCTCCCCCATCCCCCCCACCAAGTCAGCCCCGAGGGCCCGAGGCCACAAAGCCCAGATGAACTTACACATCCGTCTCATCCCACAGGATACAGGTCTGGTTGGTGGTGCCCTGGAGAGAGGGGAGGGGTCAGGCCACCTGCCGCCCTATGAGCCGCACCCGAGGGTCACTGTGGGGTCCACCCGTGGGCGTGCCAGGCGCCCTCCCTCCGCTGTTCCCCAGAGACAGAGTTTGAGGAGGAGGAACTGAGGCCCAGAGCAGGGGGGCACTGGCTCGGCCCCTACCCTTCCCTTGCTGTGTGGCTTTGGGTATCTTCTGTCCCCTCTCTGAGCAGGGCCGGACAGCAGCGGCCGAAGCCCAGCTCTAGGTGCCCAGGTGACCAGCGCAGCTGGACGCAAAATGGGCTAACACGGGAAGCCTGGGGTCAGGGGGCACAGGTGGGGCTCAGCAGACACCCCTGTCCCGAGGGCTGCGGTGTCGTAACAGCAGCGTTCCCACTTGGTAAGGGAGGGAGCCAAAGCAGAGAGAGGCTGAGCAAGGCCCAAGGCCTCACAGCGGGAAAGGAAGGCCCGGCTCTTCCCACAGCCTGGCCTGGCGCTGCCCTGTCCTGGCTGGGTAACCGGGGCGGCTCCTGGCTCTCGGCTGGTCCGAGGGCTTCGTGGCGCCGGCTGCTCTGAGGCCCGAGGGAAAGCGCCAAGGAGCAGGGTGTAGGGGGTCCGTGAGGCCGGGGCAGATGCGTTTCTCATAAGAGCATGGCTCTCTCTTCCCCGAGGGAACAGCCAGGCCGACGGGGCGGGGTGGAGCCTCAGCTCCCACACGGCCCTGCTGGGTGACCCTGGGCAAGTCCCCGCAGCTCTGCCAGCCTGTATCCCCACCTGTCACTCGGGAGTAAGGGAGCTCTCTCTCAAGGCTGACGCGAGTTGGAGACGTGTGAGCACACACCACACGTGGGATCAGGCAGAGGGGCACGCGCACGCAGACGTGCACACGGAGGGCACTCACGTTGTACATGTGGGCGAACTCGATCTCCAAGGGTGTGAGCAGGGAGCGGGGAGGGGGCTTCACGGTCACCGAGATGACCTTGGAGTTCAGGACGGTCGTGTTCCTGGGGGAGAGCCGGTGGGCCGTGTCGGGGTCGGGAGCTCTGCGCCCTCACCTCCCCCAGGCCTGGCCTCCCTGACCCCCACCCCGTGTGCCCGCGGCACCCACCTCTGCAGGGCCAGGAAGCTGCCCAGGTTTCTGTAGAGCACGGTGCCCACCACGAACACGGACGAGTCATCAGCCTCTGGAAGACAGCACCGCGGTCACCCTCCTCCCGGCCACCCACAAACCGGGACCCTGCTTGGGCAAGGGGAGTGTATGTCCCCCCCGACTGCGGACGCATCACTGCCTGGGTCCCCCTGAGTGACTCCTGAGACCCGGGGGCTGGCAGGGCACAGTTCATCTTCCTGGGAACCAGAGTCACCTGCTGTGTGACTCCAGGCAAGACCCTCTCCCTCCCTGCGGTGAGGGGGTGCATTGGTCCATTCAGCCAAGATTGCCTGGGAGCCTCCCAACACAGGGAGGGCAGGGAGGGCTTCCTGGAGGAGGGGGCAACCCGGGGAACACTGAGAAGAGACGGATGCCACCCTAGCCCTTGAAGCAGCAGGCCAGACTCCAGAAGGAACTTCCTGGGGGGGAGCCTCAGACTCTGGGGGGTCCCTCCCACACCCCGAGGCTCCTCACCTGCCAGCCCCGTGGAGAAGACGCTCTTGGACACAGTGACCCTGTCCTCTGGCACCTTGGCCCAGTCGCCCGTGGCCCGCCAGCCCTTCATAGGGAAGCTGATGTCCGTGGCTCCACTGGCCGGGAGCTTATGTATGCTGAGGACTGGGGTTCGGGAGGCAGCAAGAGGCGACAGAGACAAAGGGAGACAGAGACGGTGAGACGCAAAGCCGGCTCACGAGAGGAGCCTCGGCCCTGGGATGGGGAGTGGGCCCCGGAGCCCAGGACCACGACACGGGGGTGCTCCTGGCTCAGAGTGGGTGCAGCGCGCACGGGGCCACCCAGCCAGGCGGGAGCCTGACACCAGCCTCCCCATGAGGTCCAGGGCCCGGGCGACTTCCTGGTTCCTTCCAAGCCCTCAAATGACACTCCCACCCCAGCAGGAGCCCCATGGCCCTTATGAGGACCCAGGCCTGGACCCAGTCCCCGTGGCCCCAGAGGTGCCAGAGACGGGTTCTGCGGGCAGGTCTGCGGCCACAGAGGGACCCACAGGGCGTGGTGTCCACCTTGGTGCCCCTCCCTGGGACACTGGAGCCCAGCCCTCCCCCTTTGGGCTCTGCTCTGTAACAGGGACAGGGACAGATCCCCCCCTCACAGGGCCGGGACTGTAAAGGGGCCAACAGATGGACCAAGGTGGAGAGGGGACCTGGGAAGGAAGGTGCTGGGTGTGGGGAAGGGCTCCAATCAGGGTGGAGGGGGATGCGCTGCGGGGACACTGCACGTTCGGGGAGAGGCCAGGGCAGGGAGAGCTGGCAGCCTGTAGCCGTTTCTCCTGAGCTCTCCCTGTGGGCGCCTGGCAGGCCTCCTGAAGACACCAGCCCTGGTGGGCTCTGTCCAGCCCCGCCCCAGGCTTCCCAGAGATGAAGCGGCAGATGGGCCTGGGAGGACAGGAAGGGGGCGGGGTGGGGTCCCATCGTCTCTGAGTCCCTTCATTCCAGGCCCACCCACTCCAGGCAGACACTGCTCCCCTCACCCAGCACCCACGGCCTGGGTCGGGGTCGGCACCAGGGCGGCCTTAGGTGTAGGGGGAAGGGGTAGGGGCTTAGGAACCAACAGCCTCGCCTGCCCGGCTCTCACCTGGCCTTCCCCCACCCCTGGGGCCTCTTCCCCAGCAAAACCCCACTGACCAGCTGACGCCCACCTCCATAACTTTGCTGGTGCAGCGCCTGCCCACACTCTTGTGCCCCTCCAGGCCTGGCTTACCTGGCCATGCCCCCCTCCCCCACCGGCCGTGCCCTCCCTGCACCTGTGTGGTCAGCTCTGGGGCCCAGGGCACCTTCCCTGCAAGAGGGATGGGCGCCCCTCTCTGGGTGCCCAGCCCAGCACACGGCTGGCCCTCTGTGGCTGAGGCCCTCCCCAAGGACAGAACGAATAAGCAAATTCATCCGCGCCACACGCTTCCGAACCCCAACCATGTGCCTGGGACTGTTCTAACGCTGAGGATGCAGAGGAAAGCGAGACCCTCTCCCAGAGCCGACAGGGAGCGGGGGAGACAGACAGTGGCCCAAGCAGAGAAGAAACAGGTGGACTGTGGCCTGCTGGGCAACGCTGACCCCTGGGCGGGGCACCTCCAAGCAGGGTGGCCAGGAAGCCCTCCCTGAGGAGGTGGCCTCTGGATAAAGACCTGGAGGGGGTCAGGCTGCTTGGATTCCTGGGGCGAGTGTTCCAGCAGCAGGGCGTAGGGAGTGTATGATGTGTAGGCTGCGTGGGGTGTACAGGGCGTATGGGTGCACAGGGTACATGGGGTGTGTGAGTATATGCGTGGGGTATAGGGGGTGAATGGGGGTGTATGGGTGCATGGGGCGCACGGGGTGTAGGGTACATGGGTGTGTGAGTATATGCGTGGGGTATAGGGGGTGAATGGGGGTGCATGGGTGCATGGGGCGCACGGGGTGTAGGGTGCATGGGTGTGTGAGTATATGCGTGGGGTATAGGGGGTGAATGGGGGTGCATGGGTGCATGGGGCGCACGGGGTATAGGGTACATGGGTGTGTGAGTATATGCGTGGGGTATAGGGGGTGAATGGGGGTGCATGGGTGCATGGGGCGCACGGGGTGTAGGGTGCATGGGTGTGTGAGTATATGCGTGGGGTATAGGGGGTGAATGGGGGTGCATGGGTGCATGGGGCGCACGGGGTATAGGGTACATGGGTGTGTGAGTATATGCGTGGGGTATAGGGGGTGAATGGGGGTGCATGGGTGCATGGGGCGCACGGGGTGTAGGGTGCATGGGTGTGTGAGTATATGCGTGGGGTATAGGGGGTGAATGGGGGTGCATGGGTGCATGGGGCACGCAGGGTGTAGGGTACATGGGGTGCGTGAGTATATGCGTGGGGTATAGGGGGTGAATGGGGGTGTATGGGTGCATGGGGCACACGGGGTGTAGGGTACATGGGGTGTGTGAGTATATGCGTGGGGTACAGGGGGTGAATGGGGGTGCATGGGTGCATGGAGTGCACGGTGTGCAGGGTGCATGGGGTGCATGGGGTGTAGGGTACATGGGTGTGTGAGTATATGCGTGGGGTATAGGGGGTGAATGGGGGTGTATGGGTGCATGGGGCGCACGGGGTATAGGGTACATGGGTGTGTGAGTATATGCGTGGGGTATAGGGGGTGAACGGGGGTGCATGGGTGCATGGGGCGCACGGGGTGTAGGGTACATGGGTGTGTGAGTATATGCGTGGGGTATAGGGGGTGAACGGGGGTGCATGGGTGCATGGGGCACACGGGGTGTAGGGAACATGGGTGTGTGAGTATATGCGTGGGGTATAGGGGGTGAACGGGGGTGCATGGGTGCATGGGGCGCACGGGGTGTAGGGACCATGGGTGGGTGAGTATATGCGTGGGGTATAGGGGGTGAATGGGGGTGCATGGGTGCATGGAGTGCACGGTGTGCAGGGTGCATGGGGCGCATGGGGTGTAGGGTACATGGGTGTGTGAGTATATGCGTGGGGTATAGGGGGTGAATGGGGGTGTATGGGTGCATGGAGTGCACGGTGTGTGGGGTGCATGGGGCGCACGGGGTGTAGGGTACATGGGTGTGTGAGTATATGAGGGGTGTAGGGGGTGAACTGGGGGTGTGGGGTGCACAGGGTGCATGGGGTGTATGGGTGCATGGGGCACACAGCGTGTAGGGTGTGTAGGCGTGTAGGGTACACGGGTGTGTGAGTATATGGGGGGGCTAGGGGGTGATTGGGGGTGTGAGGGTGCGTGGTTTGGGATGGCTAATGAGGACTAATGGGAAGGAGTCCAGGGCCTCCTTTGGTGACAAAGGGTGGGCCCTGAGCGCCCCTCCAGGGGCCATGGGCGGGGCTAGGCGGCTGGGGAACCAGCCTCCACAGTGAGGTCCTGGGTCAGGGGGGCTGAGAGCTGCAGTAGCCACCCAGTCCCATGCCCACTGACGCACGGCTGCATAAAAGCTCTCCCCTCTCTGGGCCACTCCCATCTCACCGTGAAGAAAGGCCCAGTCAGCCCAGTGAGGAAGGGAAGGAAGGGAAGGAAGGGAAGGAAGGGAAGGAAGGCCCAGCTGGCCTGGTGCCACCACTGATCCCACCTGCCAGGTGACCTCCATTAGCACCTGACCCCCAGGCCCGAGTCTCCCCACCTGCGAGATGACGGCTGTCCCCGATCCCCTGGCCTCAGAGGTCTCCCCGGCTCTGGGGTCCTGAGCTCTAAGGCAGAAAGGCAGGGCCAGCCAGTACTCTGGGAACCTCCAGCTTAGCGAACGTTTGTCCCGGCCCAGGCAGGTCCCCAGGTGTGTGCTAATGCAGCATAGCTGACCTAGGATATGTCACTAGAGGCCCGAGTGTCTCTGCAAGGGATGTGACAGTCTCCCTCCTTGGTGCTATTAGGACCACAGCCGGGTCCAGCGCCCACTCCTGGGTTCCCCACTGTGAGGAGGAACCCTGACAATGGAGATTGTCTGGGGAGGTGCCCCAAAGCAGGGAGGACTTGACAAATGTGGCCCAAGAGAGCTATTTAAGGGGACGTTGATGACAATCGTTAAATGTAACTGTGTAGTATTTGTGCTGACAGTCACCACTGAGCTCTCAGGTCCCAGGCCCATCTACTGCTCCTCCTGACCCCACAAGGCCAGCGCTCCTGCCTTCCCATTTTAGAGAGTCGGTCAACGCCACGGAGCTGGGTGGAGCCAGGCCCCTCTGACAAGCCACTTCTGGGAGCGGAGGACTACGTAGTCCTGCCTTCAAGGTCCCTGCACAGAGAGGGCACCGGGGGGGTGAGGACAAGTCCAGGTGGGCCCCCAGCCCCAGGGAGGTGGAAGCAAGGGGCTGGCTGTGGCTGGGGCTTTCTGGTGTGTCCCACGATTCAAGGTCTCCAGGACCTTGTCTGGGTCTGAAAGCCCCTACGCCGACCCCCTCCCGGGGTCACATCAGACCATCGTCAGAAGACTCGGGTCTGTGCACCTGAGGATACAGAGGTCATCTTAGAACCCGGCCCGGGGGTCCTGCAGGAGGCATCTGGCGCTGCTTGTTTATAGACAAGGAAACTGAGGCCGAAGCGCCCTGCCCAGGGCCGTGGGGCAGGGGCCTGGAGGTCGGCGCAGCGAGGGCTGGGCTTACCCAGGTTGTCTGTCACCTGGTACGCGTCCCGCAAGTCCTTCATGCGGAAGCCGATGACGTCCACGAAGTCCTCCACCAGCCGGAACAGCTCCTTGGCGTTGGGGCCCATCTGGAGGGGAGGCGGGGGTCAGGGAGATGGTGGGGAGCAGCCCCGCTGAGAACACCGACCACCGGAGCTCAGGGTCCCCGAAGACCCCTGCGCCCCAGCAGGGACACGCCCTCTCGCTGCTCTGCCTCCGCCGGCCTCCTTCCCTCATCTGTTCCCTCCTTATCAGGGTCCTGTCGGTCACTGCCTAGCCCCACAGGGCTCTGGACCTGACTTGGGAAGCAGATGGGGACCTGAGTCTCCATCGCCAGTGTGTGGACGAGAACACTGAGCCCAGAGGGGCTGCTGCGCTCCAGCCCGGTGGCCAGGGGTCCAGCTGGGGGGAGAGCAGAGGGTTTCTGGTCGCTGCAGTCCCCACCCCGGGTGCTGCCCTGGGCACAGGAGTGTTGGCAGGTTCCAGGTCAGCCTGGGAGGAAGGGAGGCGGGCCAATTTCTCCAGATGAGAAAGAACCGCCACGTCCTGGTGTGTACCCCACGGCCAACACGTTTTCTCACACCCCTCCCTGAGCCCCACGTGGTGAGCCACTGCCCTCTGACGGGCGGGGAAGCCGAGGTTCAGAAGGATAAGTGACTTCCTCAAAGCCACGAGACTGGCAGAGGCTGTGCTGGGATTTGAACCCAAGATCCCACCCTGAGCTGGCCTGGGGCTCAGGGAGCCACCAGAGACGCCCGCGCCCATCCTGCTGCTCTGACCGCAAGGGTCCCAGGCTGGCGTCCCTACCAGCTGGGCCTCCTCCCACTTGTCCCGGTTCTCCTCCGCCAGCAGGTTGCTGATGATCTGGACAAAGTTCTGAAAGGAAGAGGAAGAAAGGCCAGTGAGCAGAGAATAAGGCACCAGAATCACGGCTCAGAATGTGACCAGGGTCAGGGCTCAGCGTGGGACCAGGGTCAGAGCTCTGTCTGAGGTCAGGGCTCCGTCTAAGGCTGGGGTGGAGGACAGCCCTCCTGGGCGCCCACCTGTACATCCCCTGGGGTGGGGCTGTAGTATGCCCTCCGGAAGATCTCTGTCATGTTCCTCAGGACATCGATGGTGGAGAGCAGGTCCCCGCTGTAGCTGGTCCCGTCCTGGGAGATCTCTACCAGTGTCTGGATGACCTCAGAGACCCCCTCTCCGGGCAGCCCACGCTGAGCCTTTGCCAGGTGCTCCCGGGTCTGGGGAGGTGGAGGGTATGGGTGCCATGATTCTGCAGGTACCAAGGACCTCCCATGCCCAGAGGGTCCTCTGCAGTCCGCAGCCAGTGGCCATGGCTGACTCACGTCCACAGAGTGTGCCACTGGGGACACAGGGTTATGTCTGAGGACGGAGGGCAGAGGTGAGCCCTGGAGTGATGGGTGGGGCGGGAGACCCCGGGGCCGGCCTCACCATCATCTGGATGTTTCGGTAGTCGATGGAGACACAGCGGATGTAGGTGGGGGGCTCCCAGTAGGCGATGCCCTCCTCGTCCAGCTCACAGCGTCGCAGGATGAGGCCTGGGGACACGGTGGGTCAGCTCTGTCTCCCACTTCTCTGGTAGATGCCCACGTCCGGGGTGGGAGTCCCATCCCCGGCTCCCAGGCACAAGCCCCTCTGGATGAGACCCTACAGCCCTAGAAGCAGGCACTCGCCTGTGGCCTCATTCCAAGAGCAGAGCTGGCGTGGGGGCCAGGCCTCCCTTGGTTTCTTTCACTCAAAACATTTCTTTTTTTTTATGTTTGTTTGTTTGTTGCTTTTGTTTTGTTTTGTTTTGTTTTGTTTGGCCGCGTGGCTTGTGGGATTTTAGTTCCCCAAGCAGGGATTGAACCCTGGCCCTCATCAATGAGAGCTCGGAGTCCTAACCATTGGACCGCCAGGGAATTCCCTCACTCAAAGCATTTCTGCGCAGACGCCACAGGCCAAGCACTGGAACCTGGCAGGAGCCAAACCTGCAGGCAGCCCACCGGCGTGGAGGCAGAGCCCTGGGCCGAGTGAGGGGCTTCAGTGTTCAGCCCGGGGCCTCTCCTGGAGCCCCTTCCTATCCAGAGCCCTGGGGAGAACCAACGGCCTGGCCCCTGCCTAGCTCCACCCCTGGGATCAGGGGCCCCCGATGGCCCGGGTGTGCTGCGGACACTGGGCAGCCTTGGGGCTGACTGGCATCAGGTGTCGACGGCCTGGAACACGGGCACAGCCTATGACTCAGAACTTACTCCCAGGGAGCCAGCCACAGCTGTGCACACACACAGCGGTGGTGGCCCTAGGGAACTGCCACAACCCTGTCATCCAACAGGAGCCACGGGGCAGGACAGCACACCTGCTCCACAGCATGCTGCAGCATCAAAATGAGAGGTCATACATGCAGACAAAAGGCCAGAGAAGTCACACCGTTCTGTGACTTGTATTTTATTCATTTGGCTTCCCTGTGTTTGTAAGACGCTACCCAGAACACGTATTATTCTGGGTAGGGGGGCTACAACCACAGCTGGAAATATACAGCCTCCACCACGTGGACCAGCCCTGTCGGGTGGTGCGGAACTCACAACACACTTGTTTTACAGAAGGAAAACCAGAGTTCAGAGAGGTTAAGTCACTTCCTGGATGTCACACAGCAAACAGGGGTAAAAAACTGCATGCACTCCTCAGATAAGAGGGGCGAAGAAAACCAAGCCAACCAAAACCAAGCTGTCTGCCCGAGCCCCTTCTGGGAGCCCACCCTGCTTTTTCCACACCTCCCATCACTCCACAGGGCTGCACGGGGATTAAGATGACGGTGTTCAAAGCCGACTTCCCACTTAAGGGCCCCCAAGCCCAGGGCAAGTGTGTTAACTCCTCTGTGCCTCAGTTTCCCACATGTAAATGGGTGACTTTGTGGGACATCGCACTAAAGGGCTTCATGCTGGCGTTGGCTCCTGGTGAGCTCTCAGGACGCGGTGGCCCCGGGCCCCCACCTGTACTGCACCAGCCTCTGTGTGCACAGGGCTGCCTGGGCAGGGTCTGGGCCACGTGCCCTGAGCTGACAGCTCCGTGGGCGGGCCTGTAGGGGCACCTCCGTGCCTTCCATGCATCTCTGTGAGGAAGGGACAGGAGCCCCGCACAACACCTGCCCCATCGGCCCTCACCTGTGGCGTTGCGAGGACACCGGACTGCAGCCACCTCTCCCGCTGGGGTCTCCTTCCAGATCACAGTGCCCAAGTTGTCCTCATCACAGATCTCATGGGGCTCTGCCAAGGGGCTAGAAATGTGAGTGGCAGCGGGGTACGGGGGGTGGGCCGAGACCTGGCAGCAGGGTCAGGAAGACCAAGACCCCTGCAGGACATCTATCCTCACGAGGGGGAGTCTTTCCCCAGTAGAGCTAAGCTCCAAGCTCCCTCCCCCGTCACTCAGAAGGCCCCTCCCCAGAGTCCAGCTGTGGGGTGGGTGTGTGGGACACTCACCGGGACACCGCTGGGCACTGCACTGCCGGTATTCATCTTGTGGGCCCCGGCAGGCTGCTCCCCCAAAGAAGGGCCCCAAGCAGGCGCGTTCCCGCCGCTGTGTGCCACCTCCACATGTGACACTGCAGCCGCCCCACGACGTCCAGACCTGCCACTTCCCATCCACTGTGGGACACGGCCATGCACAGAGCCACGAGGATGGGGATGAGGAGGGTGCGGACACAGGGACGTAGGGGCAGGAAGCCACGAGGAGAAAGAAGTCGAGACCCAGGGAGGCGAAGCCAGAGCTCAGACTGACACAGGATAAGACAAACGCCTCACGTGCACTGGTCCCTCACGGTCACCCCCCCGGCCCCCCACATCCCCGGGGCCATGTACAAGGGCCCACCATGAGCCCCCCGGGGTCTCACCCCTCCCGAGTGGCTCACGCCCGCCAGATCCCCCCACCCGCAGGCCCCGGAGCACGGCCCTGACCTGGACACTGCTGCAGGAAGCAGTCTCGCGTTTCCACCCAGTGGCCCTGGCACTCGGCGCCCCCGTACGAAGGCCCGTTGCACTCGCGCGTGCGCTGCTGCCGGCCCTGAGAACAGCTGGCGGAGCACGAGCTCCAGCTTGACCACTCATTCCAGTTTCCATCCACTGCCCGGCCCAGGGGAGGAAGGGGACGGGAGGGCAGCGTGAACAGCCAGGGCCCACACCCAGCCTGGGGCACAGGCGTGAACACCCCACAGGTGTGGCCACCACACCCCCACGAAGTCTGAGGCACGGGTGTGACACCCAAGAGGGCCCATCACCCCAACGCCCACGGGACGCGAGTGAGAACGCCCCAAGGTCTCCAACCTTCAGCCTGATCACAGCCTGAGGTTCCAACCTCTGAGCCCCCTAGCAGGTGGGTCTGAGCAGGCAAAGCGGGGCTCCCGGGGCTGGCCGGTGGCCCACTGGGTCCTTCCCTTCCCTTCCCGCCCCTGTCCCACCTCACCCAGCGCCCTCCCTCTCACCTACCAGGGCACAGAGCGATGTTGCAGAACTTGGTTTGCTTCTCCGGGCCCTCACAGGGGTTGCCTCCAAACTGGGGTGGCCTGCAGGTGCGCGTGCGGTCCCGGAAGCCGCGGCCGCAGGTGCTGGAGCACAGGCTCCAAGGCGACCACTCGTCCCAGGCGCCATGCACTGCGGAAGGAACAGAACACTCTGCGACCCCTGTCTGCCCGCGCCCGCAGCCCGGTCACCCGCCCCTGACGCCCCGCCCCCTGCTCCTGTTATCCCCGCCCCCCCACGGCGCGCCGCCCACCTGGACACACGGCGGAGTTGTTGCACAGGCGCTGCTCCCGCAGGGGCCCGCTGCACTGCGTGCTGTAGGAGGACGACACGCAGAAGCGCGTGCGGGTCTGCCAGCCCTCGCCGCAGGTGCTGGAGCACACGCTCCACGGGGACCACTCCTCGGCCGCGGGGTCACCTGTGGGCCCAGACCTGCAGCATCACAGGCCTGCTGCTGCCCCTGCACCCGAGCTACGGTCAGACCCTCAGGCGGCCGCAGCAAAGCCCTTGAGCACCCCACCCTTTTTTTTTTCTCGACAGTCCCCTTCTCCTCACACCACTTCCCCTAAATCCAGTGTGCCTGGAGACGAGCGCCTGGCACCTGAGAGATTAGTCTAATTATAGAAAATTATTACAGTCATTACTTAGAAGCAACGGCAATTAATAACGTATAGTACTTGCCCAAAAACCTAGTCCCCTGAAACCAACTTTCCCCACTTCCCAGGGTTTTAGTGCATTTGCGTGTCAGCCCCGCCCAGCCGCTGCCACTCACCTGTCTGCGGGGCCGGAAACCCAAACTGCTGCAGCTCGTCGCCCAGCTCCTCGCGCCGCCGGGCATCCGTGGACCGCAGGGACTGGCTCCGGGAGTTGGTGCGCCCGGCGGCTGCAGGGCGGGTTCAGGTAAGCGTCCAGGCCGTGGCCTGCAGCCCCCGCCCTGCAGCTCTAGAGGGGCGCTCTCGGCCCTTGGTCCCTCGGTCCCTCGGTCCCTCGGTCACCAGCCGCAGCAGGGCCCGGGCTTGTCAGCACCAGGGCCACTTGGCCGCACTGGACAGGTGGGAAACTCGGGACCAGGGCACCCTGGCCTGGCGCCAATCCCTGTCTGGTCCAGTCTCCCCTGCCCTGCGCCCCTCCCTCTCTTCCTCCGGGGCCCGCAGGAGTCACCTGCGGGGCAGCACGTCTGAACGGCTACTGCCCCACGCGGCCCAGCCCCGACACCCCAGGGCCCTCTCCAGGCTTCTGAGATGAGCTCCTCTCCCCAGGAAAGTTCGTCGGGGAAAAAACAACCCGAAGAATGACAATCTCATTGTAACTTGATTTAATTTTATGGAAGCAGCTAAAATATGCACGAGGTCATTAGAGAGCCTTGTTAGAGAAGTACATCCTGGAGGCAGCATCCGGCTGGGACAGTCGGGTCTGGCCAGGGCTAGGGATGGCGGTGGCGGGACAAGACCCACAGCCGGCTTCCCACTTGCACCCCAGAATTCCCAATCCACAGGTGCTAAGAAAGGCCCATCCAGTCCTAACGCCGGGTCCCACCCCTCCTCCTGGGCCCTTACTTCTACTGGTCCCGCCCCTGGAAGGCTCCACCCTCTGACCCCGCCCCTGCCCCAGATCCCGCCCCTCGTAGCCCAGGCCTTGCCTGGCCCGGACCCGCCCCGAGCGCCCTCCCTCCCTCCCTCCCTCACCCGGCCAGGCCCTGCCCGCCCCCCCACCGCGCCAAGCCCTTTTCTCCGCCCGGCCCGGCCCAGTCCGGGTTCCTGCCTTCACCTGGCCCCGCCCCGAGCCCCTCCCTCCCCCGGCTCCGCCCGGGACCCGCCAGTCCGCGCACTCACGGCCGCAGGCCTTGCGGTTGCACAGGCGGCCCTCCTCCAGCACCCCCTCGCAGCCGCCGCCTTCAATGCCCGGCGCGGGCAGGCAGGTGCGCGTCCGCGTCTGCAGGCCTCCCCCGCAGTCCCGCGTGCACTCGCCCCACAGGGACCACAGCTTCCAGCCGCCTGGTGGGGACCAGAGGGCAGGGGTCAGGGCCAGGGGCAAAGGGCTGCGGTGTCTTTCGGGGAGTGACCTCTAGGGGTCTCCCAGGCAGGGATCTGGGGCACAGCGGCCCCTGCGAAGAGGTCTCCGCGTCGGAACCAGCACCAGCACCCTGGAGGGTCAGCTAGGAGGCGAGTGTGGGCCTGGACGGGGTTGGTGATGGGGTGTGAAGCAGAGGCCGACAGGGCAGGGAGGGGCAGAGGTGCTGGGCAAGGTGGGGTCCGGGGCCCACCCCACTTCTCTCTGGAGTCTCTGTGCTTTCCCGCTCTGTCTACAGGCACCTGGGCCAGGGTGTCCACTGGCTTTGAATCCAGGTCCCCAGTGTGGGGCTGGACACAGAGCTGGAGCCCCAGGTGGGTCTGGAGAATGAATGAATGAATGAATGAATGACACCCCTGCCCACCCCAACAGCTACCTTATACCCAGGGCCGGGTGATGGGCTGGGGGCAGAGGGTCTCTCCTGCCTGGCACCGAGCCTCACGCCCTGCCGAACCCCCTCCCCGTGGTCCTCAGTCCAGTCTCCTCTGAGCCCCAGTTTGCTCACCCCCCCCATGACCCATGTGCTCATTCCCCCACCACACGCAGGGACACCAGAGGTGACCGAGGTCCCACCCCTGGTAGCCGAGTGGGGTCTCACACCCAGGGCCCCGCCAGGCGGAGCCTCCCCCAGACCCAGCAGAGACTGGCTGCTGAGGGCCTCCAGGCCCCTACGGCCACCCTCCTTCAGCGCTCTCAAGGGTCTTCTCCATCCCGGCCCCGTCCCCCCATCATGACCTCGTGACCCCGAAGTTCTGAGCCCCTTGGTGGCCCCAGTGCCACCAAGGACACTAAGAGGGACAGCCTCAAAGTACTGGGGAGCCACTGAGGGGTGAGGAGCAGGGAGGCCACACATCTTGGGCCAGAGCCGGAGGCTGCACTGATTCGCTCAGGAAGGGGCTTCTCCATCCAGGCTTTCTGCTCAGAGGCCACGCTTAAGGTGCCCAGATCACCCCCGCCTCGAGGGACTCCGGTGCCGCCACCCCATTTGTCCTGGGGAACCCCAGGGCCCCTACACTCCCAGCACAGCAGGGTCAGGGCAGACTCAACAAGGGCACGCAGCCTCAGCAAGCGCCTACTTTGGGCCGGGCACCCTGCACACAGCCCCCTGACAGGGCACCCATGTATGAGGAGGCGAGGAGATGGCATTGCCAAGGCCCAGCACTGGGAGCTGCACTAGAGCTGGGCCACTGCCCCGTGCTGCCTGCTCACCCGGGGCCGGGGCAGGGGGGCCAGGCTGGCCAGGGCAGGTCATACCTGGCCCGGCAGGGGCATCCCTGATGCCTCCTGGAGCCTGGCTTATCTGGGGAGCACATAGGGTGAGAATGAGGCCTGTGCGGATCCTGGAGGGTGGGCGCTGGAGCCGAAAGACCAGGTGCACATGGTGGCCCCGGCACCCACGGCCATGGGATGGTTAAGTCCACCCTGCCCTGGCCTCACACCCCTCACCAGAGGATGAGGGCACTACTTCCTAGGACTGACGCCTGTGACGGTAAATGGCAAGAAATGGCTAGGAGACGACAGGTGTGGGCGTCACTGGGGTCGGAGTCGATCCCAGAGAACTCACTTTCATTTACAAGTTGGGCGTCCAGGTGCTCTGTTCTGTGGAGGGCCGCTTGAAAGGTGCCAGAGCCCCTCCCAGTGGTCCCTGCGCCTGTGCTGGGAACTGGCCAGCAGGGGGCGCCAGAAGCAAATGAACGGTAGGCGGGGGAAGGAGCCCAGTTCCCCCAGTTTGGAAGGCGGGGCTCATTTCTCCCTCCACGCCCCCAAGCCCTTGAGGAATCTTCTCTCCCCTTGCAGAACCCACCCTCCCATACGCCTCACTTCCCCCTGAGCCCAGAGAGGCAGAGCATCAAGGGGCCAAGGGCACACAGAAGTCAGGCCTCCTGTCCTCCAGACTTGCCATGCTGGTGGGTCACGCAGGTGGGTGGGGCAGGTGGGCGGGCCGACGCACCCAGACAAGGGACCTGTGGGGGGGCCGGCTCGGACCTTAATCGCTGTCGTCTGTGGGTGGGCGTGGACCCGGCTCTGCCCCTCGCGCACGCGCAGTAACACTGGGTTCCTAGCCTTGCAGCGGCGGCCCAGGGAGGAGCTTCTCACTCTGTGGGAGCCCGGCTGAGCTTTGCAGGGACCCTCGCTTCAGGGGGCCGAGGGGCCTGGTTCTGAGCCCCTTCCTGGGTCTGGGCGTGACGCCCTGTGCTCCCACAAGGGAGGCCTCTCTGCTCCCATTGTTCAGATGGGAAGACCGAGGCTTGCCCTAGTGACGGGATGCCCGTGCTCCCCCAGTTACGAGGGGGCCGAGCAGGAATCACCCAGGTTGTCGGACCCGGCCCACCCATACACCCTTCAAGGACGGTTGCTTCCCTCAAGGCCGGCTCTCAGGGCGGCATCCTGGGCAGGCGAGTCCTGACTCCCCCACCCCCATCTCCCCTCACTCCGTGCCAGACGCCTCAGGAACCGCGAGTCCAAGTCCACCCAGGAACCAAACGTTCACCCCACTTACAGCAGAGCAAACTGAGGCTCAAAGAGGGGTGGTCCAGACAGTCAGGGGCTGGTGATTCTCCCCCGCACCTGCAGGAGGATCTGCCCTGGAGTTGAGGAGGCATGGAGGCCCGAGCCTCAGAAGGCAGGCGCCAGGGTCCCCAGGGCTGAGTAAGAACCAGAAGTATGGAGGACGCTACACAAATACGACTTCGTTGTGGACAGAAATGTCCGTGCTCTGGGGGGAGAGACAAGCAGGCCAGGGTCCCGGGGGAGGGGGTGGGGAGCCCCCAGGGCAGCCTCCAGGTGCACACGGCAGGACTGGTGAGCGGCTCGGCTCTGAGGGTGTGACGGGGCGAGGCTGCGCAGATATAGGGCCCTCACTGCCGCCACTCTAGGCGCCTTCACTCTGGGGACCGTCACAGCCCCGCAACCACGCCCATTTGGCAGATGCAGACAGGGAGGCCAAGTTATCCACCGGGCTGACACGGAGAGGAGCTGGGACTGGACTCATGGTCAGATTCCAAGCGCTCCCCCTACACCGCCCCCCAGGCAGAGGCTGCCCGCCAGGACCACCCCCAGCCTGGCGCCGCAGGCCTCAGTGGTCTCACCTGCTGAAGCCCCCTGTCCCGTCATACTGAGACAAAGGAACAGGGAGGCCTGGAGTCCAGGGAGACAGGCCTGGCGGCGGGGACAACGTGGGCACGTCCTGCCTTGTCCCCCCTTGCTGCCCCAGCCCAGCCCCCGCGCGGAAGCCTGAGTGACGTGGAAGCTGGAAGTGGGTGGGAGAGAGAGGGTGTCCAAGCCGGCTAATCGGAGGATGCCACTTGGTTTCCATGGCAACTGCCGCAGAGCTCAGTCTTTCAGGATAGACTCAGGTTAGGCCTCCGCTGCCAAAACACCCACAATTTCAGGGCTGGTTACCTTGGTGACCCAGGTGGTGGGGATGTGGTGGGGGGAGGGGGAGGAGAGGAGGGGTCATATCAGGAGAGGCCAGGCAGGGGGTCCACTGGCTCAGAGCACAGACTGCCCCCCAGGCCTAGCCCTGACCCCGGTCACATGCTGATTCCTGACCCTGATCACACACTGGGCCTTGATCCTCTTCACAGACTGACTTCTGATCCTGGACACAGGATCCCTGATCCCCCATCACATACTGAGCCCTGATCCCACTCACAGACTGATCCCCGACCTTGGCCACACTCCCACCACTGATGAACACTCAGTTAATGGTAGCTGCTATTTTTGTTATCATTTTTATTTTTAACGTGTGTCCCCCCCACGGCTGACACCTGATAAATGTTTGTCAAGCAAATGCATCCACGACCAGGGAGTTACCCAGGCAGGGCTCCTGGGGCCCGCAGAGCTGGGCACAGAGGAACTCAGGCCACCCTTTCCTGGGTGGCCACGGTGCTCCTGGGCTGGGTGGGCTTTGAGGGGGCAGCAGAGGAGTGGGCAAGGCTGGGGGGGTGGGCTGCCCCTCCAGGCCCGGAAAGAAGCCGCCATTCTTCCCGGGCTCAATGCCCCCTCTGTCTGGAAGCCTCATTTCCATCTCATTAGGGGATGAATAGAGCCAATTAATGGCCGCCAGGCAGCCTTGGCCTCCCAGGAGAGAGAGCACACGGAGAGGGGGGCTCCTGGCCCCCTTCCCACCCTGGCGCCCCAGCCTGCAGGCCATGGCCTCCCTGGTCCCTGCGCCCCCAGTCGGCTGGGATGAGGGCGCTGGGGGAGGCCCTCTTCCCGCTGGGCCTTCCTGCCTCCTGGGTCCCCTTCGGAGGAGGGGAGCGGTGCACTTCCCGTCTCCTCCAGCAGAGGTCTCCCCAGTCTAGCAGGTCAGGCAGCACCCGGCTGGGGGGTCAGCCCCTGCCCATTCCCGCCCCGCCCCCGACGGTCAGGCCGGGTTCCGTACACATCCACCTCGCGAAGTCCAGCCCCTGTGCGGACCCCTGCCCGCCACCGAGTTGAGGTCTGTACTGCGGCACGCAGGATCCTCCTCTCAGCCCCCTGCATGGATGTGCAAATGAGGACCACAGGGAACTGGACAGCTCCTTGAAGCCCCTCTCCAACCCAATCCCCAGTCCACAGCGCCCCTGGCTCCACAGGTCCAGACTTGGTGCATCCTTCACCAAGGCCTGCAGCACCCACTGTCGGGGCCCGAGTGACCAGCAGTCCGCCCAGCTGCCGCAGGCACCCCTGGATCTCAGGACGGGCTGAGAGCCGTGCCCACTGCCCATGGGGCCACTTGCCAGAGAAGGAGGACAAGCAGGGCTCCTCCAAGCATGGTAGAGGCGCCAAGACCCTATGAGCAGGGTACTGTCCCATCCCCATTTCACAGAAGGGAAACTGAGGGGCGACTTGGCCCCGTCTGCAGGGTTACTCACTTTCTCAATGCTGCTTTTCCTCAGTCAGGCAGGTGCCCCCTAAGAAGGGTGCCCGTTACAAGCTCGAAGGCCTGGGTCCCACCCGGCTTTGCCCTGCCGCGCTGGATGACCTGGGCGGGTCTCTTCTCCTCCCTGAGCCTTGGCTATACGACCGACAGCCCTTCTCCCCATCTTTTAGGGAAATGGGACCCCAGCAGGGCCACAACTCCCAGCCTCCCTTGCTACCGGGTGGCGTGGGGTGAGCTCTGGCCTCTCGTGGCAGTTCCTCTGTGGGTGATGCCCCGTGCGTACTTATTGTTTTCATGGGGTCATATCTTGCTATTTCCATCTGGAATGGGGGCTGTCTACAATGGAGCCTGAAACCTTGTTTTCCAGATTTTTCTAAATTGGCCCCTGTGCAAAAGCGCAGCTCCCCTGGCTGGGATGACAAACCCAGTCCTGGCAGGGAGGCCCTAACCCTTCCTACTCCCGCCCCGCCCCTGCTCCCCACCCCCATGCTCCCAGTCGCCCCCAAACTCCAGAGACACGCCCTTCCCCCTGGAATTCCCCACTCGTCCCTCCCCCCAGCCCAGCCCATCTGCACACCCTGCGGGCCCCAGAGAGGGCTGGCAGCCTCGTCCTGAGGCAAGCTGTGGGGCATTTAGGGTTGGAATGACTCCAAAGCCCTTGCGGGGGGCGTGTCAGGGCAGGGGGCGCCCCAGCTGAGAGGCGACGGGCCTGGAGGAGGGGGTGTGGCCTTGGGCAGGTCACGGCCCCCCAGGCCGGCATCGCAGCCCAGCACACGCCCGGGATGTCACACTCACACGCTCAGGCTCCAGCCCCCCCCACAACCCCGTGCAGGCATATGGAGGGGGCACATGGGCACACACAGGGTCATGTACACACACACACACACAGGGACACACACACAAGGAGACACACGCACACTCGCCCCCCAGCCCTCAGGATGCCGCTTTTCCATTATCTTACATGTCGCTTCTGCAATAAAATTCTTTAATTAAAACATGAATATTTAAAACAACCCTTGAGAGAAATGGCACCGTCTCACCAGAGGCAGAAAAACGCAGAGAGACTCTGGGAGGGGGAAGGAGGGACAGCCCGAGAGCGGGTGGGAGCGGGCAGGCAGCGCAGAGGGGCAGCCGGCGGGGCAGGGGAGAGGGAACAGTTGCTCTGGCCTGAGTAACGCTTGCCAGTCGGGCGCGTGACGTGGCCATGTGGCATTTGGACAGGCCGGGCGGGGGCAGGGCTGAAAATGGGCCACGGGCTGGCCTGGGCCTCCTGCTCGCTCCGGCTCCGGCTCCGCGGCTACGGAGGGACGCGCCTGACCCAGCCTCCACTGGCATGCGTGAGGGGACGCAGCTCCCTGGGCACAGGCTCGGCAGGCAAGATATGGGGTCTGGATCTGCTGTGTGTCTTCTGAATTACTGCTGGACCTTTCTGGTCCATATGCCACCCCGCCCCTACACACATGAACACACACACACCCGCCCCACAGAGCTCTTGCAGGAGAAGCCCCAGGCAGGACCACCAGGTGACCAAGAGCTGGCTCTGCTGTCTCCCCCTTACAAGCTGTGTGACCCTGGCCACTGCCTTAGCGTCTCTGTGCCTCCTTCCACTCAACAAGGATTCATCAAGGGCCTGCTGTGTGCCAGGTACTGGCCCACACACGGGGCTTTGTCAGAGAGCAGGGCAAACTCCCCTGCCCTGTGGTGGGTACATCCTGGCAGGGACAGAGAATAAGGACACAGGAAATTCTCCAGTGTTCACAGGCGATACCGTGTGGGAAGAGAGAGAAAGAGGGAGAGAGAGAGGGTGAGGCGACAGCAGGGCTGGGGCTGCTGCCACTTTCTGCAGCAGGGCCAGGGCGTCTTGAGAAGGTGCCATCTGGGCAAGCACTCAAGGGACGGAGCCCTGTGGGCACGTGGGGAGAGTGTTCCAGGCCAGGGAACGGCCCATGCAAAGGCCTTGGGCAGGGAGGTAGGTGCCTCGCTGGGGAGCCATCTCTGGGCAACTGGCAAGAGTTAACTGGTTAAGATGTGGGTGCTTCCTGCACAAAGGAAACACGCAGAACGCGGCTATTGCCACTACTAAGATGAGGTTTACTCCCAAGGTCTCAGGAGCATTAGGACCTTCCGAGTCCAGGGCACGGGCACGGGGTCTGAGCTGCCTGTGGGCCTGGCGACCATGTCCTGTGCCCCCCGCCCCGCGGAGTCGAGCTCCTCGCTTCATGGCGGCAGCCCCAGCCCTCGTGCCCTCCCAACTGCCTTCCACGACGCTGCCAGCCCTGACACACAGCCTTGACTTGCGCTCTGTCAGGATTGCTGAAATCGGCTTGCACAGAGCCAGCCTAAACACACACACACACACACACACACACACACAGCAAGTACATACCACAAGTGCACATCTGCACATGCTCACATGCACACGTGTGCACAAACACGATGCACTGCACACAGGCACACACACATATATACACCAGCCATACACACATGCACATACTCACACACATGCCCGATGCACTGCACACACACGCACACACACCATGCATGCACGGCACACGTACTGGCAACGTGCATGTGAACACACATATACATGCCGTGTATACACATACACGCACACACACATGCATACTTGTACACATGGATGCATGAACACACCCATGCTCACGTAACACACTGCACACACACATGCACATGGATGCATGAACACAAGCATATGCACAAGCATACACACACACACGCACGCCTGCCCACCCCCTTCCAGCACCAGTTCCAAACATTCCCATTCTCAGAATCTCTGTGCAAGCCTGAAGCACCCAGCCTTGGTCTCCAAACAGCTCCGCTCCTCCAATCTGTCTCTTTGCCCCCCAAGCCCTCTAGATTCTCTACCTCATAGTAAACACAGATATTGACATTTCATCACTGATGTTGCTTCTGCTTAGAAACACTTTCACCCCAGTTCTCATTCCTCATAACAATCAAGAAAAGAAGACGTTTTTACTCTTTCCATTTTAAAGACAAGGGGCCTGAGGGGATTGGCCCAGGGACACAGCGAGTGTGGGGCGGGCTGGGCTTTGAACCTGACCTGGTCCTATCCTGGGGCGCCAGGTCCCAGAGCTCCCTGTCAAACGACATTCCCACCAGATGACCCACGGGCCTCGCACAGTCAGGTCCCACTCTGCTCTCTGGATCTTCCTCCCCAGCCCGATCCTCCCCGCCACTTCCCCACCTCGGCTGAGGTCCTCACTCCTGGCCAGAAACCTGGGAGCGGTCCAGCCATCTCCTTCCTCCACGCCCACATCCTCTGCATTAGCAAGTCCATCACCCCAACCACCGACCCCCCCCAAGATCCTCCCCCTTCCTCCCACCCAGGCCAGCGTCAGCCCCCTCCTGGATGCCTGCAGTGCCCTGTCCCTGCCCCGGATTCCCCCTCTGAGCCAGACACTGCATTTACAGCCCCAGCGATGTCACCCTTCTGCTTAAAGCCCCCCATGGCCCTTCAGCTCTCATGATAACATGCAAACTCCGGCCAGGAGGCCTGTCCACCATCGCACCCGACTCCAGCAGCGGGGCCTGCTCCCTCCAGCACCGACGTCACAGCCCCACAAACTCCTGCCACTTGCCGCACATGTATCACACCAGCCCCGTCCCCTTGACCTTCTCCCGCAAGCTCCACATGGCTCCAGCTATACCAGGTATCCACCCGGCACGGTCACCGCCCCGAGACGCTAACGGAGATCAGCTCTTGCGCTTTGGCTTCCAGTGTGGGCCAGGCCCCGGGGCAATCAGGTCTGAGGTGACTGAATAGTCCCTCCAAGCAGTCAGCACTTTGCCAGCGAAGACGCTGAGGCTCAGGGGCAGGTGACCACTGGGGAGTGGCTGAGCGACATGTCCGGCCGGGCCCCTGCCCCCCTGGTCCTCCTGCATCCGCCCACCTCCCAAACCAGCCGCCGGCCCGGCATCTCTGCTCCATTCTCCTCCTCCCCATCCCCCGAGGACCACTCCCACCACCCCGCTGCGGGGCCTGCCCACGCCAAGGTCACAGTGACCTCTACCTTGCCCAGCCCGAAGGTCAGCCCTCCCAGCCTCCCACGCCATCGCTGGGGGCCCTGACACAACTGATGGAAGATGGGGGTTTTCTGATGGTTTCCTGGACACCACACCGCCTCCACCTCCCGGGGCTCTGCCCGCCTCTCCCCTCCTCTCCTTATCCTCTCCAGCTACGCTCACCGCTCCACGGAGGTTTCTAATCTGGGATCCACGGCCCGGGGCCCATGAATAGAACCATGTTCCGGGATAGCTGGTTTCCTCTGTAACCCCACGTAGCTTCTTTTATGCCTTTACAGACGTTATTCGGAGGAATCCATCGGCCTCACTGGCTCCGGAGACACCGAGAGCCCTGGACCACGTCACCTGGTCCCACGGTGACCTGCCCGCATGAACGCCCAGCCCAGCCTGGCCCCCGGACGCCCGGCACGCTGTCTGGTGTCTCAAACTCCGCGTTCGGAGAAGAGCTGTCCCGGGCCCGCAGCCCCAGCCTCCCGAGACACCCTGGGCGCCCCGCTCCGAGCCCACGCAGGGTCTCCCTCCTGCCCCGATGCCAGGGAGCCCGCTCAGCGTCCCATCCCACTGGTGGCGCCCTCCTGTGCAGGTGCCCGCCTCACCGAGGAACCCACACTGCTAAGAAGGTGGGACCAGCCGAGCACACGCCCACGCCCACCTTTGCCCTGCCCTGCCCTCTGACCCGCATGGGGCTCACCCGCACCCCTCCCAGAACCTCGAACACAGCCCCCTGACCAAGTGACCCCCTGACCTCCAGGTGACACGCAGCCCCGCCACCAGGGTCCCTCCCCCTGCGATGTCTTCATCACCACCTGACATGCCTGTTTCTTGTGCTTTGCCGTTTAACACCGCCCAGACCCAGAAGGCAGCTCCACGAGACCGGGGCTTTTGTTGTTTTGTTTTTGTTGTTTCTTGTTGTCTTCATTGCGTGTCCCCGGCGCCCAGGACACCTCACAGGCGCTGGGTAACTAACTGCTGCATGATGGCTGTAACCACTTGCAATCCCCACACTGCATCTCCTGGACCACATGAGTCCACTCTGCTCACTTTCTCTCCCACGTCCCAGAAGGCCCTGCAGACCCCGGCCACAGGCCACAGCAGCCTGCGGGCCCATGAGAATGGTCCTGCCTGAGAAAAGGGAGGGACCCTCCGGATGGACCCTCCCCAGCCAGGAATCTAAAACTCCCTCGTCCTGGGAGAAATCAGACGCGTTCTTCCTTCCTTCCTTCCATCCCTCCCTTCCCTGATCACTTAGCAAGCACCACCCATGAGGCAGGCACCCCAGCACCCTGGGGGCCAGAGGCAAGCACCCCAGCCTGCCCATTCTCAGCAAGCCTGCACAGAACTTCTCTCTTTGCACTTGGCTTCCCCGAAGTGCTCGGGGGATGGGTGGCCAGGGCAGCCCTGCAGAGAAGACCCTTCCCACCCACCGTATGCCCAGAGAGCCACCCCAGGGCCTCTCCTAGCCGTCACTCACCTGGAGCGCCATCCCCGCCCCGGTCCTGGGTCAGGCTGGTGAGGCAGTTCTCGGGGCCACCAGCCATGCCGGCCCTCAGGCAGACATCCCCGCGAGGCACCAGGGAGCCCGAGGCAGGGTCGCCGGTGTCCCCGCCTAGGCAGGCACAGGGGGTCTGCATGATGCCACAGGGGTGTGAGCTGCGGCTGCCAGCCAGACAGGCGTCCAGCCAGCGGCACAGCATCTGGCAGGCGGCCCGGCTGGGGCTGCGGTTGCCCACGACCAGGTACTCCACGGAGAAGTCGTCGCTGGGACTGGGGGGCCCGTCCTGGGGCGCGGGGCCGTCGTCCTGGGGCGGCCGCTGCCGCTGCATCTGCAGAAACTGCTTGCTGGCCTGCAGGAAGGCCAGGGGCGCCGAGGGGTCGCAGAGCCTCAGCACCTCGTCGAAGCTCTCCACGCCCAGGTAGGTGCGCGTGGACTCCAGGAAGGAGTCGAACTGGTAGGTGCGCACGCGGGCGGGGCCGCCGCAGGAGGGCGCCTTGGCCACCTTCACGTAGAGCGTGTAGCGGCGCGGGTCCGGGTTGCGCAGGGTCCAGGAGCAGCGCGAGGCGTTGGCCGGGAACACGGCGGCTGCCGAGAAGTACCCGAAGAACTTGCCCTGCACCAGCGTGGCGCACGGCTCGGCCCCGGGCCCCACGTCCGTCCCCGCGGCCGTGCCCGCCTGGTGCCCCAGCAGCAGCAGCAGTGGCCCGAGGATCCAGAGGGCGCCCGGGGCGGCGGCCTGGCCCCTCATCCTAGCTCGCGGGGCCGCCAGGGTTCCGCCGGCTGGGCAGGCAGGCGCAGGCCAGGCCTTGACATGCCAGGGTCCGGCAGCGAGCGGAGCGGGCCGGGGCCGGGGGGCAGGGGCTTCAAGCGAGGACAGGAGGAGGAGATGGCTTCAGGCGACCGAGTGGGCAGGGGCGGCTCCTAACGTCCGGGGCCCCAGTGCCCGCCTGTGGCCGCCAGCAGCAGCTGGAAGAGAAAGAGCGGAGAGGGGACGCGTGAGCCCCCTGGGGAGGCTGGGACTTGGCACGC
The DNA here is from genome assembly GCF_009873245.2 of Balaenoptera musculus. Lineage (NCBI taxonomy): Eukaryota > Metazoa > Chordata > Mammalia > Artiodactyla > Balaenopteridae > Balaenoptera > Balaenoptera musculus. The sequence continues at coordinate 1,679,454 of NC_045801.1, forward strand.
TGGGGACAGTGCCCGCCCCGGGCTCTGGGCCTCCGACACAGGCCCTGGCCTCGCTCTCAGGCACCTGCTCTGCCCACCTGTCTGTTTGCCACCTGCCAGCATGTCCACCTGCAGGGGCAGGAGCCGGCGGCCGGGGCCCCTCCTCCCCCAACAAGCCTGAGCGGGAAGCGGTGGCCCGCCCCGGCCGGGGCCGCAGGCCACAGGGGCCTCGGCTGTGCCCGTCTGGCTGGGCAGCCTGGCGTGGCTCCACGGGCTCTGGGCCCGCCCACCAGCCCTGGGGCGGCCACGGAGGCCATTCCGCCCCTGGGCCTCTGTGGCCTCTCTGACCATACCCTTCTCCAGCCCTCATTCAGGGAAGAATCTGCAAACCCAGCCAGAAGGGAAGCAGGGCAGGGGAGTAGAGGAGACAGGTCATTCCGGCCATCGCCCAGCTTCCCTGCAGCCCCGCCCCTCTGGGCCTTGCCCGGTGCGGGTGCAGAGACCCCTCCCACTTCTGTTTCGTCACAGCAGGAGTGACCGGTTTTTGGGGGGTGAGGGTAGGGTTGGTGCCCCGTCTCTGGGTCTCTGGCTGTGACTATGACATCCACCCACGTCCTATTGCCCCCCTTCCTGCTCACACAGCCACTCAGGTGCCCCTTTGGCCTCGCAGCCATGTTCCTGCCAGGGACCCTCCCTCTCCCCGCCCCCGGAGTCACCTGACGCCTGCCCCGTCCCACTTAGCCAGCCTGCTCCCCGCCTCCCATCTCACAATGAGGAAATCGAGGCTCTGACGGCGTCACAGGGAGGGGGCGGGAGCAGGGGGTTCACACTTGAACCCTCCCAAATTGACCCCAACCTTGTGGCCCTGGGGTCACCTGCCCTGCACCAGGAGGGGGCGCTGGCTGTGTGCCGCCGGCTCACACCTGGGCAGGGGGGGCGGGCAGCTCCCGGCCCAGGTCAGCAGGGACACAGCAGAGCCATCCTGGGCCCCGGAAGCCAACGCTGCCCACCCTGGCCCGCCTCCACGCGGACCCGGCCAAGTTCCTTCTGCCTAAACCTCAGCTTCCCCACCCTCCCTCCCCAAAGCCCCTGCTGGGCGTCGTCCCGGCAGCAGCTGAGCGGGTGGGCAAAGGAGGGCGCGCCACTGCAGCCCCCCGCGGCCCGCCTGGCCTGGTGCCGGCGCCTCAGCTCCGCCGACCGTGCACACGCCGGCCGCCTGCCCACAGGGACTCGCTGCTTCTTGCTGCCTGGGCCCAGCTGGCCGGCGACACAAGGTCGGTCACTGCTCTGCAGTCCCCTCCTGGCGTCCTTCCTGGCAGGCCTTGTAGGCAGGGCAGGGAGCTGGGCGTGGGCGGCCTCGGGCTGGCCAGGATGGCTGGACACGGGCTGGCCCGCTCATGGCTGTGCGGACTCGGCCGAGGCCCTCACTTCCCAGCCTCAGCCTCCCCACCTGTAAAGTGGGGGCTGAAGCCTCCCTCTCCCAGCATAAGGTCAGCGCTGGACCTGCAGGTTTACCCAGAGGTGGAGCAGGAGGCAACCGCGGTAGGGGCTCTGGATCACCAGGGGCGGCCCTGTGGGGCTCTTTAGTGGCCAACGCTCAGGTCCCCTGAGGAAAGAACTTGCAGACCCCTCATGCAGACCCTGCACTTGGCCCCTGCTTCCAGGAAGCCCCTCTTCCGGTCGCGCCTCTGGGCCAGCCTTGGACGCCAGCATAGCAGAGCCGCCTGCCCTGGCCACCCACTGCCATATGTGGGAACCGAGAGGCCGGGGCCAGGGTCCCACAGTCAATCCCAGACCTAGGAGGCTGCCCGCAGGGGCGGCCATGGCATCCGAAACCTCACCTGAGCCCCAGCCCCAGCTGCAGCGCCCCCTTCTTTGGTCCCAGGCTGGGACCTAATGCCCCCAGCTGGGGCCCCAGCCTGGGGACAAACCCTCTCCGATGCCCCGGAGAATCCCAGGTGGAAGTCGGCAAAGTCCAGCAGAAACTCAGATCGTAGTCGAGCGTTTTCCCCAACACCACCCTGATCCCTGCCACGCGACAGCCGACTCACTCTGACTCATCCCCCTTGACCCGGGGTCAAGGCCACGCCAAAACCCAGCACCTTCCCCCAGAGGGGCCTGCCCGGTCCTGAGATGGCCCAGGCCGGGCCCACACTCTCTCCTCCCCACCCCAGCCCCTGGCGGCCGACGCCACAGCCCTCCCATCTGGAAAGCGGGTACAGCCTGGCGCAGACACCGGGGCTCAGGTGTCTCAGACACTCGGCCCCAAGGCTGCACAGCTGCCTCCACCACCCTGCGGGCTCGCAGGCCTGGAGGGGCGTCCCAGCCAGGCCCAGCGGGGAGGGAAAGCACAGGAGAAGCAGGGCTCATGGCGGGGAGGGGACCAACGTTGGGCTCCACCCTGTGCGGGGCACTCTGTCTCCGCAGGAGCAATCCTGGGGCCCCTGCTATGGCGCGGTTGTGCAGATGGGCACATGGGGGCCATAGACGAACAACCTTGGTGGGGGCTTGCAGGTGCTGGGCGCCTGAGGCAGGATCCGGGCCCAGGTCTGCAGCACAAAGCCCCTGCCCTCTGAGAGCTGGCACTGCCCTAGGCCAGGCAGAACGGGCCCTAATCCTGCCCCTGTCCCAGGGCCCGTGGGAGCTGGGCCGAGCCGGGGCCCTCCTAGCATCCCTGCCGGCTGGCCCTCATCCACACCAGCTCACTCCGCTCCTGGAGGGCCTGTCAGGGGAGCGAGGCCCACCCCAGTGTCCCGCACAGCGGGCAAGAGGGAGAAGTGAGGGTCAGATGCAGGACAGCGCCCCATTCAGAACTGCCCCTTAGAAGGGTGGCAACGCGGGGGGGGGGCAGGGGGGCGGTGAGGAAGGAGGCAGGGCCAGGACGCTCAGGACACAGAAGAGAGCGGCCCCAGCCCCGGTCCCGGCTGGGCGGTGGGATGTGGAGGGGACACTGCTGGCCTGGACCCTGGGGAGGCGGGAGGTGCCTATGGGGACAGGGGATAAGTGGCAGGTCAGGACGCCACACCCCCGGGACTGAGGCTCTGGGGTGAGCCTTCAACAGGCTCTTGGGGCCGGAAGATGGCCTAGAAGAGCCCACCCATGGGGTTTTCACACAGGGTTCCACAGCGCGGACCACTAGGGCCACCGGGGCGCCAGACATCCTCTACACCTTGAACAGCTCCACACCCTGGGCCTTGGGAAAGGCTCTGCTGGCCACAACGCTGGCCCAGCTCTGAGTGTGAGTGCCACAGAACTGGCCTGGCCCTGCCTCTTCTGGCTGGGTCTTGGGGCAGAGCTGGGCAGGAGGCCCAGGCCGTCAGCACGGACAGCTCCTGTGCGTGCCAGCGGCCACTCACCCTCCACCTGCCCACACCCCACACCCTGCCCTCTGCCCCGCCCCCAACACACCCACAGATGCTTTCCAGAGGCTGAGGCCTCTGCATCCCCATTAACTGCCTGCCTGAAACGCTCCAGCAAGGCCTTGGATAAATGGCTCAGAGGTCCCCTCTAGCCTTGGTCTGGGGCACACCTGTGTCAGGCCCCAGGTCACACAGCCGTGGTGGAGGCCGACCGGTTGAATCCAGCCCAGGCCCGGGCAAGCAGAGCTGAGATGGGGTGGGGCGTGCAGGGGAGCCCCTGACCCCACCTGGCACCCAGGGATAGTGTCCTGGAGGGGGCAATGCCGGGGAAGGGTCCCGGGATGAGGGGGACAGCATCGATCTTCACTGGGGGGATTCCTCTGACGGGGGAGGGGGCACAGGCAGGGAGAGCCGGGGGGAGGCTTGCGTGGTGTCTGGGCTGGGAGGGTGGTCAGAGGACAAACAGGGTCATGGAGGTGACCAGGCTTCCAGCTTGAGCATGTGGGCGATGGGTGGTGGGGACCCTCGCTGAGCTGGGGGGAGCAGACGTGTGCCCGTACATGTGCATGCACGTGCGTGTGCCAACACCTATGTCTCTGTGTGCGCACATGTGTGTGCGTGCCTGCACTGTGTCTGCACACATGCACACGCGTAGTAGCACGCGTGTACAAGGCTCCCAGCAGGAGGAGGGCTCAGCGTGTAATCACGGGATGTGCAGGGCAGTGGGAGAGGGACTGGGGCTGGGAGAGGAGTGCTTGCCTGGAGGGGGAGCCCGTGGCCAGGATGGAGCCCCACGGAGGCCAGGGCAGGGCCTCAGAGGAGGGCCAGGCCAGCAGAAGGCTGGCTCCACGCTGGGTGCAGGTGACTGGCGCTGTGGTTCCCCTGGGCTGGCTCACGCCCCCTCCCCTCAGCCACACCCAGCGCCCAGGCCTCCGCTGGGGGTCAAACTCTACAAGCCTGGCGACCACAGGTGAGGGGGGTGGGAGAGGCTCCTGGCCTCGGTGCCGGGGTCCAGCGAGGTTGCTGGTCGCTCCTCTCCAGAGGTGCTCACGGGGGGACTGTCTCCCTGGGGCTGCAGGCCCCCTGTCTGGTCCTTGGGTTCCCATATCCCAACCTGGGTCATTGCAGCGCCCATCGCCCCCTGCCCATCTTGGGTTCCCAAGGACGGTGGCCAATTAGCACCCAAGCCCCCTCAGGCCCCCGCCTCTCCCATCACCTTCTCAGGGCCAAACTGCCCTGCTGCAGGAAGCTCTCCTGGTGTCTGGCCCCCATCCCTTTGGCCAGCCTCTGCCCCGAACCTACCACGCGGCCTCTCAGAGCCTTCAGGGTGGCCTCGGGGTGAGGGGCGGGGGACCCCAGAGAGCCGGCCACAGCAGGCGGAGGACGAGGATCTGGAGTCATGGCGACGAGAGAGGGAGACGATGACTGGTTTACTGAGTGCTGACCGCACACAGGACCAGTCTCAGATCTCACGGGACCCCAGGAGGCGGGAGCAGTAGCGGCCCCACTCCGCAGCTGGCAGGGTCGCCACCCGCTGAGGGGTGACGCGCCCTCCTCCCACCACCGCCCCAGACGTATCTGCGCACGGGGGGACCATCCAGCCCCTGGCCTCGATCAGAAGCCCTGGGTGCCTCGGGATCGCCGCCACACAGGGGCGTGGGCTGGATGCCCACCCATCAGCCTCCAGAAGTCTCCAGCCTCACCTTAGTCCGTGGGATCCCCCCCCCAACTGTCCAACGCACAGGCCGGACCCAGGCCCTGCCTCCATCCCTCCCCACCCACCCCAGGCCGCCAATGGCATCCCCTGACACCAGCCACAAAAGGCACTCTGTTGTCCTGCCCGGCCCTCTGAACAGTGCCCGCCTGTGTGTCCTGGGGAAGGCTGTACTGGGGGAGGGGCGGGTGGGCATCCGCGGCGCGGAGGGCAGCCCAAGGGGCCGGCGGCCGGGTGGGGCTGGGAGAGCATGCAGGAGAGGCCCCCCGGGGCCACCTGCCCGCCCGACGTGGGCAGCCCTCCTGGGCCGTGGCAGGTCAGGCAGGCAGGCAGGCCTCTGTTCATGAGCAGAGCGGGGGGCGCCGCTAGCAGATCCTGCCCCCAGCCCGCCTGACTGACGTGTGGCGCATCCCAGGCCTGCCCCAAGGTGGCCCCGGCCATGTTCCACTCACAGCAGAAAGGTGGGAGCACGCCAGTGAGGTGTTCCCGCGGGGCTGGGAGGGGCCGCCTGGGCACAGGGGCTGCCAGGGGAATCTGGCCGGAGGCCAGGCAGAGCTCCCCAGGAGGAAAAAGAAAGGTGCCCCAGAAGGTCCACTGCTGGGGGGCAGAGGGAGGGCCCTCTGGCTCTGCTCCAGGCCTCCCCGTACACACCCTCACCCTCATCACACCTCTTCTTGCCCAGGAGCCTGTTACCCCAAACCACCTGTAGGCCTTGAAGACACCCCGTGCCCTCAAGCCCCCGGGCTGCCCCCGCTGCCCTGGCCCCTGCCCAGCAGACACCCACCTGTCCTTCAGGACATGGGCCAGGTGGCTGCCCTAGAAGCCTTACCTGAGCCTGCCAGACCCCTCCCCCTCTGAGCGCCCACTGCGTCCTGCGCCCCGGGCACGCACACACATGGTTGCGTACACACGCACACGATGATGCCCCTGCGTGCACACAGACACGCTCTCTGGAGAGTCCCAGGCGGGGACAGTGAGAGCGTCTGCCCCATCAGCTGGGGCATCCCACCGGAGCGGGGAACTCTCCTGAGGAGGGGAGGCTCCTGAAATTCTGGGTGTGACGTACGTCACTGCCCTCTCCTCTCTGTGTCCCCCTGCTCGGTACCCAGATTAAGCCCCTGCTCCCGGAGAGGGAGACACAGCTTCCATGCCCGCTCAGCGGCTGGCCTATGGGTGACGCCCACCCACACCGCACGCCAGGATCCGTTCCCGAGGTTCCCAGGAAGAGGGTCTCATCCAAGGTCACCTGTCCAAGGCCACATGAGGAGGGTGTGAGGATGGTGACAAGCTCGGAAGAGGCAGTCAGGAAGGGCCCTGGCGGCCGGCAGACAACACTGAGGTCCCAGGGACATCCCGGATAGGCCTGGCCAGGTGGGGACGCAGAGGTCCTGACAGCATGGAGTGGGGAGGGGGGGGGATGACAACAGAGGAAGGGAGTGCTTAGCCTGGACGTGCTTCAGGAAACCCAGGTCTCCTGGTTCCCAACGCCCCCTGTACCCACCCTAATGGTGCCAGCAGCTGTGGCAGGACTGGCCGTCCCAAGAGGTACCTTGGTACCTGGTGCCCAGAGGTATCAAGGCTCCGGACCTGGGCCTCCCCGAGACCCACGGGGCGCCCTCTCCCCTCTCTCCAGGACGGCCGAGGTGAGCGAGGGTGGCAGAGGGTGGGCTGGGAGGAGACAGGGCAAGCCAACCTGCGGCCCAGGGTGAGCGCCGGGGAGGAGGCAGACCCCGAGACCGGGGACAGGGCTGTGGAGGGACCAGCGTGCGCGCGCGGGTGAGCCTATGCACACGCGTGTGCAGTGCATGAGAGAGCGTGTGCGCGGCAGCGGGGAGGGTCGCCGTGTACGGGGTGAATGTGCACGGGTGTGCACGTGTGTGAGTGGAAGGCTTTCCGGAGGCGCCCCTGGGCGCTGGGACCCCGGTGCCCGCTCCGCCCCTCTCTGGGGCGGGACTCCCTACCCTAAGTCTCTGAGCCTCAGACAAGTGCTGTCCGAAGTACCCAGGCCACGTAGGAGGGAGGTCCGGTGACTCGGCCAGGTCACCTGGGTCGCCCGCAGAGCTCTGAGGCTCTGCTCACCAGCACTTCAGCTCCTCTTCCTGCAGCCGTGCCTCCACCTCTCCTCCCACCTCAGGGACCCCTCAGCCCACGTCTCAGCTGAGGGTCAGGACCCCCAAACCCGAACACAGCATGAGGGGATGGGGACAGCCTGGGTCTCATCTCGCTGTCCACCTCGGCCCCTGATCCCCTGGAAACCCCCTGCCCTGCAGGCCTCTCCCGGTCCCACAGTCACCCAGCAGGGCCCAGCGGACCTTGGGGACCCCATCCACGCCCCCTCCAAGTGAGCCCTCGAGGATGCCCACAGACCCCAACGGACGGGGACGCGGGCGGTGGGATCAGCATGAACATGGTGCAGATCCGAAGGTGAGGGCAGGGGAGCTGGGGGGGACGGGGCGCAGTGGTGGGGAGTGGGGGGGATGAGACGGCGGGGGGTGACGGCGGGTGGTGAGCCAGGTGCCCCTGCGCACGCAGACCGCCTCCATTTGTCCAAAGCACTTACAGGACAAACGCAGTTACGCTTGTGGAGCCACAGAACATTGTAGAAGGATAACACGGACCCATTAACAGGAGGACCTGGGGTCTGGGGAGGGAAGGAGACTCCCTTTGCGCTCTAGCCCTTTGGTGCTGCCCCCATCGCGGTTCACTTTCCAATGAGTAGAAATGAATTAAGAGAAAGAGGAGGGGGCGGGGGCTGCAGCCGGGAAGGAGCCTCCCGCCTGCTGTGTGCCTTCCCGGCGAGCGCCAGTCCTCCCCTACCCTGGGAGCCAGGAGGACACCGGGAGGCAGGGACCGCTCCCTACGAGATCTGAACCCAGGGGTTTACGCTCAGCTGAGGCCACAGGTCCTGGGGTCTCCCTGCGAAGTCCCACCCTGCAGGGGGAGGGGCTGGTGCCTCTGTCACCTGCAGCTGCGGCCGAGGCAAAGGCCTGGAATCAAAGTTCCAACGGGAAGCTCTTCCCCTCTCTGGCCTTACTTTTCCAACAACTGTAAATGGGCAGTGGGCAGGAAGAGGGGCTCTCCCCGTGCCCTGCGGCCCCAGGGTCCTTGGAGCGACGCCATGTCCCCGGACATGAATGTCCACCTCAGGGCCCAGATTCCAGGGTAGCGCACGCTCGCATTCTGTGCTGTGTTGTGGGTCGGTGCACACTGATGGGGCTCTTGGGTGGTGTCAGGGTGATGGCCGTTCTGTGGTGACAAGTGAAGTCTGGAGTCCAGTGCAGTTGTGGGCGGGGCAGCCCCATGCAACCTGGCTGCCCCTAGGAGCACCCGCCATCTCTTTGGCGTGTCCATCAGGCCAAGTCATCACCTCTGTTTACACCGCCCCCCCGTGGCCGCCACCACTCCCAGGACATAGCCCGAGGCCTACAGGGATCTGCGGTCTGGCCCCGCTCCCTCTGAAGCCCCAGTCCTGCCATTCACCTCTTTTCCAGCTCCTGTCTACGCCTCACACCTGCCACAGGGCCTTTGCATGGCTGGTCCCATACTGAGACCCTCATCTTCACCACCACCACTGCTCTTCTCCCAGCTTAGCTGCCACTTCCCCGTGGAGGGCTCTCGGGGAGCCCACCTCTGGGCTCCTGCAGGCTGCTGTCTTCCACCCCCAGGGTCCATTCACTGAGCCGAGCAGGGTCTCTTTCCTCCTGTATTCCCACCAGCCTTCACACCGGGTGGGGGGCATGCCCTCTGCCTCGTCCACGCCGCACCACTAGTGCGAGTGTGTACACGTGGGCACCCACATGTTCAGTATGTGTGTGCACGCAGGCTGGGCACAGGGGTATCCGGCCCGTGTGTGTTCACACAGAAATCACAGCTCTGACCGATGGCGCAGCTGCAGCCACGGAGGCTGGAGGCCTGAGGGTTCCAGAGGACAATGGGATAGTGTGGGTTTGCTGGCTCCGATGGAGTTAACAAAATCCTCCAGGTTTGGGGTTTGGGGGGCGGGGTTAGAGCTTTACTCCCAGGGGTCCACCTCTTGCACACAGCCAGTTACAGGACCTGCCACAGGTAAAATGTGGTTCGGTTAAATACTGCCATCCAGGGCGCACATTCACACAGACCTGCCCCGCGCCATACACACACGTGTGGCAGTTTGCATGCCCGACCACACGTGCCGCCAGCCTGCCGGCCGGACACGCACATGCACGCGTGGCACACGTATACAAACATGCTCCTCACGCCCGTGCACAGGGCACGGAGGTACGGGGGCCAGGCGAGCGTGGGGAGACACAGGTGACAGCGCTCCCTGCGAGAGGCCGGGGGCGGCCAGGGCTGCCCAGGATGGGGCGGGCGCCTGGGCCGCGGAGGAGACGGAAGGGGCGGGCAGGCGGCCGGCGGCGCGGGCGCCCTCTCTCGGCCGAACGCGACAGCGCGCCGCCCTCCGCCACCGCCACCGCCACCGCAGCCCCGCGCCCGCCGCCCCTGCCTGAGCGGGAGGCGTCCCCAGGGGGCGGGCTTGGGACCCAGGACTCGTTCCGGAGGCGGGGCCGGGCCGGGCGGGCCGGCCAGGGGGCGAGGACTCCACGGGAGGTTGCTCGCGCCCCGCTGCTCGTCTGGCCTTGCCGGGTCCGCCTCGTGCCCGTCCCCGCGGCCGCGCGTCCGCAGGCGCCCAGCTGCCTCCGGACCCGGCCGGTCGGGACGCCGCAGACCCAGCACGCTGCGGGCCCAGCACGCTGGACATCGGGACGAGCTCCGAGGGCCTGAGCCGGAAGGGCTCCGAGACCCCCACCCTCGCCCCCATTTCACGGACGCGGCCACAGAGGCCCGAGAGGGGTCGGAGCCTGCGGACAAGGGAGGGCTCGACAACTTGGCTGCGTCCCCTCCCGGCCCAGGGTCTGGAGGAGAGCGGCGTGATGCCGAGGGCGACGAATCGTCTTTTCCGCCCCCGCGCGGGAGCGTGGCGGGGACAAGCGCCCTTCTCCGGGATCGGAGGCGGCAAACTCCCTGCTCGAGCCTCAGCGCCGCGCCCGCCCGCGGAGCCGCGCGCCGCCCTGGCGCATTCCCGCCGGCCTCGCGCTCGGCCCCCCGCCGCCCGGGCTCCGGGGCTCCCAGGCCGGCCCCCCCCCCGCCCCCCGCATCCAGGCGCAACAAGTCTGAAAGCAGCGCCGAGCGCCAGCAAGCTAGCCGGGAGGAAGGGCGCCGGGCCGGGCGCGGGGCGCTCCGGGATCCCGGAACGCGCGCAACGTCCGCCTCCGGGGACCGGGCGCGGGCGGCGGGCGCTCGGGGCTGACTCGGTGGGCGGCCCACACCCCTCCCAAGGCCCCGACTATGCACGGGCGGGGGCGCGCCCAGGAGCCCCCGCCCCCTCCTTCGCCTGCTTGACCTTGCTCGGGTACTCAAAGCCGGACCCGGCGGCACCCGGGCGTCCGGACGCAGAGTTTCGCTGCCGCCTGCGGTGGTGAGGGAGCAGCTCTCTCCCTCGACCTCCCTCGCTGCCTCCGCGGCGGCGGGGGTCGCCGAGAAATGGAAGGCTTCGGGTTCTAGGAGACGCTCTGGCCGCCTCCTCAGACCCCAGATACACCGTATGCCACCTCCGGATGTGAAAAGGGACCCCAGCCTCCCGTTTGCCCTCTCCACCCCGCCCGCGCGGCCTCTGCTCGTAGGGGGCGTGTGTCTGTGTCGTGGCGGAAGGCACTGGGGGTCCCCTTAGGTCCCGAGGGTGGGTTGGGAGGGCAGACCTCCCGGCCCCCTCCCCAACACGTTCGGCAATCCGCTCCTCTGGGGCGTGGGTGCGCGCCCCCTGCCCACCCACACACCTGCACACCTTTCAACTCCTCGGGAGTTGCCGCTAAGGAATCCTCGACGCAGACCCGGGGGAATGGGACGTGTTGGGGAGCGCGCGGAGGGAAAGGGTGCTGAAGGAGGGGCGGGTTAGGACTCGTCCGTTCCCATCCTGGCTCCCTGCGCTCCAAGAAACTTGGAAGCCGAAAATAAAAGTGGGAAGGGTAAGGTGCCTAGCGGGCCGGGGTTTGGGTGCCCGAACGGGCGCTCTCTCTAGGCTGCCTGGGAAGTGACCCCAGCAGGAGCCGCCGCGGCCCGGCAGAGGTACTGGGGCTGGGAGCCGCATCCTCTGACGAGCCTTCCGGGCCACCTTGCTTCGCGGCGATTTTCAGCTCCGCCGCCCCCTCCCGAGGCAGGCCCGAGACGCGCTCTGCCCTGCCCAGGGGGCCGCGGAGACTAGTGGGAGAGGGCACCCGGCCGGGCCCAGAGCCCCAGCCTGTCCGGGAGGGGGCGGGGGCCAGGCTCGTTCCTCGAGGCAGCTCCGCGCGGCTCCAAGCGAGCGCGGCGGCCGCGGAGGGCCGGCGGTCTCGGCCCGCTGGGAATGGGGACCGAGGAGTGCCCGGCGCCTGGCCTCCCCGCTTCACGCGGAGAGGGCGCAGGGCCGACCCAAAGTTCGGAGCGGCTTATCCGCGCGGCCTGTGCGAGCGAGCGGAAAAGAAGCCGAGAACGGAAGGAGCCAGGGCGTTCGTGTGTGTGGAGGGGGGCGGGCGGGCGCTAGGGTAGCCCTCCGCCCGATCTGGGGATAAGAGAACCGCCGGGGAGTGTCCACCGCCAGTGCCGGGTCTACCGTGAGGTTTCGAGGGAGGCACTGTGCGTGGGGGAGGACATCTCGGGCCCCTACAATGTCTGTAGGGGCTCTGGCTGTGATGAGGGGAAGGGGGACACACTGGGGTGTCCCTCCTGAACCTACCTAGGTCTGCGTGTGGCTGTGGGGACATCTGGGGCTCCCTGAGGCCCCTGCCAGCGTCCGTATGTGGTGAGGACACAACGGGAACGCCTTCCCCAGCCTGCCCTGGGTCTGTGCCTGTGACGGGGAGGGGGTGTCTTCCCCAGCCCGGCCTGCCACCCGGGCCAGGCTGCGTGTGTGTGGACTGGGGGGAGGTGAGCAGCGCCGAGGAGCCTCTCCTACGTCCAGGTCGCCCCCTCCTCAGCCCCCCAGTGCGGGCGCGCGGAGACCTGCCAGATTCCGTCGCGGCCGCTGGAGGAGGCAGGGGGCGGGGGGATGGGGGGGTCCAAACTCCCGAGCTCCGAGCGCAAACCTCGGAGCTGCGAAGCTCCAAACGGCGAAGTTAAGAAGTCCGGGCGTCCGCCCCTCCCCCGGCCCCCTCCCACCCTCGCTGCGCCCCCTCTCGCCGCGCCCCCAACCCCCAGCCGCCCGCCAGAGCCTTCCTTACCTTCCCGGCAGCAGCGGCCCCGCTGGCGAAGACTTGATCCGGCGAGTTGCAAATACCCAGGAGCGCCCCGCGTCGCCGGCGGCCGAGCCGGGCGTCCGGGCGGAGGGGGGGGGTCCTCCTGCCTCCGCCGCCCCCGGCCCGCTCCAGGCCTAGCAGCGACGCCCCCGGGAGCGCACCCGCCGGCGCGCGCAGGCCCCCTCCCCTCCCCCCGCCTGCCGGCGCCCCCCGGGCGCCGGGGAGGTCCGGATGCCCGGGCTGCGGGCGATGCGGAGCGCGCGGGCCCGGGCCCGGCCAGGACGCGGCGCGGCCGCCTGTGCTCCCGGCTCGCTGGCTCCACGCTCGCTCCGCCGGGGCCGCCGCCAACGCCGCGCCCGCCGCCGCCTGCGCCCGCCGCTCCCTCTCCGGCCGCCGCCGCCGCTCCGCTCCTCTCGCCTGCCCCGCTCCTCTCGCCTTTTTTCCCCTTCCTGAGGGGGGGGGGGGCGAGCCGAGCCGAGCCGAGCCGGGGGCGGGGCGGCGCGGGCAGGAGGAGGAGGAGGCCGAGGACGGGGAGAAGGAGGAGGAGAGAGGCGAGCTGCTTCCCCCCACCGGGCTGCCGGCGCTCCCCAATCTCTCCCTCTCTGAAACTGGATCCCGAATCGGGAGCCAGAGACTGCATTACGGATTACATCAGGCTTTATAGAGCTTCCAGATCACACATTAGAGGGGAGCGCGAGCAGGGGGCGGGGTGTGGGGGAGGGGAGAGAGATAACGGGGTGGGGGGCACGGGTAAAACGCACACAAGCGCGCCCACCGAGGAAAGCCCAGCTCCTGCCCCATGCAGCAGGAAAACCAAGAGTTGGGTCTCAGCTCTCTGCCTCTTCCAGGAGCCGAGGAGTGGCTGCCGCTGGCCGGCTGGATAAATGGATGGGTGGATGGGTGGACAGGGGGATGGATGGATAGACAGAGGGCAGATGGATGGAGAGAAGGAAGTTATATGGGGTTGTGCGTGAACAATGCACAAAGGTCCATGAGAGGATGGGATGTGTGGAAGGGTGGATGAGGTAAGTGGGCATAGATTGAGGAGGTGCTCTGGAGGATGGGTGGATGGACAGATGCCTAGAGAGATGGGTGGGACGGTAGATAGAAGGGTGGAGGGTGGGTGGATGGATGGAGGAAGAGGCGGGTGAGGATGGGCAGGATAGGTGGGTGCATAAATGGATGGATGGCACATGAGTGGAGGGCTGAAGAGATGGGGTGGGCCGTGCAGTTGGAAGGATGATGCATGGATAGGTGGATGAAAGTGGGTGGGCGGGTTGGATGGAAGATGGAATGAGTGATGGGCAGGAGACAGAGTCAGAGGCACAGACTCTGGACCCCATCCAAGAAGATCAGAGGTTGGCGGACGTGGGAAGGGCCAGTTTGAACTGCCCAGGTTGGATTTGTCGAGTCTTTCCTCAGGGGTACTCTGTTCTGAGAGATGCTGCGGGAGGGGCTTGGGAGAAGAGCCAAGGGTTTGAAAGTGAGGTCCAGACCACCACTTACCCTGTGGGGCTGTCCTCAGCCATTCCATCCACATTCACATCCTCCATGCATCCTCCTTTGACTTGGTGACAGTGAGGACATCCCAGTCCCATATTTAGATTTTGTTTTCCATAAGCTGATGGAGATGGCCCCTTTAGCTGCTTCATCTCCCATCTTAAAGTGACAACAGTTCCTCTTCTTCTGAGACCTTTGGCCAGATACCCATAGGGGGCCTCCCTAAAATGAAATACAGAATCTTGGAGGAATGACCTCAGGGAAATTACTTCAGGGTCCTTCTCTACCAGGATGTTTATGCCTCCCAGCCCCTTGCGGCTTTTTCATAACTTGTGGTCCACTCTGAATGCAAAATCTTCTTTGGGTCTGCCTGAATATCCAATACAATACACATTTATCATCTTAGCAGTCCACTAATGCCTTTGCTGCCCAAGCCCAGCATCTGGTCCAACTGTCTGCTTTTCTCAGCTTCTTCCCAGGAGGCTCCATCAGGGTGTCATCATTGTCACCATCAAACATTAATTCGCAATCATTGTCACCATTCTCAACCTGAATGTCAGCAGCCACTCCCACACTGTTCTCCCAATGACCATTGCCATAACCCCCAAACAGTGCCACTAACTACATCACCATCTCTGGTCACTGCACATTGCTCCCCTCATCAGGTGGAGCTCCGTCCGAACCAGTCCCTCTCGAAAGGCCAGCCTGTGGCCTAAGCCTCTAGGGGTGTCCTGAGGGGCTGGTCGGAAGAGCTAGGGAGACACAGATCCCAAGGCAATTGGGAGGGCAGGGGAGGCCCCTTTCCCAGTCAACCTCCAGGGCAGCCTTATTCCTCCCCCTACCTCCCGGGGAAAGGACCTTCTTCCCAAAGTCTTTGAACTGGGGGAAGAGACGGAGGTGGTGCCCCCAGCGGGGTGGGGGTGAGGGGCTGCCCCATCTGCGCCTCCCACCCTTCCTAGCCCAGATCCTCTCCGCCGCTGCCCTTGCTTCCATCTCCTCCCTGCACTAGCGGCACGTGGCCACCAGGGGTCCTCCGGTATTAGGCCACAAGGCCCCGCCAAGGGTGCCGGTAGCTCTGAGTCAGGATTTCAGCTGCTGCTTTGCCACCAACCCTTCTCCCGTGGATGGGGGAGGGTAGCAGCCAGCCCACTCCTCTGCTTTGGGACCCCAGCCTGGAGTTCCCAGGGCAAGGCTGGGACCCCCTCCACCCAGGCCATCCAGTGCAAGGTGGTGTCCCCTCAGATGGGGCTTCTCAGCAGGGCCATGCCTCCCCCTCCCTGCTCCGGGACTCCTTGCCTTCCTCCATTACTTGCCCCTTTTAGAAAAGTGTCCCCTTGCCCCAGTTCCTGATCCAGACCCCAGACAGCTCCCCATCCTAGAAGCAGAGCTGCCTGGTTGCCCCCGTGCTCCTCCTTGAGGAGGGAGCAAAGTCAGCACGGCCCCTGAAATTCCAGGGCAGGGATTCTATCCACTGCCCCAGGCCCACACCCAGCTGAGTGCCCTGAAATAAACAGAGTCACACTGGCCCCGCTGCAGCCTCAGTGTCCCTATGGGTACATGAGTACCGTGACAGAAGGGTTTTGAAGGTTTCTGGCAGCCCAGACACCCCAGGATTCTAGAACTCTAAGCCAATGGCCACTCTTCCGGAGATTTGCTATCAGTTTACATCCAGCACCCTCCACCAAAGCTTGTGCAAACCCCTGACCATCTCACAGCCACCTGAGGGCGGGGCCACAGCTTGAAGAAACCCAGGGTGGGCTTAGCACAGGAGGTTGAAACTGATGATTCCCTGCCAGGTCAACACTACCCAGGTTCTAGAACTTCTTCACCCAGCTGCAGAGAGAGCATGACATTAAAAGCCCTCTTTGTGGCCATAAACCAATCCCTGACCACAGCCATTGACTCACTCATTACTGACCCTGGTCACACATTGAGCCCTGACCCTGGTCACATGTTGAGGGCCGACCCTGGTCCCACTCTGAGCCCCGATCCTGGTCACACACTGAGCCCTGACTGACTCTGCTCACATGCTGAGCCCTGACCCTGGTCCCACGCTGAACCCTGACCCTGGTCCCACGCTGAACCCTGACCCTGGTCCCACGCTGAGCCCTGACCCTGGTCCCACGCTGAGCCCTGATCCTGGTCACACTCTGAGCCCTGACCCTGGTCCCACTCTGAGCCCTGACCCTGGTCACACACTGAGCCCTGATCCTGGTCCCACTCTGAGCCCTGACCCTGGTCACACACTGAGCCCTGATCCTGGTCCCACGCTGAGCCCTGATCCTGGTCCCACGCTGAGCCCTGATCCTGGTCCCACACTGAGCCCTGACCCTGGTCCCACTCTGAGCCCTGATCCTGGTCACACTCTGAGCCCTGACCCTGGTCCCACACTGAGCCCTGACCCTGGTCCCACACTGAGCCCTGATCCTGGTCCCACGCTGAGCCCTGACCCTGGTCCCACGCTGAGCCCTGACCCTGGTCCCACTCTGAGCCCTGATCCTGGTCACATGTTGAGGCCCGACCCTGGTCCCACTCTGAGCCCCGATCCTGGTAACACACTGAGCCCTGACTGACCCTGCTCACATGCTGAGCCCTGACCCTGGTCCCACGCTGAACCCTGACCCTGGTCCCACTCTGAGCCCTGACCCTGGTCCCACTCGGAGCCCTGACCCTGGTCCCACGCTGAGCCCTGACCTCATGGCAGTCTTACCCATCCAGTTCTTTATTCCCAGGCCCGAGTGTACACACTAAGGCATCCCTGAGGGATGAGAAACAGGAACTTTGTGGGGGGCTGGGCGGACCCCCAGTGGAGCAGCAGGAAGCATACCTCGGGGCCCTGTCTATTTCCAAGCATTTTCATATAGGACAGTCCTCTCCTCAGGGGAGAAGGGGGTCTACCTGCGGTCGCGTGCAGAGCGAGGTGGTCTAGAACCAAGCTCCCTGACTCCTGGCTCCTGGGACAGAGGTGGAGCGAGAGCCCTTAGCATCTGGCAACCCTTCTCCGGGCCTTCAGAGGCCACCTGGGGGCTGGGCAGGAGGGGACTGCGCAGGATTCCCAGCCTGGGGACATTCGTGGTCCTCTCCAACCACTCCGTGAACTTTGCCAGCCAGAGTTTGAGGGGGGGCGCTGAGCATGGTGAGTAATTAGCTGATTCACATGCACATAATTAGTTGTGGATGCAACATGCCATGATTAGCCTCCCAGCCAGGACACGAAGGACCTGCAATGCCACTCTGCAGAAGCGAGGCCCCGCCCTGCGGTAGCTCTGCCTTCTGGGTCCCCCCTCCTTCCCACCCCACTCAACCCTGGTCCCTTCAGGCTGTGCAACTGTGAGGGGAGGAAAAAGAAGAGGGATGCTTGGGGAGGAAGGACAGCAAGGCCAGGGTCCCCCAGCTCCTCCGGTTAACCACGGGTTCTAAAGGATGAAGCTCAGAAGGGCCCCTCCTCCGGGAAGTCCTCCATCCTCCCCGTTGCTCTCCTCATTGGAAGGCATGGCCCCTCGCTGTATCCCGGGAACACACCAGACACATCTCAGCCCATCCACAAAGTCAGACAGTCCGAGACCCTCCCTGGGCCCAGTGACAGTGACGGGACCCTCCACTAGGGGCTCTGCACCCCAGGGCCAGCCCAGAGCTGGGTGACTGGGCCAGCACACAGAGGGTCTTGGGCAGATGTGCAGCCAGCTTCCATTCCGTGAAGTCCACAGTCCTGCATGGACCATCACCCTTCACCAGCGCAGGCCAGGTCTGGACACACAGCAGCGACCCAGTTGTGGTCCGCGTTCTAGCAGACTAGGTTCAGGGCCAGCGTCGGGGTGAGTTACCCGGAGGCGGGCAGTGAGAGGGCCCAGGGAGGCCAAACTCCCCTCCCACCCTCCCCTTGCCCCTCTCCCCAGGCTGCCCACCCCAGGGCCAGGGGGCGGGAGTGGCAAAGGGCACAGAAGGCCGGTCTCCAAAGATGGCCCTACAGAGCTGTCCAATAGAATGGATGGTGGCCATGTTCTGTGTTGCACCGTCCAACACGTCCACCACTGGCCACGTGTGGCTCCTGAGCACTTGAAATGTGGCTTGTGTGCCTGAGGAACTGAATTTGTAATTTTACTTACTTTAGACTAATTTCACTTTAAACAGCCACGTGTGCCTGTGGCTGCCCTGTTGCTGGTGTGGCCGGCCACCCTGCTGGGCTCTGGCGTCCAGGAGTCCTGAGGCTCCCCTGGGAGGGCTCCGGGCTGGAGGGGGCCTGAGATTTGTCATTAACTGGACTCTGGCGAGCGCACGACCTGCGGCTCCAGGCCCGGCCGCAGAGCTGGTGAGCCACCCAGCACCTCTCCCCTCCACACATCGGGGCTTACCCACTCCGTGCCTGCTTCATCTGTAATGGGGACAATAATAGTACCACCTATGTGGTCTTTGTCAGGATTAAATGAGTAAATCAAGGAGGGCCTGGCACAGATGGCGAATACCAATGGAGGTATGGGCTCCACGCCAGAACCCCGATTTTCCTGCTCTCTGGTGCCAAGCTTCCTGGCTGGGGCCCAGCTCCTACCCCACTCCCGCTTGCCTCCTTGCACTGACTCAGCCCAGCCCACAGGACAGGACCCCCTCCCACCAGCCCCTTGGGGTCAGGCGGCATGACGGCAGCAGGTGGCAGTTGGCTGCCCACGGCTTTGTTCCCTGTCTGGCCCTGATGCCTTGAGCTCCTGCCACCCGCCCCCAGTGCCAAGGAACGAGTTTCCCTTGGACCACTGTGCACACCCTCAGTGTGGCCCTGGCCCCGGGGGCCCTCCGGGGCCACCACCCACGCCTGGGCTGGCTGGCTGAGTGATGGGCCTCGGGAGTGGAAGAGCAGGAGACAGGAGGGAAGAGCTGCCCCACGATTCCAGCTGTTACAACCCTCGCCCCTTGGAAGTTCCTCCTACGCCTGACCTTAAGCTCTCTTGCTGCAGCATGGGCCCCGGCCCTCCATCTGATCCCTGCTCACCACCTCCGCCTAAGGCCCTGGAGAACACCAGGCCTGCCTGACGCAGAAATCTCAGGTTGAGGGTCACTCGGTGGGACACCAGGCCTGGAAAGACAGAGTTCCCTTCAGCCAGGCAGGGCACTTGCTTCCGTGGATGGCGTTGAAGCCATGGGGGTACTGGGGTGTGGGTACCCAGGAGAGGGACATGCCTCCTGAGAGGGGGAGCACGTGGGCAGAGGTGAGGGGCAGATCGGCCAGTCTTACTCTGGACTCTGCCGAGCCCGCCTCTGCGGCTGAGGCCGCCCTTGTGGGCTGGGCGGCGTTATTTCTTTGAACTCTCCGGGAAAGGCTCAGAGAGACGAAGGCGCTGGCGGGTCTCCATCGGGCGGGACTCAGGCGGGCTTCTGGGAGGAGGAGGAGGAATGGGGCACTTGTTTGGGGGACTCAGGACCAAGTGCTTGGAGAGTTTCGTCCACCTGGTCCTCAGGCCCGGGAAAGTCTGCGCGGCCAGCCGTCCCCCGCAGCTTCTGCCGGGCCCACAGCCCATGCCCTGCCCGCACGACCCGTCCGCAGGCCCAGGACGCCTGGCTTCCCGGCCATGGGGCTGAGTCCTCTGCCTTCTCCCGGGGAGCCCGGGGCGCCCAGGGCACCAAGCTTATTAACCCGAGTGCGCTGCCCACTCCTCGGCACCCCTCGCCCGCCCTGCCCTCCCTGGGGAGGAGGAGGCCGGGGTAGTTTCAGACTATTTTCAACCACTCGTTGTCACAATTCTTGGGTGAGAACCAGGCGCGAATGGCGGGTTCCCCCCCCCCGCAGGGGGCCCGGCAGAGGAAATGCAGGTCAGGGAGAGGCACAGTGGCACCAGCCCACAGCTGGCACTGTTGCTGCTGCTCCGGGGGTCCGGGGCGGGGCCGACTGGGGACCCCCAAGGGCCTTCACGGCCCTGCAAGTGGGCAGCCCGAAGGGCATCTTCCTGACATGTCCTCAGCAGCCGTGCTGGCCAGCCCACTGCGTGCCCCTTCTCCATCTGTAACCTCCAGAGGCTGCAAGGCATGGTGCCATCCTGGAGCTGGGAATCTCGTGGTTCAGAATGGTGATGCGACTTGCCCAAGCTCACGCAGCCGGGGACAAGGGTTGACACCAAAGCCTTCACTCCGACCAGGTGCGACCGAGAGTCATGGACTTGTTCTTCAAAGGGGGTCTTCAAGATGGACAGGGCAGAAAGGGAAGGGGGGGTCGTTACACGTAGTTCCCGCCTCGGGCCCTGGACCCTTCTGAAGCGCCACTTCCAGTCCTCACAATGCCCCGACTGAGCCCTGACCCTCCCCAGTCACCCCTGAGGAGGACTATCAACTGCAGCCATTTGCCCGGTCTCCTTGGGCGCCTCCCATGGGCCTGGCACCTGCTGACACCGGGCTGGTCCCCACCCCACCCCTGCTGCCCCGGTTCCCAGAGCAGAGGCCGTGGGGACTCAGGGCCCGTGCCAGTCGCCGCCCGGCTTCCGTCAGGCCTTCCCCTGGGCTTAGCAGGCCCTTGGGAGTGAGGACGCCGCTCCGCTCTGGGAGCTTTCCGTGGAGGGAGATTAAGCATTGAATAAACCGTGCAGTGAAAATCAATACAGACAATTGCAGGGATCACAGAGCCGAGGGAGCTGAGGCTCGAGACGGCCCAGCCGGCTTTGCACACTTGCCCACCACATCTGGCGCCCAGCGGGCTCCAAGTGGCACGGATGAGGCATTGGCCCCCTTGCAGGCACAGGCTGAGTTCTCCCCCGCGTGCCGGTGCCCTGCCCAGGCCCCTGAGACAGGCGCACGACCCCACTCTCACCACCTCTGAGTGCCAAAGAGGCCCGAGGTGTCCACAGGGACCCTGGTCACCACCTCGGCCTCCACATGGGTCCTCCCCCGCCCCCCGGGCTCTGATGTCCCATCCCCATGGCCCCAGCAGGGGGTCTCACTAGCTCCTGCTGCCACTGGGCAGGGGCCCTGGTGTGGGCACCCAGGACACAGCCCAGCCTGGGTGGCGGGTGGCCAGGCAGACAGATGTGTGGAGGGCGGTAGACACACAGCTCTACGCCAGGGTTTCTCAAGGAGTGGCCTCGGACCCCCGGGGGTCCATAGGGTGACGCTCTGGACTGTAAGCTGGGACTGCGGGGCCATGGCCTCTGGTTAGCCTCTCCCGGAGCCCAAGTGCCGGTGCTGGACACCAAGTCCAGGGCCTGCGAGGGCCCCCAGGGAAAGTTGGAGGAAGGACGGAAGGGAGGAGAGAGAGGAGGGCGGAGTGACGGGGACAGATGCCACGTTTGAGATGAGGGAGGGAAGCTTGCAGCTCCGGAAGACGTGTGGATATTTTGTGGAGCAGAGACAGGGCGAGAATGTTGACCTGCCCGGTGCTCTGTCACGTGTGGTGTTTGCAAGCCTCTCCTTCCGCCTGGACCCCGGCAGCCCTGTCCCTCCACTGCCGAGCGCGCTGGTGGTGTCCTGAACAGGAGCCGGGGCAGGGCAGCCCAACCAGGACCAGGGAGGGCTCTCCCAAAGGAGGAGAGGGAATTCGCTTGTTCATTTGCATGTTGTTTGCATTCCAGTCAGAGGTGGCGTCAATCTTCCAGCTCCTGGGGTTGGTTCCTGGAACCGCACACTCCCAGGACCCGCAAGTGTGTGGCTGCTGGGAGGGGGTGCAGAGAGAGGGGCTCAGCTGGGAATGGACTCTACGTGCTGAGAAGAATGCATAGCATTTGCTCACCACTTTCAAATTTGCATAACACCTTCAAATAGTTCAGTTTATTTCACTCTCAAAACAACATCGAAAAGTAGAGGGGTCATGGAGAAAAATTCTGCTCTTAAAGGGGGGGAAACTGAGGCTCAAAATGACAAGTCAGTTGTGCAAGGTCACATGACAAGCAAGGACCCCGGCAAGGATCTGGATCCTGCAAATCCTCTCCTGTTCTTCCCAGCTGACTCCTCAATAGCCCTGGCTATTCGGCTGCCTGCTCTGACTTACACAGTCCTCTACCCAGAACCTAATGCGGGAGGAGAATGGTGGTGATGGTGGTGGAGATGGTTCTGGTGGTGCTGGTGGTGGTGGTGGTGGTGGTGATGTTGATGGTGGTGATAGTGATGGTTGTGGTGATGATAGTGATGGTGGTGGTGGTGATGGTGGTGATGGTGGTGGTGGTGCTGGTGGTGATGGTGATGGTGGTGATGGTGGTGGTGATGGTGATGGTGATGGTGGTGATGGTGGTGCTGGTGGTGGTGGTGATGGTGGTGGTAGTGCTGGTGGTGATGGTGATGGTGGTGATGGTGGTGGTGATGGTGGTGATGGTGATGGTGGCGGTGGTGGTGATGGTGATGATGGTGATGGTGGTGGTGGTGGTGGTGGTGATGATGGTGTTGATGGTGGTGGTGATGGTGATCATAATGGTGATGGTAAGGACAGTGGTGATTCTGATGATGTTGAAGAGAATGGGTCTGCCTGGTGTGGATGACTCATGAAGCCAAAGTCAGGAACTGTGTGCCTCTTTCCTCGAAGATTCTGGAGCCAGTGGCTGGCTTATTTAATGCATTTGTCCTTCTGCCTGTGGCTAGTCCACCATCCCCTCCTCATCTGGAGCTCTGGGAGGGTGGGGAATTGCTCCCTTCTCCGTGCTCTCCCCATATCCTGTTCTCCCAGGCAGCCCCCTCAGGCTGTGCTGTCTCTCTCAGCACTCGGGTGGCATGGCCTGGGCATCCTTATTTCTTCGTCCATCTTGGCCCCTACCTCGAGGAGCGGCCTTACTTGGCCAATGTGTGATGAGTAGATGCCTGAATGAGTCCAGATGTGGAGATACAATAAGACAAGGGAGCAGCTCCTTAGACCCCAAGAGCCCCCACCACTCTGCGGCCCTCTTCCCTGCCCTGCACATCACCATGTTGGGGGCCAGGCGGGCACCTGCTCCTGCCCCTCTCTGCCCTCATCCTAGAACCTGGCTCCACAGGACCCTCAGGGCTCTGTCGGTCCCAGGTTCACTGCTGGTCTCAGCCTTGTGCACACACACACTGCAGACACCAACCCCCCTCCCCACTCACACACGATCACACACACCCACATCCACACACGACCCAGCACGCAGGCCCAGATCACGCTGCCAGGCGGAGCAGAGCCAGCCCGGGGGTCTGTTCTCCTGACACCAGGATGTGCTCACCCTGCTGCACCCCGTGTGGCCTTGGATGCCACCCCTGAGCCTCCACAGGCTCCAGCCACTCTCCTTATGGGTGTCACCCAGCCGGACTTGTACATTCCCAGGGAGGGAGCTGTGGCTGCAAAGGATCCTTTCTGAGAATCAACCAACTTGAGTGCCCCTGGGAACTGGCGGGGTCAGTACCTCATGGAGAGAGAAAGGGGGGCCCATTCTCCCTGAGCAGGTTGGGGTTGGTCCCTAAACTCTTAAGAGGGGCTTAGATGCAGGCTCTGCCACCTTGGGAACCAGCCAGCTGAGATGTTTGCAGAAGGTCCAGGAGGAGCTCCACTCTGAGCCTGCCACCCTTGATGGTCAGGAGCGCCATGTCCCCCCATGTGCCCCTGTTCCCTTTAGGGAACGCTGCACTTGCCCAGAGCTTCCAGGGCTGCTGGGTCGCCAGCATTTTACACCTTCGTGGTGAGGAGTTAATAGATGCATTTTTCTCCTTTGAAACTTATATAACTTTTTTTTAAAAAATTGTTTATTTATGTATTTGGCTGCGCCGGGTCTTAGCTGCGGCACATGGGATCTAGTTCCCTGACCAGGGATTGAACCTTGGGCCCCCTGCATTGGGAACGCGGAGTCTTAGCCACTGGACCACCAGGGAAGTCCCTATATAACGTTTCAAGTATGCTGATAAGTATGGGGGGACAATAATTATGGGGGAACCCTGGTCCAGGACCCAGCTTCGACAGAGCTTAGTGTTTGGCCTGAGATCTTTCTGGTTTTAAGGGGAGGAAACCTCGCCAACGTGGACAGGTTCTCTGTGACTTTCCTGGCACACATGGCCCCTCTTCTGCCCGTGTTTGAGCCAATCACGCCTCTGCCTCGTTCTTTACATCTCCGGGCTGTACGCACTGACCCAAGCAGTGCACTGATGCGGTCTATGGGCCCCTGAGACGTGGGTGAGTGGTGCCCCAAGCTAACTCCTTTCAGCAATTAACTCAACTCTGTGGGGTGAATGCACGTGCAGGTTGTAGCCCTGTGCTTCCTCATCCTCCCGGCCGCGAGGTGCTCCATCCTGGATGGGGCCACAGTCCTTTTATCCGTCCTCTATCCCACTCCCGGAACTTCCGTTTCCCCAGGTGCGGCTGTGCGGACGAGCTTCCGGCAGTGCCTGGCTGCTGTCCCCACATCAAGCAGGGTGGGACATCCTGCTGGTGACCCCTTGGGTGCACGGGGTGGACTTTCTCTGGGATGTGCATCCAGGAACAGAAGCGCTGGGTCAAAGGGCACGCGAAGCTTGAACTGTCCAGTGTGGATGTGCCGTGGGGCGCACACACCCTTGGGGAGCTGGCCGTCACCTCCCCTGTCCTTGTAGCGGGTCCTGCCTAGGGGCACGAATGAAATCTCACATGGTTTCCATTCCTGTCATTCCCTGTCACTCAGGTATTCCCGTCGGCCTTGGAAGCTGAGTGGGAAGGGACAAGAGATGGGCAGGCTGGAGCAGGTCATCGGCGAGGACCTGGAGAGGCCTCAGACCCGCTGCCCGGAGGCTCCGGGAGTGGCAGAAAGGCCCAGGCCAGCGCAGGCCAGGCCCTGGTCCAGGTGTAACCCAGATTCAGGTTCCTGCTCTGAGCACCCGTGGCAGCCGTGACCCGTGAGAGAGACCCCAGGGCCTGGGGGCTTGTCTTCACCCCCACTGCCTCAGCCTTAAGCACACAACCTTCCTGACTTCAGAACCCCGTCTTCCAACACAGCTCATTTCTGAATCCCTGGAGCCCCTCCTTCCTGGCCAGCCAGACACTTTTTGGACCAATGAATGAGCAAATGACCCAATGAATGCATGAATGAATGAATGAAAGAACAGACTAGCTGGAGAAGACTTCACTTGGGAGGCAAGATGTCCACTGACTTAGGGACGTTAAATCACCTCCAGCCAACTGCTTAAGGTAATGGGTTCCAACAGGTCTTTGGGCGAGTGGGGGTCTGAGGTCCCCCTGGGTGAGCGCTCCAGTCTCATCAGAGCCAGGCCTGGCCAGGGGACACAGGGCTGGGGCTCTGGCTTCCCGTCCTCTCAGGCACCCTTGCCTCAAGCAGGCCAGGTGCCACCCCTCACCTGTCAACTCCTGGGCCCGCCTGTGGAACGTACGGCCAGGCCCTGCAGCTAGGTGGGCAGGGGAGAGAGAGCAGAGTGGCAGGCCCCAGGCCAGGGTCAAGGATGGTAATGCAGTCGGGTGTCGGTGGTCTCCAGGGAGGTGACAATGGCCTCTGAGTGGTCTGAGAGGAGCCACCCAGAATGAGGTCCACCTTGCTGACCAAGCCCTGCAAAGGGGAGGAGGGGCCAGAAATATGCCCACGGAGACCAGGAAGGGGCAACTGCCACCTGCCTGGGGGTTTCTACCTGCTCACCTGCCGACAGGCCCTCCTGCGTACCTGGCCCGGCCCTGGAGGGAGGAAGGTGAGTGACGCTGGAGCCCTCGGGCTGGCTTTTCAGGGCCAGTGCTTGGGGCCAGGAGCCGCCTATGGGATTCCTTGGCGGTGTCCTGTGGCCTCTCCAGGAAAGGACACCACTGGGGGAGGGCACTGCCGCCTGTCCCGGGCCTGCCTCCTGGGAACACGGCCCCGAGCCCTCTCCCCATGCAGCCCCTGGCAGGGTGGGCGGGGGCCGGTGTGCCTGGTGAGCTGGAATGTGACTCAGCCGGAGGTGCGTGCCAGTGAGTGGCGGAACGTTGCCTGCCAGATTAAATTAGGTGCCTCAGAATTAAAACTACATATTTATTTTAACCGGTCGAGGTGTTCGGAGGGAGATGAAAGGGAGGGGAGATGAAATATTACAAACTAGATGATTAAGACCGCAGAGAGGTGCGTGTGCTGGGATGGGAGCCGGGAGGGGGAACTGTGAATTCCCCTCTCCGTGCCAATTTAGAGGGAGAAAAGGGAGATAGACACAAAGAGGAAAAAAATAAACAGGAGACCAACACCCAGCCCAGCCATCCAGAGGGTTCGTTCGTGCTCATCCTGGGAAGGGGCGCGGCTGCCAGCTGAGAGGGCCTGGGTGGGGCTCAGCAGAGCCCACACAAGGCCGGGCACCGGGCGGGGGGAGTGGGAGCCCGGACAGTTACGGGCGAGGCTCACCTGGCACCTGGAGCAGGGCCCGGCCGCAGGCTCCGAAGAGTATGATCGTGTACTGGGGGTCCCGGCGCCCCGAGGGAGAGCTCGCCATCCATGGGGAGGGGAGGGCAGGAGGGTGATGCCGCCTACGGGCCTGGTGAAGGTGGAGCTGGCGGGACAGGTGTGCCGCGGGCCGCGTGTGCCCTTCTCCCTGGTGCTGCTGCCACAATGTGTGACGCGACAGAAATAAAGCCGGGGGTGCTGGGGCTGGTTACGAGGGGGAGGGCATGGCGCCAAGGAGATGGACGTCAAGGTGGCTGGTGGATTGGGGGGCTGGGTGGTGTTGCTGTCAGGCGGGTGGTGGGAGTCCCCAACCCGGGGGGGCTTAAATCCTGGCTCTGACCCCAAAAGGTCGTGAGGCCTGGGGCCGATCACTTCATTTCTTGGTAGTCTGTGTTGCTCGACCTCCGACTTCCTGTTTTCCTGTTTCTGCAGCTAGACTCTTCCCCGACGGCGGGGGTGGGAGGGAACGTGGCAGGCGGGGCAGGGTGGCTGGTGGAGTTGATGGACACAGGGTGGCGGAGGAAATGAAATGGAGGCTCCGCCCTGGCCCAGGATCACCCCAGGGCCTGGCATGAGGGGCTGCCTGGTCTGGCTCCTGCCCAGGACAGACCCAGAGACCAGCTTCTTGGATGGGGTGTGGGGAGAGAGGGGCCTAGGGGACACGCCCAGGGGCCATCTATAAGGACAGGAGGCCAGTGCGTGTGTGCACGTGCATGTGTGTGTGCATGTGCATGTGTGTGCGTGTGCGTGTGTGTGCATTGCGTGTGTGTGCGCGCACGTGTGCGTGTGTGCGTGCGTGTGTGTGTGTAAGGAGTGATGGTCTCAGCACGCCCCCACCCCCATCCCCAGAATCACACTGCACCCCAGGGGTGGCATCCCGAGTGCCATGGGCAGGCGATACGGGTCACAAACAGGGCCAGGGCTGTGCAGCTTGCCCCTCCTGGGCTCACCTCCTTAGTGCCCTTGGCGCCCACGACCTGCTGGCCCCAGATTTAGATGCGTGAAGATCAGCAGCTCCCCAAACCCTGAGAAGGTGGGGAAGGCCATTTCCCAACTGATAAAAGGAGAAAAGACACAGGACTTCTCCCCGCCCCGCCCCCTCCCTGCCCTTGGAGCCAGAGCGCTGATCTGAAGGTGGGTGGCACCTTCACCTACGTGCCCGCCCCCCCAAAGCGCGGCACCCCCGCCTCCCGGTGCAGCCAGCGTGGCCTGGACCCACCCGGCCAAGAGTGGAATCCAGGTTTCCTGGGGGAGGACGGGCTCGGCTCCTGGGACCCCCACTGGCGCTGAGGTCCCCTGGGTCCTGGGAAGGAGCCGTCTGGCCTCTCCCAGAGCCGAGATCAGGGCCACAGCAGAGAGCTCTGGGGCTTCAGTGCCGCCATCCCAAGTGTACGCGCCAACCTCCTGACCTGCGGAAGTCTCACTTCAGAAGGCGAGGGCAGTGGGCAGCGTCCCAGCATCAAGCGAGGTGGGGCAGGGCCGCCCTGACCAGAGGGCTTCTTGGTGTGTCCACAGCCACGTGTCCTGCTTTCCTCAGGGCCCCCGAGGGAGACGGGACGCCCATTTTGCAGACGCGTGGTGAGTGGTGACACGGGCTGAGGACCTGGACTGAGCTCAGGCATCGCCTGGAGGGTAGGCGCTCAGCTGGATTGCCTGACATCTGCCCCTGGCCGCAGCTGCGCCCAGAGTCTGGTCAGAGACCCCTACGGCTCTGCCACAGTGGGGGCCTGAGCGGGGCGGGCAGGACACCCCTCAGTCCAGGGCGGGCCCGGGCCCACCCTGTGCCACCCGCAGTGCTCGTGTCACGGCTGACTCTGGAGGGAAAGCAGGTGTACTGGCACGTGCTTGTGTGTGCAACCCACGTGTGCGTGCACGTATGCTGGTGTGTGCACACACGATATGCAGTGCAGGTGCGCACGCACAGAGGCACAGGCATGCACACGCACACCACACCCATGCATATGTGTGCACACACGTGTATGCACACGGGGCAAGGCCACAGGTATGGTGCGCTGCACAAACACAGCTGGCGTGCACACATGTCACACACGCGGACACTCACGCATGTGAGTGTACACACAAATACACGAGGTCTGTGCAGACCTCACGGGTATAAGAGCACGGGCACGTGGGTTTGTCACATATGTGAGTGCCTGCTGTGGCCGGACGAGGGAGGAGTGGCAAATCCGTCTGCCCTGGAGAAGCTGGGTGGCCCGATGAATAAACCGCTTGGATTGTATAATGGTCGCGTTGTGCTTTTCACAGTTGAAGGTGTGAGGTGCTACCTGCGAATTTTAAATTGGGCCAAATGGAGACTGGCAGTGTCCTGGGCTTGGCAACCAGGGGCTGCCACGTTCTTGGCTCCAGGAGGGACACCAGCCCCTCCTGGTCTGAGGGACTGCCCACACCATGCCCAGCCCCCCACACCCTCGCCCCACTGTGGCGTGCCCTTATCCGCCCCCCGTCAGTGCTCCTCCTCTTCCAGGGAGCCTGCCCTGTGTGCCCCAGGCTCCTTTTCTTCCTCAGGACCCTGTCCACAGAGGACGGCTGAGCCGCATGCCTCTCTCACAGCACATGTCTCCCCCACAGTATCTTTCAGTGGCCTGTAACAGAAAACCCAACTCAAGCTGGCTTAAACCGTAAAGGGAATGGATTGACTCCTATAAATGAAAGTCTGGACAGTGTGGGTTTCAGGCAAAGTGTGATCAGGGTTCCAGCTCTCCTTCTCTGCAATTCTCCTTGCTTTGCCTTGTCCTCATGTGTCAACTTTGTCTTCATGATGGCTCCCTTCACAGAGCAGGACGAAACAGCATCCTTAGCCCTCACCTGCACCCCACACAGTCTTCCTCATCGTGCGTCTTTTACCTCATGGTACAAGATAACCGCTCCAGCTCCAGTTGTCACGTCTGTCTTCTGGTCAGCAGGAAGAAGAAGGGGAGAAGAAAGGTCTGCTCTGCTCTTTATGGGCACTTCCCAGAGGTTGCTCACATCACTCCCCATGAATCCCATTGGTCAGAACGTAGACTCAGGCTGCCTCTCAGTGAAGTCTATTCTGGCAGCTGCTCACCCAGCTGAAGACCCAGGGTTTATTCCAGAGGAAGGAGGAGCACTGGGGAATGGGGCCGTTGGCAAGTGGCTACAGACGCCACCCCCTGGGAGTGCCAGGACAATCCCAGCGTGGGGCCTGCCCTCACCGTCCTGGCTCAGCCCCATCAGCAAGCAGAGCCGTGCCCCGCTCCAGGAGCCGTGGCTCGGGGGTGACTCAGACGCTGACTTACCCTTGGTCACCCACAGACCGGTGGAGAGATAAGCCTCGGATCCAGGACAGGGGTGGCGAGGGACACAAAGATGGTCAGACAGATGCCGCCGAGGAAGGGGTCCCTTTGCACGCTCTGGGCAGGGTGGTCCAGGGCGGGGAAGACCCCACGGTTGGGCGTGGGGCAGAGCGCCCACTGGCCACAGGCAGCGGCAGCCCAGAGGTGGACCATCCAGCTGGGGAAACGGGCTGGCCTGCCGCGGAGCAGGGGGCAGGTGAAGCGTGCAGGATGGCGCTGGGCCCTGGTGCCTGTGCCTGCCCGGCGTCCTCGGGCTGCTTGTGGCCACGGGACCTGCCCAGCGAGACCCCCTGGCGGCCTGACCCGCTGCCCACGCTGCCCGCCTCCGGGCCTCCTGTCTCTCCCCAGAGCTAGAGCTGCAGGGGCCGTCCTCACTCACTGGCCATGAAGGGAGCCAAAGTGTCATTTAACGAATTAACAAGCCCTCTCCTGCAGCAGGAGGCACCTTTTAGCACAACCCAGTTTGACTCCTGTGAGTGGGGCCCTTGGCAGCAGGGCGCCCGAGGGCCGGCCCCCACCCAGAGGTCCGCGGGTGTCCTGCCCCCGGTCACCCCTGTGCCGGGGGCCCTGCTGAGCCCGCGGGAATCCCTGCACAGGTTTCCAGCTCCCTCCCAGCATTGCCGCTGTCCCCCCCCATCCCCCACCCTGCTCGACAGGTGCCCTTAGATGGAGGACAGAGTCACTGCAGAGTGACCTGAGGGCAAAGCAGAAGCAGAGGAACGACCAGCGGCGTGCTGGGACGGGTGCCCCTGGCTTCAGGCAGTCCTGGCTCCAAATCCCAGCCTCTCCTGTGCCTACCGGCCCCCTGCGGCTGGGCCTCTGATGCTTCCTGAAAAGTGGGGCAAAGGTCTCCCTGTCGAGGGAGTGGCGTGTGCAGCGCCCGGCAGGGGCCAGCACACAGTAGGCGCCCAATAAATACCATTCTCCATCTCTTGTTTCCAGTCTAACGGGGAGGGGCGCCGCCGCCCTCAGAGAGCCAGACGGGGAGACGGGGACACGGAACACCCCGAGGGAGGACAGGTGCAAGTGTGGAGGGAGGGACCGAGGGCCACCGACCGCCTGTCTCAGCATCATAACGAGGACGGAAGCCTGTGAGCTGCTGTCCCACCCAACGCTCCCGCCAGAAGTGCTCCTGAAGCCCGGCCGGGTCCGAGGCCCTCACCCCAGACATTAAACTAATTAATTCACATGTGGAGCTCTGTGACTTTTAACATATTTTATATTTGTTTGTCCACACAACTATCAGGGTACGAACAGCCTCGATCCTGCCAAAACTCCCCCAGGCTGCCCGTCTGTGGGCACACCTTCCCCTGACCCCTCATCCCTGGCCACCACGTGTGTGTCCTCCATCACTACAGTTTTGTTCTGTTGAGGCTGTCCTGTCCGCGGAATCACACAGCAGGCCGAATCTTGAGACTGGCCTCTTCTGCTCAGCATAAAGCTGTTGCGATTCACCTGCACTGTTGCATGTATCTAGCTGTTTTCTTTTTCCTGCTGGGGACCGCTCCACTGCACGCAGGTACCACAGCTGGTTTAACCATCATCCTTTGACGGACATCCAGTTATTTCCAATTTGGGGTTATTACAAATAAAGGTGCTATGAACACTTGTGTACAGGTTTTTGCGAACATGAGTCTTTGTTTCACTTGGGTAAATTCCTAGGATGGGTATCCACTTACCAGGAATCTTATGGGCCCTGCATTATGTGTATGTCTAACTGTGTTTCAGAGTGGCTGTCCTATTTTACATTCTCACAGGCAGTGAACATTCCTGTTGCTCGACGTTGTCAGGTATGGTTGATATTCTTTATTTCAGCTGTTCTAATAGGTATGAATTGGTATCTCATCACGGTTTGAATTTGCATTTCCCTAATCACTGGTGATGTTGAATATTTTTCCATATGCCTATTTATAATCTGAATATCTTCTTCGGTGGTGTGTCTTTTCAAATATTTTGCCCTTTTTATTCCCTTAACTTTTTATTTCAAAGCAATGATAGACCCACAGGAGGTTATGAAATTTCCACAGAGAGAGAAATCCTTCACTTGGGAATGTCTTCATTTCACCTTCATGCCTGAAAGGTATTTTCCCTGGACATAGAAGTCTGAACTTCAGTTCTTTCTTTCAGCACTTGGAAAATATTGTTCTACTTCTGTCTGGCCTCCATGCTTTCTGATGAGACAGCCAAAGTCATCTGGATAGTTTTCCCCTTGTAAATAATTCGTTGTTTTTCTTTCTGCTTTCATTTGTCTTTAGCTTTTCGCAGTTTGATCTTGATGTGTCTGAGAATGAATTTCTTTGGTTCGTGGATCTTCCTGAATCTGTAGGTTTATGTATTTTACTAAATCTGGGGAATTTTCAGCCATTCTTTCTTCAAATATTTTTTCTGCATCACAATTTTTTGTTTCCCTCTGAGACCCCAAGTTTGTGAATATTAGACCTTCTGATATTATCCCACAGGTCCTAGAGCTCTATTTTTCTTCTTTTAATCTATCTTCCCCTCCTGCTCATGTCAGATACTTTCTATTGATCTGTGTTCATGTTCACTAGTAATTTCTTCTGTCATCTACATTCTGCTATTGAATTCATACCCTGAGTATTTTTACTTTGCTTATGTATTTTTCAGTTGTCATGTTTCCATTTGGTTCTTCTTTATGTCTTTTTTTTTTTTTTTTTTTTTGCTAAGGCTTTCTATATTTCTGTTTATTTCAAGACTGTTTGCCCTTACTTGTTGGAACATTTTTATAATGGCTGCTTTTAAGTCTTTGTTTGATAATCCTAACATCTGTGATATCTCAAGTTGGCTGCTGTTTATCATTTTGTTCCATGCAAAATGCAAGTTGTGATTTTCCTGTTTCTTCATATGCCAAATCATTTTGGATTGTATCCTAGAAATTTTGTATATTATTTTATAAGACTCTGGATATGTTCTAAGTCCTGTGGAGATGTATTAAATAGACACTTAGACTTTAGCAGGCAATCAACACAGTTGCGTCCAGGCTGCAAGTTCTGACCAGTCTTCAGGGGTTGTGATTCCTACCTCAGGTCAGAGTTTAGAGCATTTCAGTGCTATTCAGATCCGTCCTGAATGTGTGAGCATCCAGTGGACTTTCTGGGATTGGGCAGTATCTACCCTGTAGCTAATTTCTCAGAATTTTTGGCACACCATTTAGGGTCCACGCCTGCTTAGCTTGGGGCTGATACTCAGCAATCATAAACAAGTAAGGGGTCACTTTTCCGAGCCCCCTCTCTGTGTTCTCCTGATCGTTTGTTTCCTGGGATGCCTCCCTTTGGTCTTCTGGCCAAAGGATGGGGTTTTCATTAGGACACTCTGCTATGTACTTCCTATGACTGTGTCCACATCCAGGACCAAGTGGAGTGAGGAAGGAGTGAGAGAGAAAAAAGTGGGCCCACCTGGCCTTCTTGAGAGCACAGCTCCTGATTAGGGAGGGAATCTCCCCTCCTTTACACACTTAATGCCCTCGGACCTACTGCTGTTGCCATTGCCAAGCTGGCCACTGCAAGGACTGCCTGGGGGCTGGGTGTGGGGTGACAGAGAAAAGAAAAATAAACGGGGCATCTCTTCCACTCTCTTTCAGTGTTAGGAGTCCTCTTCTTTGAGCCATAAGTAGAGGGATTTTCTTTGAACTCTCTCTGGTGGCACTGAGGCCCATTCCAGACTTCAGGCAGCCTTGATCTAAGCTGGAGGACAGGAGGGAAAAGGGGGGGAACTGGCCAGTGAGTTGAGGGTGCTTCAAAGTCCAGTTTTCTTCCCAGGCACCTGCTAACCTTTACTTGCGAGAGCCCCTCGCACTGCTCTGGGCACTCCGTCTGGGTTTGCAGCCACGATCAATGAGGGTGTGTGTGTGCCTGCACCGTCCTACCTGCAACCGAGCCCCCAGAGACTTTAACACCAACCTCCCTTCCCCACGGCCTCAGCCTCTGGGGCCCCCCACCTGTCTCCAAACGGGAGGAGAAGGCAAAAGGGGATGGGGTCCCCCCGTTTAATTATCTGTCTTTCCAACACAGAGGAGTCCTAGACCCTCCATCTGGGACACTAGGGAGGGTCTAGGCTTGACCCGCCAAGCCAAGCATCACCCCACGTGCAGAAGGCTGGGGTGAAGCGAGCCAGGCCACATGACGGGGTAGGCAAGGTCCAAAGCCATCGCGGACCACTCGGCCTGAGCATGGCTCCCAGAGTCATCTGGAATTCAGGAAGGGCAGGTGGAAGGAACGTCATCGTCTGACCTCCTGAAGGTGCTTGGACTCTCCCTGCACCGCCTAAACCTAAACTTCCCTCCTCGACCCTTAAGAAAAGCCTTTATCTTCTCACGAGATGCTGGCCCTCTGTGCCATTAGACGTTTGTTCCAAAGTTCTCATCCTTTTCTGTCATCAAAGGGGTGAAAAACCAAACATCCATTAGATGAAGGACAGAATTCCCAGGCCTGAGAGCTGGTGGGCCTCGGGGGGGGGGGGGACGATGGGGCCGAGTGTTGGTGACTGCACCGTGATGGCGGCAGAGGGGACGTGAGGTGGCACCACGTACAGCAGTGACCGTGGGGACAGTGGAGATGTCGGTGGTCCCACGGTGACGGCAGGGATGGAGCCAGTGGTGAAGTGAAGGCAATGGCTGACGGTGGTGTGGACATTTGGACCCGCGCCCAGCAGCGGGAAACCCCGCCATCACAGTCACCGCACGCCTGGTGCGTGAGCCCGGCCTGACATCAGACGGCAGAGGCTGGACGGTGGCCACGTCTGCCTTGTGGGATCCGGACAGGAGTTTGGCCTAAAGCTGCCGGGGGTGTCGGTTGGGGGGTACGGTCTTCTGCCCGCTGTATCCCTCCTCCGGTTCCTCCGCCCCTGCCTGACTCAGGAGTGGGGATGGGCCGTCACCCAAGAGGATCCCTTCACAGTCCAGGGTCGGGGACAGGGAGGTGGTGGTCCACAGCCAAGGTCCCGCCTCTGGGTCCTGAGAGATTTGCCCGCTGCAAGTTTACTGTGGAAAGCAGATGGGAACAGCTCCTGGGGCGGCGGGGGGAGGCTGGGCCGAGGCAGAGACTGCACTAGGTGCCCTCGACCCAGAGACCCCAGCTGGCCTCACAGGAGGGGGGACGACCCTGTAGAGCTGTCCCAGACTGGGCCTCTGCAGAGTCTATGCACCAGTCCTGGGCTGTGGGCTGCCCTGCGGTGGACGGCGAGGAGGCCCCTTCCAGCCAGGCCGGTCCCACAGAGGGAACCGGATGGGGTTGGCAGCACCCCAGCGCTGGAGAGCCGGTGCCTGGCCTGAAGGAGAATCAGGGGGTGTCCCCGGAAGCCACCGCAAGCCCCATGACCCGGGGTGGGGTCATTGCTGACCTCGCTCCTCCCCAATGTGGTGACTTCATGGGGCTGAATTCAAAGCAAAAATAGCTGGTGGGATGGAGCTGGAGAGGAAGCTTTACCCCTGGAGGACAGGGCTGGGGGCCTTAGACGGGGAGGGCCGGCAGGGTGCCCACCTTCCACACAGAACTGCCCTGGTTGCTTGTGAGGGACTCGCCAGGAGAGTGACTCGGAGGGGATCCAGACCCAGCGATGCTTGATGGGGACACTTTCAGAGGCACCCAGGTTCCCAGACAGGACCTGAGCACGGTTCCTCCTGGGGTTCCAGGACCGTGGGAGACCTCCCGCCTCGGGGCCAGACTGAGACCCAACCTCGGCACACGCTGAGCCCTGAACCTGGTCACAGGCTGACCCTGGTCCCAGTCCGAGCCCCTACCTCACTGGACAGCCCAGTGGCACAGTCCTTGGCCACAGGGAAGCCTGGGTAGCAGAAGCAGAGGGGCAGTGGTTACGGGGACCCCACTCTGAGCTGGGCACGTGGCTCTACTGACATCCACCAGCAGGTCCACACCTTGTCCTGGGCCCACGTGCCCCTACTCCCTCCCCACTGCCCCCGAGACCCCGACTCCTGGCGGGAGAGGCAGGGACCACGCCCGCCCGCAGTGCCGCACGGTGACTCCTGCAATGCTCCCTCACTTTATTTTTATCCCCATCAAGCCCTATAAATACAGCAGTGATCACCAAACACAGTCAACGTGCCCAACGCCTCCTGCCCGCGGTGTTGCACGCCCACACAGCCGGGAACCCGGGGCAGAGGGACTGACACACGAGGCTCTAGGGGAGGTGCGGCAGATCCTCAGCTTGGAGCCCTGGGACAGACCCCATCTCCCCCCCAGTGGACATGCGGGCACCTCTCATCTTTCTTCTCAGTTGTGATGCCAAGTTAATAGGACATTTTCTTTCCCTGGGGTCTCTGGATCTCAGTTTTCCCATTAGAGAAATGGGGGTGACAACCTGGGTGGACCTCGTATGTGGTCATTTCCCCGCGCCCAACGCCCACTCCTGGAGGGGACAGGGGCTTCGCTGGTTTCGGTCTCTTCTGTCCCCTGTGCTTGGTCAAGACCCTCTGTGAATGTTCATTGAGTGACTGGATGGATGGATGGATGGATGGAAGGAAGGAGGGATGGGTGGGTGGGCGGGTAGATGGATGCAGGACATGAAATCATGGCCCCGCTGAGCACATGAGGGGCTCAGTGCGGGGCGAGGGCGATACCACCGCGCTTTATCAGGGCAGCCGCCCCACCTTCACCTCCAGGCAGCCCCTCCTCATGGATGGGGATCTGTCAAGGCGTGGAGGGAGGAGGGGCTCCGCAGCTCACCTGTGGGACTGCTGGGAGGCCCCCAGGCAGGGGCAGGAGGAGGGGCCATAAATCCAGAAAACCCACGTGGGTGGTGCTCCCCAGCCAGGAGGCTCTGCTCTGTCCCCCAAGGTTACGGTGCCCCCAGGTGAGACTCGGAATCAAGGCCAATGTCTTCTTTTTCCAGATGGGAGAGGAATGTCCGGAAATGCTGATGTGGCTCAGGACACGGGGAGTCAAGGTCAGGCTGGGGCCTTGGTCTTCCCTGATCTCACCCCACTGACCACCGTTCCTGGGCCTGGCTGGCCCTGCAGGGGCCTGGGCACTTGTCCCTGGGGTCCCGCTCAGGGCTCAGCCTGAGCCGGGCACAGGGGAGCCGCTCTGGCACCGTGTGCCGCCCCCTCCCCCAGGTTCCCCCATTACACGGGGACTGTGCTGGAGCCCCACGGGCTGGTCTCTGTAATCATGCCTTGTTAAACACCCACCCTGATGGAAACAGGGGAGACGCCTGGGCTGTCTGCTCCATGGTCAACACCAGGATAACTCCACTCAGTAACTGTGCACTGCCCAGGGGGCTCCAAGACCCTCATCCCATGGCCTCATAGGCCCTGGGAGCTCCCTGCAGACAGGCCGAGGAAGCAGCCCACCGTGGTCCAGCCTGGATTCCCTTCCTCTAGGCCTCCTTGACTTCTGAGGGGCCAGAGACGCTGTTCGTTCTGGTGTCGGACACCTCCGAAGATGAAGGCGCGCAGGGCCCACTGGCCCCAGGGAGAAGCCCCCAGCCATGCCCTCAAGCCCCCAGTCCACCTGTTTTCAGAGCCCACAGCTCGGCCAGGGGGCAAGTATCCGAGAGGGAGGAGGGATAGTCACAGGTCTGGGCTGAGAGAGAGCTGATGGAGCTTGAGGTTCGTGGGGACCCCAGGGAAGGGGACAGACCATCGTAGCGAGGGCAGAGCCCCCAGCCCTGGGGACGTCAGCAGTCAGAGGAGGAGGGAAGGGCATAGGACAGGCAGGCAGGAGCTCAGGCTCCAGGCCCAGTTCTGCCCCATTGCTAGGCAGCCTTGGGGGGCCACCTCCCTGCTCTGGGGCTCAGTTTCCCCCAGAACATTCCACATGATCTCCAAGACCTCTTCAGCTCGGCCACTCCATCTACCACTCATTCACTCACTCATTCATTCCTTCTATTAACACACAGTGAAAAGCAGCCACGTGACAGGTGCTGCTGACAGGTCGCTCTTGGTATGCTGGGGTTGGGGGCGGGGGTGGAGGCGTGGACAGTGTGATCAGTGCTGTGAAAGAGGCAAGCCCGGGGCCAGGGAGCTTGGAGGAGACCCCAGCCCCAGGCCGAGGTGCAGGTGTGTGGGAGGGACAGCTTGAAGGATGGGGACGTCACCTTCCAGGCAGAGGGACCCGGCTGGGCACAGGTGAGAGGATGCACCTGGAGAGTTAGTGGCCGTGGGCTTGCGGCAGCGTCCGGCAGGGCCTGGGGCCTGCGCTCCCACTCTGCCACCTCGCAGACCCCTCCTACTTCATCAACAACCCGGGAGGTGGGGCTGTCGGGTGCTTTCTGCCCACACACAGCGCTGTCGTGAGGTTTGGCAGCTTGCTTGCCGGGAGGGGGCCCTGGAAGCACAAAGTGTTTTGATTTTGTAAAATGCTGTTCTCTCTGAGCTTTACCTTTGCTCATTAGCATCTCATTACTGCAGTTCCCTGCGCGTGGCGGGTGGGGATGGGGAGGAACACACTGAAATCAGTTCTTGACTCTATGAGTGTGAGAATGTGTGACTGTGTATGAGTGTGAGGGACTGTGTTTGTGTCAATGTCAATGTGTGCAGGGAGGAGAGGAGGGGGAAGCAGGGGGGAGACCAGGCAAACCCCCACGTGTTAGGTTTGGGATAGGAGTTTGGGCAGAATCCGACACAGGAGGTGGACATGGTGACCTTCTTCAGCAGCCATGTTAAATTCATACCGTTCCTGCTGGCAAACTCCTACTCATCCTTCAGCACCCAATCCAAATGCCCCTTCTCTGGGAAACCTTTCCAACACCCTGTTTCCTCATACAACCTTCTAACAACAGACTTACAGCCCAGTAGGTGATTCTTTGGGCCTGTCTGTCCCCTTCTGCTCCTCTGAGACACCCTGAGGGCAGCCTCCACATGCTCTTGGCCCTGGTATTTGGCACTGGTGCTCAGCACCCACCCAAGAGATCAATGAGAACTCAGACAGACCATGTGCTCACACGTGCCCAGGGTCTCCAGCGGGCCAGGCCTGGGCTAAGGGCTGTGAAGGCTTCACGGGCGTTGGCCCACACAAGCCTCACGTCAGCTCCATGGAGCAGGGGACACTGTGGTCCATGCTGCAGATCTGAGGAAGCCAAGGCTCAGGGCAGGTGCCGACGTGCCGCCCCTGCTGGCCAGTGGTAGAGCCAGGGGGAGGCGCTGCAGGGCTGGTGGGCCACTGTGGCCAGTGATCTGGCGGTCCAGCTGGAGGGAGAAGAGGGACAGGGAGAGGAGAAGGAGTCTGCCTGTCCTTAAACAGAGACTTGGTACCAAAAGAACAAGGTGCCATGTGTGCAGAGCACCTCAGAGGAAATCAAGGCGGGGAGCGGGCAGAAGCCACGTTGGTCCCGGCATGGGGACGCCTTGGGCCCAGAGAACTCACCACACTCCTCCCAGAGGAGCCCAAAGCGCAGGCCCAGCTCCCACCGCCCTACCTGGGGGTGAGCCAGACCCACGCAGGGTGCGGCAGTGGCCCCCTGCCCCCTTCCCCAACACCCCCTGCCCCCTTCCCCCTTCCCCAACACCCCCTGCCCCCTTCCCCCTTCCCCAACACCCCCTGCCCCCTTCCCCCTCCCCAACACCCCCTGCCCCCTTCCCCCTTCCCACATACCCTCCTGCTCCTTCCCCTCCCTCCAACACCCCCTGCCCCCTTCCCCCTCCCCCAACAACCCCCCTGCCCCCTTCCCCTCCCCCAACAACACCCTGCCCCGTCCCCCTCCCCCAACCCCCACTGCCCCCTTCCCCTCCCCCAACACCCCTGCCCCCTTCCCCCTCCCCCAACACCCCCGGCCCCCTTCCCCCTCCCCAACACCCCCGGGCCCCCGTTCCCCTCCCCCAACAACTCCCCGGGCCCCTTCCCCCTCCCCCAACCCCCCCCGGGGCCCCCTTCCCCCTCCCCAACACCCCGGCCCCTTCCCCTGCCCCCCAACACCCCCGGCCCCCTTCCTCCCCTACCCCCAACACCCCCGGCCCCCCTTCCCCCTCCCCCAACACCCCCGGCCCCCTTCCCCCTCCCCCAACACCCCCGGCCCCCTTCCCCCTCCCCCAACACCCCCTGCTCCCTTCCCCCTCCCCCAACACCCCCTGCTCTTTTGTTCTCTTCCTCCCCCACTTGCCAGCTCCTCACGCCAACTCCCTGAGCCCCTGGGAAACAGCGCTGGGCTGACGCACCCCCTTCCCCAAACCCCAAGTGCTGTCTGGGGCTCAGATAGCGGTCCAGGCCCTGCAGAGGCGGTGCCTTTTCCGCTGTCCGCTTCCTGTAGCCCAACCTTTGTCCTCTCCTCTCACACTCAGTCGCCCATGGATGAGAGAGCCCCTCGGCCTGGGGCCCTTCCCTCTTGGGGCTTGTCTGGCGTCAGCTGGAGGCCCTCAAGCCGGCAGAGCTCCTCTATGTCCTGGTGGCCAGGGGGATGCACGCAGGACAGTGGGGCAGGCTTGGCACAGCTGGGAAGAGGCGCCCCTCACTGCTGCTCCCGGTCCTGTGTCTGGGGCCAGCCATGGGGCCGCCAAACTGCCCGGGAGGCCACAGAATGCGGGTGTGTCCTGGGCAGAGAAATAAGCGCCAGTGAGCTCTGGCTGCCTCGGTTGGCCCCCAAGGTGTCCCCTTCAGTGTCTGTCTTCCCATCCCTTCTGCTCTCGCCCCCCACGTGAGTACCGCAGGCTGCCCAGGGGCTGGGGGTGTGGCCAGCACGCTTACGGCCCTCATGGGGTCCCAGTGTCACCTGGGCGCAGGTGTACTGCGCATCAGTGCACACACTGAGCACAGGTAATCAGGCCAAATTGTGTGTGGTGGACCTTAAAGGGAGAAGTGGACGAGACCCTCCCTAAAGTCCACTGGGCTGGTCTTCGAGCCCACGGCCCATGATCTGAAGCCCCGAGGGGCGCGGGCTGTGATGTAGAGGTAGAGCTCTGGCCTGGGCGTCAGAGACAGGCCTGGGGCCTCAGCAGCGCTGGGCCTGTGTGTGCCCCTCGCTGCCAGGGCCAGGTTCCCCACCTGTGGCTGAGGGAGCAGAAGGGGTGGTCTGAGCGGCAGGGGCTCTGAGGCCATCAGTGGCTGGAGAGGTCAGGACGCCTCCACAGAGGAGGTGTGACAGCGGCACACGGATGTCCGCAGTCTCCTTGCCCTCCTGCTGGACACTCCCAACTCACCTCCTGGAAGCGCTACCCCTCAACACTCCCCTGTGCCAGGCCTCCTTGTCAAGGGGAACTTCCCTGACCTCCAGCCCCCCTTTGGATCCCCCACACCCCCGTTCTGCTCCTGTACAGCCTTCACCCAGGTTCCCAGTGCACATATGTGCGTTTTGTGGCCTGCCTGCTAAACAGCAAGCACTGTGACAAGGGCTGTGTCTTGGTGGAGACTATTAGATGGGCCCCATCCTCCCCTTCTTACTTGGTACAAGAGGCCAGATGGCCACTGGGAACATAGTCCTCGGGGAGAAGACATTTCCTAGCCTCCTTTGCAACTAAAAGTACCCAAGGGACCCAGTTTTGGCAAGTGGGGTGGTGGTGGTGGTGGGGGGTGTAAGCAGATATGGGGTGTACAGTATCTAGGAATTGTCCTTAAAAGGATGGGATTGGGGGTGCGTGCATTCCCACTATCCAGTTCTCCTTCCTGCTGTTAGAAAGCAGACGTGATGGCTGGCACTTATACAGCCATTTTGTGCCATGAGGCAGAGGGGCCCATTACAGGGTCAGAGAAACAACAAGATTAAAGGAGTCCAGGGTACTGATGATTGCGAGGCCCACCCTCCCAGCCCTATGGCCTATTTGGACTTGAATGTGTACCACTGAAAGTAAACGTTGATCTTATTTAAGCCACTGTTATTGGGATTTTCTGGCATTAGCAACCAAATCTAATTGTGTGGCATCCCCAAGGTCTAGCATGTTGCCTGACATCGGAAGGTTGTTGAATGAATAAATGATGGCAAACAGGATAAGATTTGGCAAGAGGAGAGGGGGACGCTGTGCCAGGTAGCAAGCCTGGGTGGTGGGTGAGGGACAGACAGACTGGCTCCTTGGGGTGTGGAGATGCCTCCTCCCATGGGGGTGGGGAATAAGCAGGTTCTGCTACTTCCCAGGAGGGGCGGCAAACTCCTCCTTCACAGAGGATGCGATTAGCAAAGACAACGCTCAAGTGCTCCTGTCATGGAGTTTCTTTTTTTTTTTTTTGCCACTCCTGCTTGGTGATAAATACCTTGGTAGGCTGCTAGGAGTCTCACGTGGAGTCAGTTTTCTAAGCGCCTGACACTGGTCTCGAACAGCTGGGGTTGAGGTGCTTGTCTTGGTCAAGCCCCTGCTAGGTGCTGGGCCTGCGCCAGCCCTTCCCCAGCACGTGTCCCCCAGTGACACTGCCCCGTACGGGTGACAGGTGACAGGGTAGCGGTGCGCCACCCTGCCACTCCCATGCCTGCTCTCCAGCCAGCTCCCACATCACCGCTTTGACCACGCCCAGAGAAGGTGTCACTGCTCAACATCACACAGCAACACAGGGATAGGTTTGGTGTTAGAAGAGAGTAGGCTCTGTGGGGACACAGAGTGAACACTAGG
Source organism: Balaenoptera musculus (assembly GCF_009873245.2). NCBI lineage: Eukaryota > Metazoa > Chordata > Mammalia > Artiodactyla > Balaenopteridae > Balaenoptera > Balaenoptera musculus. The sequence goes on from NC_045801.1 coordinate 1,721,383, forward strand.
CCCCCGTGAGTGCAGCTTGTGTGCTCACTGACTTGTCATCACTCCCTGAGGCCACACCACGTGCAGGGTGCCCTGCTGAGCGCCAAGATGCAAATTCAACCACATGGGCCTGCCCTCAAGAGGCCTGTTGCACGGTGGGCAGGTCACAAGCCTACCAGGGTGGTCGTCATGCCGGATGCGGTCGTACGGGCTAGGAGTGGTGCCAGCAGCAGTGTGGAGGAAGCAGGGGCTGGTCTCCTCTCTCATGAGAGGGTGTCATGCCCGGATGCGGTCGTACGGGCTAGGAGTGGTGCCAGCAGCAGTGTGGAGGAAGCAGGGGCTGGTCTCCTCTCTGATGAGAAGGTGCAGCTGGGGCGGAGGCTCCACCACGCGGCTGCTCCCTGTCCACAGCTTGGGACCCACCCCTCTGCTCCCTGTCCACAGCTTGGGACCCACCCCTCTGCTCCCTGTCCACAGCTTGGGACCCACCCCTCTGCTCCCTGTCCACAGCTTGGGACCCACCCCTCTGCTCCCTGTCCACAGCTTGGGACCCACCCCTCTGCTCCCCAAATGGCCGCTCTCCTTGGGACACCGTGCCCGCGTCCCAGGCTGGAACAAGAGGAGGCAGAGGGCTAGCTGGCTACATCGGTCCCTTCTGGGTCTGAAGACTCACCGTGTCCTCTGCCGTCGTCCTCCGGGCCAGCACTACCTTGCTGCCTTGAACAAAACGGGTTCTGTTGGTAAGGGACAAAGGGGGACTGGGCCGCAGGGATGACCTGCTCACAGGATTTGATGGAGGAGGGTCTGTGGTGGGTGAGTGACGGCTGCCACGTGCTGGGTCGGGGCGGGGGGGGGGCGCAGCGTGGAAGTGTAAACACCTTCTTCCCCTGGACGGGGCTGGGTGGGCTGATTTCCCAGAGAAGCTGACCTGGGAGCCGGTCTTCAGGGGATGGACAGGAAGGGTGGGGGAGGGGAACTCGCTGCAGACCCCAGGTTGACAGTGTTTGACCCAGGGATCTGGTACAACCACGCAGAAGCCCAGGTGGCTTCTCCTGTTACAGCGAGCGTTTCTGGGGTCGGCTTTGGCGGGCGCTACACGGAGGCTCCTTCTGAAGACCCCGCGGGCACAGTGAGGCTGCAGTGCAGCGGACAGATGCCCCGTGGGGGCTGCGGCAGCTTCTTCCCTCCGCTCTTCCTCTGGGGGTCTCTTGGCCATCCCCTTAACCCTCAACCGTTCGGGTCCTGGTTCTCCCAGAGGAAGGTCCTGATGGAGGGGGCCGTCTCTCCTGCTTCTCCGGGGGGCGCTAGGGGGCCTCGTCCCAGACTGGGGAGGAGGCAGCAGGTACTGAGCACCCGCCCTGGGCGGCCCTGCTCGCGCTAGACCACCCGGTCCGCAGCCCCGGGGCACCCGCTCGGCCCGCTGGGTTGGCGGGAAGCACACTCCGCAGGTGGTCGTCCTGGAGGAGGTGTACTTCGCTTTCCCCTCCTTTCCTCCACACCCGCGCCCGCTGAGGGTGGGGCGTGGCCGGAGCACCCTCAGACCCCGCTCTCTGGAGACCCGTCCCCTGAAGGCCCTCCGAGGACAGGCTTTGGTGTGTGGTGACGATCCCGTCTACTCCCCCGCAGGCACGGACCAAGGCGTGGGGTCCGCAGGGCGCGGCCCCTCCCGGCAGTGCTCAGCGGCCGCCCTAGACCCGGGCGCTGGCCCTTGTGCCCTCCAGACCCGAGTCCGGGGCCCGCACGGCCACTGCGCCGCCGCGGCTCTGCCTCTCAGACCCGTGAGATCCGGTCGGGCCTCTGAGGCGGGGACCGCGCACTCCGCGTCTGTCACCCCCGTTCCACAGATGGGGGGACTGAGGCTCGGGGGTGCGAGTGAGCCGGCCACCTACAGGCCCGGGAAGGCGGCGGGAACGGCTCGACCCAGCCCAGCAGGCTGGGACGGCGCATCCTCGGTGGCCCTCGAAGGCCCCGGCCCTGGGTACCCGCAGGTGATCCCGCCGGGCGCAGGCTTTCTGGCCCAGCCGGCCGCCGTCACAGGCCGTTTCCGCCGCCCGCGCGGGCTACTCTGGGACTTGTAGTCCTCGGGCTCACGCCGTCCGCAGCCCGTCCGCGGCTCGGCGGCCATTGGCTGGCGCGAGGCGTCGGGGCCGACGGGACGGACGGGGGGCGGCCTCGCGGCCCTCGCCGGCGCGAGAGGGGCCGTCACGTGATGTTTGGGTGCCGGCTCCGCCCCCCCGTACCGCCCCTCCCGCCGAGAGCGTACGGAGCGCGCCCGCGAGCTACCGAGGCCCAGGTGAGGCAGCGGCGCGCGGTGGCGCCGGGCCGGCGGGGGTGGGCCGGCAAGGGTAGGCTGGCTCGGCTGGGAGGGCGCGAGGCCGGAGGCGGAGGCGGCGGAGGCCGGGGCCGGGAGGGGCGCGCGCGGCCAGGGGTGGTCGGGGGCGGGGTGGGGCGGGGCCCGCGCGGCGGGAGGGCCTCCGGGAGGGGCGGGACCGCCATGGGAGGGGCGGGGTCTAGGGGGCGGGGTCGTGGGAGGGGCAGGGTCTCGGGGGCGGAGCGCTCGCACCGAGGCCCGGTTGCCCACCTGTTGGGCGCCAGGGACGCTGCTCATCACCAGCGAGCTGGAGGCAGCACTTGAGGGAGAGCCGGACACGATGCGCCTCCCCTCTGCTCCTTTCTGCCTTTCCTCTACGTTTGGCTTAAAACGTGCCTCTGGGGCACGGAGGGCAGGGGCCCTCCCGCCCGTCCAGCTTCCAGGTGACTCTGATCTGTGCTGCCCCCGCGGGAGCCCTCCAGGGGCTTCCTGTTGGGAGACTCACGTTTCACTCCTCCTTTGCCCTCTGGGCTCTTTGTGCGCCGTCCAGTGTGGCGGCCACTAGACAGCGCGGCGCAGGCATGGGACACTGCGGTCATGGCAGAAAATTATGTGGGTCGAGCTGCTGGACTAGATGGGCCTGCTGCCATTGCAGCCACACCTGGCGCCTTCCTCACCCACCCTCTTCCTGCCCTTGTCTTAGTTCCTGGTGGGATGGCAGCTCACCATCTTTCCGGCGGGTCATAGCCCACTTTCCTGACCGCCCTCTCTTACCAGTACCCTGATTCAGGTCCTTTCTCTTTTCCTTCCCAGCACTTCATGTTTTGTCACTGTCGCTTGTTTGCTTGTTTTCCGCTTTATCTTGGGTACCCAGGAGGCAGGGATTGGGATTGTTCCTCACTATAGCCCCAGGGTGGACAGAGTGTCAGGGTGAGGTCCAGGTGAAGTTTGTCAGTATTGGAGTGCTTCAGCCTATTAAAATGGTACTTCTGAGTGGTCAACCTCATATGTTGTAGGTCCTCGGTAGAAATCCGGTGCAGCCTGACCAGGATAGTGCAGGAGCCCAGTTGTGACTGCAGTGGCTGTGGGAGAGTGGCAGTCCGAGAAGGCTTCCTGGAGGGGGTGGAGCTTCCTGGGCCACCTGCACATTTCTCTCCTCCTTTGTTTGCTCTGACTGTATCCAGGCTACCTTCTCCGGGCGCTCCTCTGCAGGGCCCTGAGGTGGGCACCTAGACACGGGCACTGCCGTCTAGGGGTTTGGGGGCTCATGGGCAGACAGGAGTCCATAAGTCTCCTCCTGCAAGGTGAAGGTCGGGACCCTGTTCCTGCCTCCTGCTCCAGCCACATCTTCCACCACTTGCTTCGTGTGCCCTGCCAGTTCACGAGCCCTTGTTTCCTGCACAGCCCATGTCTTTTCTCATGTCTGTGCCTTCCACTTGGAATGCCTTGTACTCCGGTTCTCGTTGGACGCTTTCCTGTCCCCTTCCTCCCCTGGGTCGGTTCACCCACGTTTGTGACCATGGCTCACAGCACACAGCACTCGTCTGTGTTACTGAGAGTTTCGTTGCTCTCCGACTAGTATTTGGACTAGTGTTTGGGAGAAACAAACTGTTGGCCAAGGCTTAGATTTTTTTTAATGCGCACAGGCATATCTGTGGCTGCTGGGTTTGTTTTGATTGTGTTATTTGCTACAAATGGAATTTAACCTGGGTGGCTCAGTCCAGCCGTAATCCTTTCTGTTCTCTGAATTGTGATCTGTGCCATGTCAGTAATGATGGACTTGCTGGGCTGTGAAGGTAGGCCGCCTCTCGGATTCCTCTGTTTTCTGCCAGAACATTCAGCACCGCGTGGCTGCTAAGTGTTTGCTGGATCCCTGAATGGAGGAGTGGGTGACAAAAGACTAAAGTGAAGGGAGAATGAACAGCGGCAGACCCGAGGGAGGCAGGTGAGGCCTGGATTGGGTGCTGATCCCAGGAGGGCCAGCCTGTGCCGCGCTGCGAGTCGCTTGAAGAGCACCCGAGACAGGGCTGTGGGGAGCAGGGACCAGGGGTCTGAGGTCTGGGCTCTGGGCCGGATCACACGAGGGGCCTGTGGCTAGAGGTGTGCGCCCCCTCCCAGCCCGCAGAGTCCAGGCTGTCGGCCCCTGGGCTCGGTATCGTGTGGCTGGGTGCACGATGGTGGTAGCAGTGCCGTGGACCTTTCCCCGGAGTGATTGCTGGCGGGGAAGAGCGGGGTCTTCCCGGGAACCGGCGCGGCAGGCTGCTCACGGTCCCAGCAGCCCTGCGCTCCCGCCTCCCGGAGAGGGCAGCCCGCCCCGAGGTGGACGCAGGAGAGCAGGCCAGGCGGTCGTGCTGACCCTGCGAGCCCCCAGCTCGGAGCTCCCAGTCAATAAAGTTTTATTGTTTCCTTTACGTGGGTTGATGGAAGACTGTCTCGTTTTCTGCCTCTTGATGTCCCCCGAGGGAAGGATGGGGACCCAGCCCTGCGTCAGCATCCGGGTACGAACAGTGAAGCCCCGCGGACACAGTGTGGCGGAGTCTCAGCTGTGGGGTCCTGAGCCACGCTGCTCATGAGCACGTCCCCGCCCTCTGTCCTTTCTGATCCCGCAACCACCGGGAGGTGGTGGCGTCCGTGCCATCGCAGAGACACAGGCACTGAAGCTGTGGGAGGGGCTGTGGAGTCAGGGAGTGCCCGGGAGGCTGGTGCAGCTGCCCCTCTTCTGAGCAGCCCTCCGGCTCCAGAGGGTGCCCTCTGGCCTGCGTCTGAGGTGGATGAGTGGGAACACAGGAGAACTGGCCATCGTCACCCTCTTTGTATCACCATCGTGATAGTCAGCACCGTTTATGGACCTAGCACCTGCTAGGTTCCTCATATTCCTAAGATCAGGACGCTTCCCAGGGCTGAGTAACTTACCCGGAGTCACAGGCCCATAAGTGAGCGGCCAGGATTTGCCTCCAGCACTCTGGCTCCAGAGCCCATTCACCGCTCTGCTGCCCCACCCGCCCAGCCTTCCTGCTCTGCTGCTTCCTGGGAGGACCAGATCGGAAGATGCCACCGCCCCAGAGGATGCTTTCTGAGTTGGAGAATGTCTTTGGTAGTGGTGATGATTATACTAATAAAGACTTAATCCTGACTTTCCCTCCATATTGAATTGATGTTCTAAAGGAGAGCCTGGCAAGGGTCGAGGGCATTAGGGAGTCCAGGTCTGGAAGTGTGGTATCTCTCATGGGGGGGGGGTCACGGCTGGGCTGGAACTTGGAATTCTTGTTCCCAGTGTGGCCGGATGAAAGGGGGTTAGAGTGAGCCCACTATTGGCCATAGCTGCTCTCTGGGACCTGTGGAAAGGAGTCAGGTCCTTAGGGCTTTGGGACCAGGTGCCATGCTCGGGCACCTGTCTGTCCACGTCTGTCCTACTGTTGCCCGAGCCAGACCCTGGACGTGGTCGCAGGGTCACAGGCTGCGCCTGCACCAACTAGGAAGCCGGATGTTAGGGGTGCGGGGTGGTGGGGAAGGAGGGGGGTGGGATGTTGTCTGGGGAAGATGGGGGGCAGGCACCCTGGGGGATGGCAGGGGCATCAGAGCTCTGTTCAGGGAGTTGACGCCAGACAGAGCCGGCCGGGGGCAGCCCCCCCGCCTTCCGCCCCAGACACTTCTGGCTGGCTGCCCTCCACCGGGAGCCATAATCTATTCCTGCCAAGTATTTGGAAAGGGACACAGTTTTACACCGGCAGCCCGGAATCAATCTCTCCCACGTGAACACGGCACAACAGCCCCCTTCCCGGGCCTGGCTGCCCTCTCAGCACAGGCTTTCAGTGGTGGTGCCAACGAGGAGCTGGATCCCTGCCTCGGGTCTGCCCTCCTTCCCCGCTACGGCCTCACCCACAGCCAGGGTGCTAATGAGCCTGGGCAGGTGGGAGGCGGGCCTGGGCTTGGGCGCTGAGTCGGTTCTGTGTTTTCCGGGTCCAGGGTCCGGAAAGCCTTCAGTCGCAGGGCGGACGTTCTCACTGGTCCGCATCCTCCAGCCTGGACCCCGTAATTCCCCTCTCAGGGTCCTGGCTCTTCTTGCCCGGGGGCCGCTCTGGCGTGTTTCCCCGGCTGACATCTCTCAGGCCGCCTCCGCGCTTGGCCTCTGCAGCTCTCACAGTGTGACCTGAATGTCTTTCCAGCCTCTGGTCAACCTGCTGGGCCGATTTCTCGGCTGCCCAAGCCTGCCCTCTGGGGTCAGCTTGGCTGCCCGTCTGGCTGGAATGGCCGGGCGCCAGCGCCCCCGGGGACGTCCTCCGACCGGTCAAGGCTCAGGTCTGCGCTGCTGTGTGGAAGCCTGGCCCGTCCTCGGGGACCTGGCACAGGGCAGGGCAGGGGCTGCAGACTGATGGAGAGCCTTGCGTGGCTGCTTCCTCGTTTCCTTGTGGTTGTTTGTTTGGTGTCGGGCTCCCCATGTGCTCTCCAGGGCCAGGACCCTGTCTGTCTCTGTGGCCCCAGCACAGGAAGAGCACACAGTAGGTGCTTGATAAATGCTCATGTAAGCACAAGCTAGCTATTTCTCAGCTCTTTCAGCTGGTTTCTGGGCACCTGCTGTGCCGGGGGCCACCCGCATCTCCAGGAGGGCCAGCCGTGAGCAGGTGCTTCACACGTGCGCCCCGGCTCCTCAGAGCAGAAGGGAGACGGCAGCTTGCAGGGGGCGGAGCTGTGTGGGGATGAGTCTTCCAGGGCCCTGCAGGTGGGTGGCACGTGGAACATGCTGTAGGGACCCTGAGGAGCGTGGCCGCAGCTCTGAGTGGAGGGTGTGGTGGTTTTAGTGCCACTGGTCAGAGCAGGGAAGCAGGGCAGTCATTTCCTCTTAGACCTCAGGAGGTGATGCCTGTTTTCCCAAGGCCACGAAGTGCAGAGCAGGCTGGGCGTAGGACCTGGCGTGTCCAGCCCTAGAACCTGGGCTTTCCCACTCTGCCCCACAGCGTTACCGACCCAGGGTTGTGGAGAGCTGCTGGACCAGTGGCTTGAGGGGGTCCCCGGAACTGGGGGGGCTCTAGTCACCCCAGCTGGCAGCATCCTCTTCCTTCAGCCAGAGCAGCTCCGATCTCATCCATTTCGCCTGGACCTTCTGAGGATGATTGTGTTTGAAGAAAGGATTCTGTAGCTGGGAAAAGCTCTAAAGCTGGTTCAGCCCTCATTTTACACCTGGGGAGGCAGGGGCCAGAGCCGCCTGCTGCTGTGGGGTGCAGCCTTGCCCTGCCTCTTCCGTCTGGCAGTGTGTGCCGCTGCCCACCTGCAGGAGGGGTTGGAGGCCCGTGGAGGGGGGGCCCCACAGGCAGCAGGTGGGGTTCTGTCTTATGGGCCAGGAGGGCCAGCTGGGCAGGAGTGAAGTCAGGCAGCAGGTGCAGGCACAGATGTGATTGGATGGACAGAAGTCTTAATGGTGTAGGGTAGGTCTTGCTGCGGTAACAAGTATCCCCCAGGTGCCAGCAGCTTAAAACCACAGAGTCAGCTTTGTGCCTTGGGAAAGACACCCTTCCTCACTGGGCTTCCCCTTTTCCTTGAAGGATTGCCCTGTGCTCAGAGAGAGGTCGGGCCCTGCGGGGTCACCTCCCTTGTGACCCCCATGTCCCAGGAGGCAGGCACTCGGGAAGCAGATCAGGCTGGATATGTCCTCTGCTCTGGCCACTTGGTGACCTCGGGCATGGAGATTGACAGCCCAGTGTCTTTTGTTTTTGTTTTTTTAATTATTAAACTTTATATTTTGAGACATTGTGTGTTCACATGTACAACTGTAAGAACTGATTCTGAGCCTTCCTGTGTACCTTTACCCAGTTTCCCCAAAGGTAGCATCTCACAGAGCTGTAGCACCATGTCACACCCAGGATACCAACAATGGATGCAGTCAAAATGTAGGCTGTTGCTGTCATGTGATTGTAGTTTTGTAGCCACACCCACCTCCCTGCTACCTTCACCCTCCTGAACTCCTGGGAAGCCCCAGTCTGTCCTCCTTTTTTCTTATGCCATTTCAAGAATGTTATACATAAAGCAGAAACTAACACACCATTGTAAAGCAATTATACTCCAATAAAGATGTTAAAAAAAATAAAAAAAATAAAAGAATGTTATACAAATAGAATCATACAGTATGTAGCCCTTGGGGACTGGCTCTTTTCATCTGGTATAATTCCCTGGAGATTTCTCAAGGTTGTCACATGTACCTGTAGTTTGTTTGTTTTGATCACTGAGTCCTGTTGCATGGTGTGAATGGGCCATGGTTTAACTGTTCCAGTGCTCTAGCACTTTTTGAATAGTGTATATTGTTCAAAAGTAGAAACATATGAGGAAGCATACAGTAGAAAGTTAAAAGTCTCCCCATCCCAGCCGACCCGGTCCTTGTCTCCACATGTGACTCTGCTCTTGGTCTCTTATCTGTCCTTCCAGATACGTAAGAATGCGATTATCTACCAAATACAAATCTACACTTTGATATTTTTCCTTTTTCTGTCACAAGTCATGTTATAAATTTCTTCTCCACCTTGGTTTTTATTTTTTCCCCCACTAACCAAAATGTCCTGGAGGTCTTCCTGTATCCGTACAGAGAGCTTCTCTTTTTCTTGTTGACAACTGCAGAATATTTCGAATATGGGTATGTCAGAATCGATTTAATATAGTCTGTTGATAGAAATTTAGGTTATTTTCAGTCTTTGTCTATTACAGAATGAATGACCTCTTCGTATGTTATTTGATGCATGTATGTAGGATGTACGCTCTCAGTGCAAGTGCTGGGTCAGAAGACTCAGACTTTCCTCATTAGGACACACCCTGCCAGGCCCCCTCCAAAGGGGAGGCACCGGTCCACATACCCGTGGAAAGCTGTCGGCACCCGTCCCCCAGCTGCTCCCACGCTGAGTCCGATCAGGCTTCAGAGGGGGGACACATCTGCATTTCCTTTATGATGAATGAGTTTGGTATCTTTTTATATATCAAAGAGCCATTTGCGTTTTAGTTGTGAGCTTTCTGTTCCTTGACATTGTTCATGTTTTAAAAACTGTGCTGTTGATTTTTTTCCCTGTAGATTATGGAGATGAGTTCTTTGAATGTCAGATGAATTCAGGGCATTTGCTGCTGTCTTTTGTTGTCCTTACTGTTTTGCCATGTAGCAGCTTTCGTGTAGTCAGATCCGTCAACTTTCACATGTGGTGTTTGGATTTTGAGTCGTAGTTAACGAAGGCTTCTTCAAGTTTAAAAAGAAGTCCTGTGTTTTCTTCTTGTTTTCGTTGATTTCCTGTGTTTTCTTCTCATTTTCGTTGATTTCCTTTTAAAGTTTTTATTCATTTGTCTTTTATCGTGGTGTATGGTGTGAGGTACAAGTCTGACCATAATTTTTTCCCAGATGGTCTACTAGTAGTCCTGTCCGAGTTACTAAAGAATCCATTTCTTCCCCCACCGGTTTTAGGTTCTAGCTTATAGCCATTCTCACAGGTGTGAGATGACGTCTCATTGTGGTTTCGATTTGCATTTCTCTGATGATTACTTACGTTGAACATCTTTTCATGTACCTCTTGGCCATTGGTATGTCTTTTTTGGAAACATGTCTATTCAAGTCCTTAGCCTGTTTTATAATTGGGTAATTTATTAGTTTTCTTAAACTATTGAATTGTAGGAGTTCCTTATATGATTTGGAGATTAACCCCTTATAAGATACACACAGTTGTATACTTAGGATGGTTCATCTTAACAATTTTACAGTTTTTTTGACTTTTCATGGTGTGAAAGTGATACACATTCAGTAGAAACCATGATTCGAATTTTGAATTTTGATCTTTTCCTGGACCAGAGATGTGGGGTGGATACTCTTGTGATTCTGGGCAGTGACAACCACAGCTCCCCATCAGCCCCAGGGTCACGAGGGTGAACAGCCGGTGCCCAGACAGCTATTCTGTATTCAATTTCAGTACAGTGTTCAATTACATGAGATAGTCCACACTTTAGTGTAAAATAGGCTTTGTGCTAGATGGTTTTGCCCACTTGTAGGCTAATGTGAGTGTTCTGAGCACGTTTCAGGAAGGCCAGGCTAAGCTGTGACCTTCAGTAGGTTCAGTGTTTTAAATGCATTTTTGACTTACCTTCAGTTTACCATGGGTTTATCAGGGTGCAACCCCATTGTGAGGCGAGGAAGATCTTCTTCCACTCCTTAGGTGCCTTTTCACTCGATGATTACTTCCTTTGCTTTGCGGCAGCTTTCTAGTTTGATGTAGTCCCACTTAGCTGTTTTTTGTTTCTGTTATTTTGTGCTTTTGGCATCATATCCATGAAATCATTGCCAAAACCAGTGTTGTGAACCTTTCCTCCTGTGCTTTCTTCTAGGAGTTTCACAGTTTGGGTCTTCTGTTTTAAGTCCTTAATTGATTTTGAGTTGACTTGTGTGCGTGGTGTAAGACAGGGTCCAAGTTCATTCTCCTGCAGGTTCAGCTTCAGTTTCCTGGCATCATTTATTGCGGAGACTGTCCTCTCCCCGCTGTGTGTTCTTGGCACCCTTGGCAGATACAGTGACTGTGTGTTGATTTATTTCTGGGCTCTCTATTCTGTGCCATTGGTCTGTGTGTTCATCTTATGCCAGTAGCCTACTGTTTCAATGACTGTCACTTTGTAGTATATGTTGAAATCAGGATGGGTGATGCGTCCGGCTTTATTGTTCTTTCTCAAGATTGATTATGTTTGTTTGCCTGTAAGCTGTTCCATTGTCCATGTGTACAGTTGTAACCTCTATTTTAATTTTTAAGGCCTTATACTGTGTTTCGGTATATCAAAGAACTCATTGCTCTTTTGTCATAATTTTTTTGCCTAGTCTAGATTATCTTTACATATGAACTCTTTTTTTTTTTATAAAGTACGGATTTTTAAAAAAAAATTTTTAAAATTTATTTATTTATTATTTTTGGCTGTGTTGGGTCTTCGTTTCTGCGCGAGGGCTTTCTCTAGTTGCGGCAAGTGGGGGCCACTCTTCATCGCGGTGCGCGGGCCTCTCACTATCGCGGCCTCTCTTGTTGCGGAGCACAGGCTCCAGACACGCAGGCTCAGTAGTTGTGGCTCACGGGCTTAGTTGCTCCGCGGCATGTGGGATCTTCCCAGACTAGGGCTCGAACCCGTGTCCCCTGCATTGGCAGGCAGATTCTCAACCACTGCGCCACCAGGGAAGCCCTACATATGAACTTTGAATTAGCTTGTCTGTTCTTTACTCAGTCCCCCCCACCAAACACACACGTACACACACTTGCATCCCTAAAACCTGATTGGTTTTGGGTTGGAATTGTGTTACATGTACAAACTAACTTAGGGAGAGTGACATCTTTATGACATTGAATCTTCCTTCTTAAGAATGTGCTGTAGGGCTTCCCTGGTGGCTCAGTGGTTAAGAATCCACCTGCCAATGAATGAGACACGGGTTCGAGCCCTGGTCGGGGAAGATCCCACATGCCGTGGAGCAACTAAGCCCGTGTGCCACAATTACTGAGCCTGCACTCTAGAGCCCATGAGCCACAACTACTGAGCCCACGTGCCACAACTACTGAGGCCCGCGCACCTAGAGCCCATGCTCCGCAACAAGAGAAGCCACTGCAATGAGAAGCCTACGCACCGCAGTGAAGAGTAGCCCCCGCTCACCGCAACTAGAGAAAGCCCGCACACAGCAACGAAGACCCAATGCAGCCAAAAATAAATAAATAAATAAATAAATAAATAAATAAAATTATTAAAAAAAAAAAAAAAGAATGTGCTGTACTTTCCCAATTGCTTAGGTCTCTTTTTCTGTAATGTTTTCAAGTTTATTTGCAGGAATTTTATCCTTTTAAATGTGATGGTTAGGAGTCTTTTCTTCTGTATTATCCTCTGTTTGTATATACATGTATGAATACTCTGGATTTCTTCATATGCGTTTGTCCCATGCTACCTTGCTGAATTCTGTTTTTTTAATTGGGTTGGCCAAAAAGTTCATTCGGGGTTTTCTGTAAGATGTTACAAAAACCTGAACAAACGTTTTGGCCAACCCAATAGTAATTACCTTGAGTTCTCCAGGTATCCGATCATAGCAGTGGCAAATAGTGATATTTAACCTTCCCCTTTCCAGTTTTTATATCCCAGGTTCCTTCTGTTACCTAACTGCGTGGACTCATCCTTCAGTGTCCCTGGGGAGCTGGTGGGGGCCACCTCTCTTGAGCACCCCTGGTGTTTCCCCATGGGGCAGATGTGGGTTTGGAATGAGATACGTGCCTTCCACGTGTCAAGGAAGAGCCTGTCCTGCCCATTTTACTGAGGGTCTCATTTTTAAAAATCAAGAATTGTTGTCGAATTTTGTCAGTTTCTTTAAAAAAAAATCATCTATGGGATGATCATATGACTTTTCTCCTTAGATATAGTAATATGATGAATTACACTAATGGGAATTGCTAGCAGTGAGACATTCCTGAGTTCCTAGAATGCCCTTCACGTGGTCTGATGTGGGATTCCTTTAAGGTGCTGCTGGATACTTTGTGCTGTTTAATTTAGCATCTATATTGCTCTCCATAAGTAGGCTTGGTCTGTCATTTTGTTTTTGGTGTGTACTTTCTTCTAGGTTTTGATATCAGGGTCGCATCTGCTTCATAAAAATAAACGTTTTCTTTCTGATGCATTTCTAGAGTAGTTTAATAGCGTTGAACTACCTGGTCTTTAAAGTGTTGGTAGACTTTGTGAAACTATTGGGACCCGGTGCTCTTCTGTTAGTTTTGTTTTTGTTTTGAGGAAGAAAATCCTGTAAATTTTTTCTTTCTTTTTTGGGGGTCAGTTTTAGAAATTATATTTTCCTAGAAAATTATCAGTTTCATCCAGGTTGTCAGATTTATTCATGTAGACTTGAGTATAATTATCTTTTACTCTTCTCTTAATTTTCTTGGTTTCTGTGATTATTTCCATCTTATTTGTTCCTGTTTTTTCTTGGTTGGATTGGCTAGTTGTTTCCATTTTATGGTTTTTCTTTTTCTTCAAAGATTTACCTTTTGGGTATTTTTAAAAATTCATTGTCCTTTTTTTTCCTGCTTCTTAATGCATCCCTTTTTGCTTATAGTTAAGAATTTCTTTTGCTTTCTCTCAGTTTATCTTATCATCCTTTTCCCTAGGTGTTTAGAGGCTTGATTAACTTGTTTCTGTTCTTTTCAAAAAAGTGCTTAATATTTAAAGGCAGTTCCTTCAGTTCTGATTGTATGTGTTTTCCTTATCAGTGCTGTCTGGAAGTGCTATGATTTTGGTTTGTAGTCTCTTTTTTGGTCCAAGAGCTGTTGAGGAGCAAGTCTTAAAAGCATCTTTTGATTTCTTGGTTTTGTTGTTATTCTGGTTTTAACTGCATTTTGATCAGAGAATGTTGACTATTCTCTTTTGAACTTTTTGGGTTTTATGTGGTTTTTCTTGCGGTTCTAACATGGAGTCAGTTTTCACCATTGTTCCACAGGCACTTGAAAAAGAGATCTGTTCTCTCTTTTGGGTGAACAGCAGTTGGTGGGTGTGTCAGTCAGTTTCACCACCTGATCGTGTCGTGGGTCACATAGGTCTTAGTTTTTGTCTACCCGCTCTGTCGTGGACTGAGAGAAGTGAACTGTGGTCCTGCCGTAGGTCTGTTTCTGCCCCTTTCTCCTGTGTCTCCTGTGACTGCTGGCGGCTGTGGTACAACCATCATTTTTATTCTGAATCGCGTCCTTTGTTTCGTCTCCGTGCTGCCTGACTTCAGGATCATGGTGCGCTGCCCTCCCTCTTGGTTTGCCTGGCGCGCCTTCTCCATTCTTCTGCCCGTCACCTCCTGCGTTCCTTTGTGGGTGTCTCTTCCATAAGCATGAGGTTGGATTTGCTTTGTGATCCACTCTGAGAATCTTTTTTTCTTTGACTAGAGAAGTGAAACTCGGTGCCATTAACTGACGGCCAGCCGGCTGTCTCTGGGCCCGTTGTGCTCAGCACCGCAGACAGCTCCTAGGGCGGGGCCTCCATCCCCGCAGCCCATCCTGCCAAAGGACACCTCCTCCCTGCAGGCCTTGGGGCAGGGCTGGAGGCCCAGGGCTGCCCTCGGGTCTGAGCCACTGGCCTGCCCTGGCATCAATACCAACGGGTTAGTGGGCAGTCAGGGGAGGGGCTGCAGGGTGTTACTGTGGGTTTGGGGGTGAGGGCAAGCTCTCCTTTCCCCAGGGACCCCTCCAGCTGGGTCTGCACGTTCAGGTCCGGGGCAAAGAGTGTGGGCTTTGGGGGTCCAGCCCACACCTCCTGCCTGTCACCCTGGGCAGTGACACTTGTGGTTTACCTCTGCCATCTGTAGAAAGGGGGACCCCCCATCTTCCTGCCGCCCCCCCATCTCCTGCAGGAGGGGTCTTGCCCTCTTCATTAAAGCAGCAGACAACAAGCTGTCCACCAGCCCCTGCCTCCTTGGCATCGCTTCATCCTGTCCTCTGCGAGGGAGGAGGTGGCGATGACCTGGGGGGTGGCAGTGGGGCCGGTGGCTCATAGGAGGACAGGGCTGCTGCCGAGGGTTGGCCTGGCGCTGCTGCCACTGGGGGGGCAGTACCGAGGGGTGGGGATGGCAGTGGAGGTTTCCCAGCGGTCAGGGTGGTGTGGTGACACTGTCCGGTCGCGCTGCTCCTGGCGGGGCGGCGTGATGTGGCGGTGAGACTGGGATGCAGCTGCACCCTGGACGCTGAGGCGGTGACGGTGTCTCAGAAGAAGGCCCAGATCTCAGCGCGCTCAGCCCCCGTCTCCCGCTCCCGCCGCACGGGCTTCCCCTCGGTGCCCCCAGTGTTCCCGCACGGCTGCCTTCCGTAGCGGTAGTCAGTATGCGCCTGGGTGAGGGTGAGGGTGGGCGAGGCAGGGAGAAGGAGCTCTGGGTGTGGGGGTCCTGAAGCCTGTGCCCTTAGGATAGAGGTTTCAGGTTTGTGCCTACCCCCTTTCCCTGTGACCGGTGGGCTCAGCAGGGCCCTCAGCCAGCCTGTTGTTAGGACGTGGCAGGTGCGTGGCAGCCCCTCCGCCCTTGACTCCCCGCGGAGGGCCGGGGGAGGGCCCTGGGACTTCTGCTGTCGCGTCGGATGACCGTGGCCATCCCTGCCTTGCTGGCTGCTGTTGGGAGAGCTGGCCTGTGACGCCAGGTGCGGCCTGAGCTCCAGTCTGCTGCTGCTCCGACGGGGCCGCGGCCGTGGTGGGGGGGACAGCGCTGGCTCTGCCCAGAGCCAGACCTGGGTCTGGTTCCCACCTTGGCCTCGGATCGGCTGGGCTTCCCGGGCAAGTTCCTCACCTCTCTGAGCCTCAGTGTCCGGTCCATGAAGTGTGACAGCAAAGGTTCCTTCCCACAGTTCAGTGGTGACCACGGGCTGTGAGTTCAGGGCCTGCTGGGTAGCTTGTCCCTGGGAAGCCGGGCTGTCTGGTGAAGTGGGCTGGCTTCCCTCCTGAGTGGGCCGTGCCCAAGAGCATGGGGCCTCCAGCTCCGGCTTAGACCGTGATCCTCCTCCACCCCACGGCCCGGGAAGACTTGGGGTCTGAAGGCAAGTGTGAGTCCTGGCCGTGTGCAGCTGTGCTGTGGGCCCCCGCCCTCGTGACTCAGGCACAGTCTTCTTGCTCCTTGGCTGCCACCATCCTGGGAGAGGGCCTGGCTGACGGGCAGGCGGCAGGGCGGTGGGCAGAGCTAGGCCCTGAAGCCGGGCCTCCCGTGGCCTTTCTGGGGAGGGGGCGGGGGGGTGGGGTAGGGGTGGTGTGGCAGGTGGGACGGGGGAAGGGCATGAGTGGCTGGCATCCCAGCCGCCCTTTGGTGCTGTCAGCGATCCTGCTTCTCCGTGGCCGTCCTGGGCGTCATTCTCGGGGTGCCTGGGGCGCCTGGCTGGCGTGCTGTTTGACGAGGAGTCCAAGTTGCTATAGCAACACTCCACCGCATGCCACTGCAGCCCCTGGCCCCTCCTCTGCCTTCGCGCACACAGGCACCCGTGCGAGGGGCCCTTGGGGTCTGGCCCAGGTGCGTGCGTGGGCAGAGGCGGCCCGAGCCAGGCTCTGTGCCTCAGGGTCCCCCGTCGGGGTGGTGGCGCACGGCTGGCACACGGATGGAGCGCCGAACGCGCCTGGTGCTTTAGAAGCGCTTACGTGTCTTAGCTCACTGACTCCCCAGCCACTGGAGAAGTAGGTCTGTGGCAGCTGTCTCCTTGTTGCCGGCGCAGGGAGGCGGGAGGCTGCAGTCTCATCCATGTTCTCTTAGCTGGGAGGTGAGGGGCCAGGGTATCCCAGGGTGCGGGCTGGTGTGTGGCCAGGGTCAGGGGTCACCATGTGCCCTGGCCCGACCCAACTGCGACCGAATCAGGGGTCAGGCTGGGTCCCTCCCGGACTAGGCTCTGGCCGGGGATGAGGTCTCCTCCGTGGACTGGACGGGTCTTCAGCCTCCACCAAGCTGCAGAAGTTCACAGAATGACCCTAAACCAAATGGGGTGTGTCCACTTGCCGAGGCCGGCCGGGCAGGACGTGGAGGCGTCGCTCACTCCCGGCCGTGTGCTCTGCAGGTGTGGGCTGCCTCAGGTGGTTGCCCCGGGCAGCTCCCAGCGCACCAGGTGGCCCGTGTGGGGTGTTGGCGTGCCGTGGGTCCAGCAGCCAGCAAACGACCTGAGGACCTGCTGTGCACTGCTCCACCCCGGGGACCATGGCCACAACGCAGCCCTGGCCTGGTGGAGTGCCGCTCGCTGGCCTGGGCGTCCAGCCCCGCAGCGCTAGCATGTTTGCTTGCTGGGTTAAGTGACCACATGTATTTTTCCAGATTGTAAAAGTGACGTGTATGCCTGGCCAAGAGCTTGGGGGGCCCCTGGCTCACACCCCGAGCACGCCCTGGGTCCCGAGCGCAGCGCATCCGCCCGCAGCCTCCGGTGGCCCGCCACCAGCCACCGTGCTCTGAGCAGCTTTGTAACCGCCGCGGGATGTGGTTCACACACCGTACAGCTCGCCCGTTACAGAGTACAGTTTAGTGATTCTTAACCCATTCGCGATGTTGTGCAGCCATTACCACGGTCTAATTCCAGAACTTTTCCACACCCGCACAGGAACCCCGTAGCCATGGCGGTCACTCCCCGTTCCCACCTCCGATTCCCCCCGGCAGCCCGGGCCACGTCCTGTCTCTGTGGATTTGTGTGTTCTGACGTCTCACGTGGACGGGGTCTGGCACCTCGTACTCCTCTGTGGTGCTGCCTCTGCCCCGCACCGTGTTTTCGAGGCCCTGGTGATGCGTTTCCTTCCCGTCTTTGGTCCGTGCACGTGTGCCGTGGGTCTGGGATGTGATCCCTGGAGGTTCCTCGTGCCTCTTCCCACTGTCGCATGAACGCGATCACCGGGGGCTTCTCGTGCTCGACACGAGGATTCTGCGAGCCCTGCGTGTGTCGCTCGTGTCAGCAGCCTGAGCGGACGGAGGACCCCGGCGTGTCCCTGCTCCCGTTGGTGTGCGTCTGGGCTGCTTTCAGGGTGGGTGATGATGTCCAGGTGCCCAGGAGTGGGGCGACCCTGGCGGAGGTGGATGTGTCTTCATAAGAATCCGCTGAGCAGTTCTCCTGAGTGGCGGTCCCTCCGTCCCCGTGGCCAGGACACGCACTCCTCAGGGTAACTGTGTGTCCTGTGTTTCCAGCATCATTTTTCACCGTAGCGTTGTGTGTGAGCATTTCCCGCCCACGACTGAGTACATACTTTTAACACTATTTAAAGTCACTTCATCACACTCTATTTAGATACCTAACGTGATGTAGTTAATTGTTTATTGCTGGCTGTTTTGCTTGTTCGTAGCTTTCTGTTTTTTATTTTGTAACGTTTCTGGCTTCCCAGTGCTTCCTGTCTGGCTCCTTGGAGCAGAGCTCTTGGGGTGCAGGGTGTGGTGCCGTCTGCAGATCGGTTTGCAGGGGCCGGTGCTGCCCTGCCTCTGCACTCCCCCAGGGCCACCAGCCCCGATCCCTCCGCAGTGGACCCCGGCTGCATGGGAGTGCGCTCTCGGGTGGGGGACCACTCCTGCTGTGCTGTGATTTTGGGTTTCGTCTTTTCACTAAGCCCGGCACCTCCCTGGGGGCAGGGGACTGGGTGTTGGGCTCTGCCAGGCGCTGGGCCCCCACAGGTTCTGTCCTGCGTGGGTTTGTCTAGCTGAACAGTCTGATTGGGGGGGGCGAGCCGTGGGGACCTTCTTCGCAGGGTCCCCTCCCCCGCCACCGCTGAGGGCAGGGCACCGAGGTGGGACTGGGTCCCTCCCTCCGCTGCCCGGCCTCTCCCTGCCCCACTGGTTCTGTCTGCATCTCAGTGTCTCTCCCCCATTTCATACGGTTTTCATTTGCGAGAACCCTCCAGGGGCCTGTAATTCATGGATTTCCCACTTCTAAAGTGATGTGCTTGGAAGCCAAGTCCCCAGTGAATGAACTTTAGTGTTTAATTTCCCTGAATTTTGTAACTAACATCTCGAGAAGACCTGCTCCTTCGCACATTCAGAGGAGGCCAAGGGGGCTCTTTCTTTTTCATCACGTGGGGTTGTGTTCCTCCCTGCTTTCCCATCTATGTCGAGGCCTCCCTCTGTCTCACATTCTTGCGTCTCTGTCCTTCCCAGGAGGGGTCTCGGTTCCTGCTGGGCTCCGACAGCCATGGGCTCAGGCCAGGTTCTTGGGCTCTGGAGCCCCGGCCCAGCAGGTAGCTGGTGGGCCCCTGGGGTGGTTCTCTGCCAGGCCCGTCCTCGGCTCTGCCCAGCCTCCCCTTGCCCAGCCTGTGGTCAGGAGCCCGGGCCTGGGCACATCCTGGCGTGGTCGGGGGGTCATCTCCTCTGCGGTGTGGTGGTCTTGGGGTCCCCTACTCTCGGGGCTCCCCACCTCTCACAACCCAGGCTCCCGCAGTGGCCTGGGGCAGGTCCTGGGGGTTGCGGCCGAGGGATGGTGCAGGCAGGAGGCCTGAGGCCGCCCTGGGCCTCCTTCCTGGAGGATGGCAGGGCTGACTTGTCTTCAGTGTCTGTGTCTAGGTTTCTCAGACAAGCTGGGGGTGAGGCGTTGGGGCAGAGTCAGGTTGTCACAGCCTCCCTCGTGGGTGGGGTGTTTGTCCCGTCTCCCGTGTGTGTGAACTCGGCCGGGCCAGGCATTGGCTCGCAGGGCCTTTAAGACCGCCCAGCTGTCCTTTGAAGGTGCCTGCGCCTGGCCTGAGCCAGCTCCCGTGGCCCTGGGTCTGCGCCCTGCGGCTCCTTCAAAGACCAGATGGTTTTCTTCCCCAGGGAGTTGTGCTCAGCTCCCAGCCTGGTCCGCGTGCCCCCTGCCCAGTCCTGGGGGCCTGCCCTACCCCCACCTTTTTTCTGGGGGGAGACACACACAGAGGCGTCCCAGAGAGCTTGGGGTCTCAGCAGACTGGTGAGGGAGGGGAGTGCTGGGGCATTGCTGCGGTCGGGATGGGGAGGTGGCCTGGAGGAGCAGAGGAAGGATCCAGAAGCAGGTGCAGGGCTTGGCTAGGACCCGGAAGAGGCCGCATGGCCTTGGTGAGCATGTGTCCCTTTGACCCCCGGGTGCTGGGGCAGGAAACAGCAGGGACGGACGGGAGCATTGGTTCTGGGGCCTTTTGCACACACAGCTCCCTTACCCCTGCACCCCTTGGGGGGCCGGTGCTGTGGTCGGGCCCAGTTCATGGAGGAGGAGACCAGGTGAGGGGAGCTTCCATGAGGCAGTGGTCACATGTGCCAGTCTCTCCGTTCACAGCATTTGATTTTGAGTCCTACTTAGGAAACTTTCCCTGCATACAGGTTGAAGAGGAGCGCTTCTTTTCTCAGATACTTTGTTTTATCCTTTACTTGGATAGCCATGATCCCTTTAGCATATGTTCTTTTTATTGTGTTAGGCATGAACCACTTTTTTTCCACGTGGCTAACCAGATGTTCCAGCACTATTTATTAAAAAGTTCTCCTTTGATTTGAGGTGCTGCATTTATTCTATCCTAAACATCCATACATATGCGGGTCTGATTTTAGACTTACTTTCTTATTCCATTGGTTTGTTGGTGTTTTCCTGCCTGGTTTTAATTATAGAGACTTTCTAGCATTTGTTATGATAGCTTTGTTGAGATGTAACTCACGTACCCTGCAGTTCACCCTTCTGACATGTACGGTCCAGTGGTTTTCAGTATCTACACAGAGTTGAACGTCCATCACCCTAGATGAAGCCCCACACCCGTTAGCAGTCACTCCCCTGCCCCCGCCCAAGCCTCTAGCAGCCACCTGTCTGTGTGCTGTTGCCGTGGATCTGCCTGTCCTGGGCATTTCGCAGAAATGGGATCGTGCGTGCGTGCGTGACCTCTGCGTCCGGCTCCGCTCAGTCGGTGTGACGCTTCCAAGGTTCATCTGTGTCGTAGCAGCATCAGCACTTCTTTCTCTGGGACTTTTACGTCTGGGGGAAGCAGTGCTTTTTATCTGCTTGTTTGTGTAGCGTTTTCTTACATGAACTCCCTCGGCCTGTCTGGCTCTATAAAGATGCTTGTTGGTGGTTTTTTTTTTTTGTTTTTTTAAAAATTTATTTATTTATTTAATTTTGGCTGTGTTGGGTCTTTGTTTCTGTGTGAGGGCTTTCTCTAGTTGCGGCGAGCGGGGGCCACTCTTCATTGCGGTGCGCGGGCCTCTCACTGTCGCGGCCTCTCTTGTTGCGGAGCACAGGCTCCAGATGCGCAGGCTCAGTAGTTGTGGCTCACGGGCCCAGTTGCTCCGCGGCATGTGGGATCTTCCCAGACTAGGGCTCGAACCCGTGTCCCCTGCATTGGCAGGCAGACTCTCAACCACTGCGCCACCAGGGAAGCCCTTGTTGGTGTTTTTATTGGGGTGGGAGAAGGGACGTCTTTGTGAATAGGGTCGTCCTATCCAAGGACAAGGATGGCTTTCCATGCGATCCTCTCGGCCTTCCATCTTCTGGAGTGTTTTAAAGCTCAGGGGTATTTCCCATTTCATGTTAGCTTCATTCCTTGATGTGTTACTCTGGTGACTGGGGTTTTCCTTACGATTCTGTCCCCTAACTGGGTGTGTGTATGTGAAGACGGTTGCTTTCTGTATGTGAGTTTTATACGCTGCTGCTTTGCCCAAGTTTTTACTTCTTGGAATTTGAACCTTGTCTCAGGGTTTCCCATTCACCGTCGTGCCGTTGGCATTGGTCCCACTTCTGTTTCCCACGTCCCGTTGGTCTCGCCTGTTGACCTGTGTTGCCGACGCCTCCGGAGCGGCGCTGGGTGGTGCTGCACACGCAGGGCACCTCTGCCCTCTCCTGCATCTCTGGGAATTGCTTCCAGTACTTTCCCTTTAAACAGATGCCTGTTTTAGGATTAAAGGGTGTTTACCATTTTAAGAAAGATTTTTGATTGTTTTCATCAGGAGCTTTGTTTATGCGTCTGTTTTTGGCGTCTGTGGAGAAACTCATAAGCCTTTCCCTTCGGTCTGTTAACGTGGTGTCACATTAACAGGGTTCCTAATGGCGAACGTGCCCCACATTCCTAGAAAAATAAACAAATCAGGTTTGAATTTTGTTTCTTAGTATCTTATTTAGTGTTTTGGCATCAATATTTGTAGCCAATACTGGTTCGTAACTTTCCCGTTTTTTGCACTGTGTTCATCAGGTTTCCGTATCAATGTTGTACATGTTTCATAAAAGAATCAGGAGGTTCTCCTGCGTCGTCAACACCCTGGAATAATTTATGGAGCCCGGGAAGTATTTGGCTTTGGAAATGTGGTGGAATCATCCCCCCTCCCCCCAGCCCCCCGCAAAACCATCTTGTCCTGGTATTTTCTGTTGGGTGGTTTTTATGATAACTTTCTATTTCTTTTATCCAAATTTGTCTGTAAGAGCTCTCTGTCTCCAGTGGGTCGCTTTTTTTTTTGGTGAACTTCGTTTTCCTAAGATATTATCCATCTCGTCCATGTTTTACGATTTATTTGTATAGAGATTTGAAAGTAGAGCCTTAATGATTCCTTAAATTTTTTGTTTCAGTGATTTGCCTCCTTTTTCATTTCTTATATTGTGTATTTGTGGCTTCTTCCCTCCTTTCCTGACTAAGTTAGCTATTGGTTGTTAGTAGTTTTTAGAAAACAAGATTTTTTTTTTTTAATAAATTTACTTATTTATTTTTGGTTGTGTTGGGTCTTCGTTTCTGTGCGAGGGCTTTCTCTAGTTGTGGCGAGCAGGGGCCACTCTTCATCGCAGTGCGTGGACCTTTCACTGTCGCGGCCTCTCTTGTTGCGGAGCACAGGCTCCAGACATGCAGGCTCAGTAGTTGTGGCTCACGGGCCTAGTTGCTCTGCGACATGTGGGATCCTCCCAGACCAGGGCTCGAACCTGTGTCCGCTGCATTGGCAGGCAGATTCTCAACCACTGCGCCACCAGGGAAGCCCCCAGGATTTTGATTTATAAATTAGGTCTATTGTTTTTCTGTTTTCTACCTCATTAATATTATTAGCTTATATTTATATTGCTTTCTTCCTTGTGGTTACTTTTGACTTTCTTTTTGCTCTTTTCCAACTTTTTGAGCTAAGAATGAAGTCCATTTGTTTCCTTTTCTTTTCATGAAATGTTAAGTGTTATGACTTTTCGTCTGATCACTGCTTTAAACGTGTTCTGTTGGTTTTCACATGTAGTGTTTTCACTTTTTTAAAAGCACTTTATTCATTTTAGTGTTTTTTTTTTCCTTTTTCTCCAAGACTTGTCTAATTATTTTTGAAGTGGGAGGAGCTTCTTGGTTTTAGAAGATATGTCGGACATGTGTGCGTGTTACTGCCTGTGAACTGTGTTACAGCTGATTCTGTAGCTGTGCAGTCCTGGTGCGCAGCCCACGAACACGGCGTGGCCCCTCATTTGTTTATGTTTTCTTTACTTTCTTTTAATAATTTTTTTTTTTTAGTTTTCAGTACGCATATCTTGCATCTTTCTTAAATTTATTAAAAAAAATACTCTAGTAGAATTTTCATTTTATTTTGAACTTAAAACTCTCGGACATAGTAATTCTAGTTTTAAAGAAAAGTTACCAGATTAACAGAAAGCCTACCTTTCCACCAGATTCCCCACGTGTGACCGTTTCCCCGTATTTGCTTCATCCCCTTCCCTCTTTGTGTTCGTGCGAACGTCGTGTGTTCTTCTGAACCGCTTGGCGAGCTGCAGACGTGATGCTCCTCGATCCCCAAATACGTAATCTCTTATGTAACTGCAGGGCGGTTATCAAAATCAGGACATTAACACCAGCCAGTACTCTAGCCTAAGGGTCTTACTGGTGTTCACAGGACAGACCTTGTGAGGAATCCCAGTAACTTGTCTTAGCAAAATGAAATCCAGGGTTGTGTGTTGGTTTTGGGGAATGACGTCCCTTTAGCCTCCTTGAACCTGGACGGTTAGTTCCTCTGTCTGTCTTTGTTTCCCGAAACTGACATTGGTGAAGACTGCAGGTCAGTTGTTTTGCAGGCTTTCGCTCAGCTGGGTGTGTCTGATGTCTCCACAGTTGTTTGTTCTTGGCAGGCGGACCTGGAAAGCGCTGCCGTGTCCTCCTCAGCGTGTGGCAGCAGGAGGCACATGACGTCTGATATGTCCCCGATGGTGTGATGTAGGTCCTTGGGTTAAGGTGACTGGTCTGCCAGGTTTCTCCTCTACAAGGTCTTTTTCCATTTTTAACTAGTAAGTTTCTTGGGGAAGATACTTTGAGACTGTGGGAATATCCTGTTACTCATGGGACTTTCACCCACTAGCTCTAAGGTCCACTGGACGTTCTTGCCTGAATCAATTATGACCACGATGTTGCTAATTCCATCATTCCTTCCCCAGTTGTCAGTGTATAAGGCTGTAATAAATAAAAGTTATTTTTTATTACCATTGTCTATTTTTAAAAAATTAATTAATTAATTATTTTTTGGCTGCATTGGGTCTTCGTTGCCATGCGCAGGCTTTCTCTAGTTGCGGCAAGCGGGGGCTACTCTTCGTTGCGGTGTGCGGGCTCCTCATTGCGGTGGCTTCTCTTGTTGTGAGCACTGGCTCTAGGCACGCAGGCTTCAGTAGTTGTGGCTTGTGGGCTCTAGAGCGCAGGCTCAGTAGTTGTGGCGCACGGGCTTAGTTGCTCCATGGCATGTGGGATCTTCCCGGACCAGGGCTCGAACCCGTGTCCGCTGCATTGGCAGGCGGATTCTTAACAACTGCGCCACTAGGGAAGTCCCGCCATTGTCTATTTTCATGCTCAAGTTGTCTCAGATTTGGCCAGTGGAAGCCTTTCAAGCTGGTTCCTGTGTCCTTTTGGGACAGCCCCACCTTGCTTTGAGCACTTCCTTACTCTTTTGTGTAACAGAATATTCTAGGCTTATCTTTTACTTTCTCTGCCCAGTCCTGGAATCAACCATTTCTCCAAGGAATCTTAATTCCTTTTTGTGAAGAATGATATTTTGTAACTAAGATCTGCGTGCTGGGCATGTCCGTTGCTCTGGGGCGTTACCCCGTCTTAGGGGACAAAGCTGGGAAGAAGATGAACATCACACTCACAGCTGTGTGAACGAGTGGCCTTTGTGCGGCTCTGTGTACCCACTCACATCTCTCTCTTCACCGTCTGTGCGCAGTGCAGACTGCATTCACACGCTGCCTGCCAACTCCAGTGGGCAGGGAGGGTGCTGGCAGGGTACCAGGCAGGTGCGGGAGTTGCTCTTCTCTTCCTCTGCAGCTGTGGGACCACAGTGGGACCGCAGTACCCAGGACAGAGAGTACTGGGGAGGGCGGGTGGGAGGACTGCAGCCACGGGGCGGGGGGTGGGGGGGCTTGTCCTATACCCCGTCTGTCTCTGTGACTTGGGTGAGTCGGTTTCCCTCCCTGAGTTCAGTTTTCTCTTCTTAAAAATTGGGGTTTGACCCACAGCCAGCATTGTTCTCAATGGTGAAAAACTGAAACCATTTCCACTAAGATCAGGAGCAAGACAAGGTTGCCCACTCTCAATGCTATCATTCAACATAGTTTTGGAATTTTTAGCCACAGCAGTCAGAGAAGAAAAAGAAATAAAAGGAATTCAAATCAGAAAAGAAGTAAAACTCTCACTGTTTGCAGATGACATGATACTATACATAGAGAATCCTAGAGATGCTACCAGAAAACTACTAGAGCTAATCAATGAATTTGGTAAAGTAGCAGGATATGAAATTAATGCACAGAAATCTCTTGCATTTCTATACACTGATGATGAAAAATCTGAAAGAGAAATTAAGGAAACACTCCCATTTACCACTGCAACAAAAAGAATAAAATACCTAGGAATAAACCTTCCTAAGGAGAATAAAGACCTGTATGCAGAAAACTATAAGACACTCATGAAAGAAATTAAAGATGATACAAACAGATGGAGAGATATACCATGTTCTTAGATTGGAAGAATCAACATTGTGACAATGACTATACTACCCAAAGCAATCTGCAGATTCAGTGCAATCTCTATCAAGCTACCAATGGCATTTTTCACAGAACTAGAACAAAAAATGTCACAATTTGTATGGAAACACAAAAGACCCCGAATAGCCAAAGCAATCTTGAGAAAGAGAAGTGGAGCTGGGGGAATCAGGCTCTCGGACTTCAGACTATACTACAAAGCTACAGTAATCAAGACAGTTTGGTACTGGCACAAAAACAGAAATATAGATCAATGGAACAGGATAGAAAGGCCAGAGATAAACCCACACACATATGGTCACCTTATCTTTGATAAAGGAGGCAAGAATATACAATGGAAAAAAGACAGCCTCTTCAATAAGTGGTGTTTGGAAAACTGGACAGCTACATGTAAAAGAATGAAATTAGAACACTCCCTAACACTGTATACAAAAATAAACTCAAAATGGATTAAAGACCTAAATGTAAGGCCAGGCACTATCAAACTCTTAGAGGAAAACATAGGCGGAACACTCTATGACATGAATCACAGCAAGATCCTTTTTGACCCACCTCCTAGAGAAATGGAAATAAAAACAAAAATAAACAAATGAGATTTAATGAAACTTAAAAGCTTTTGCACAACAAAGAAAACCATAAACAAGACGAAAAGACAACCCTCAGAATGGGAGAAAATATTTGCAAATGAAGCAACTGACAAAGGATTAATCTCCAAAATATACAGGCAGCTCATGCAGCTCAATATCAAAAAAACAAACAACCCAATCCAAAAATGGGCGGAAGACCTAAATAGACATTTCTCCAAAGAAGATATACAGATTGCCAACAAACACATGAATGGATGCTCAACATCACTAATCATTAGAGAATTGCAAATCAAAACTACAATGAGGTATCACCTCACACTGGTCAGAATGGCCATCATCAAAAAATCTACAAACAGTAAATGCTGAAGAGGGTGTGGAGAAAAGGGAGGAATGTAAATTGATACAGCCACTATGGAGAACAGTGTGGAGGTTCCTTAAAAAACTAAAAATAGAACTACCATATGACCCAGCAATCCCACTACTACTGGGCATATACCCTGAGAAAACCATAATTCAAAAAGAGTCATGTACCACAGTGCTCACTGCAGCTCTGTTTACAATAGCCAGGACATGGAAGCAACCTAAGTGTCCATCAACAGATGAATGGATAAAGAAGATGTGACACATATATACAATGGAATATTACTCAGCCATAAAAAGAAATGAAATCGAGTTATTTGTAGTGAGGTGGATGGACCTAAAGACTGTCATACAGAGTGAAGTTAAGTCAGAAAGAGGAAAACAAATGCTGTATGCTAACACATATATATGGAATCTAAAAAAAAAAAAATGGTTCTGAAGAACCTAGGTGCAGGACAGGAATAAAGACGCAGACATAGAGAATGGACTTGAGGACACGGGGAGGAGGAAGGGTAAGCCGGGACGAAGTGAGAGAGTGACATGGACATATATACACTACCAAATGTAAAATGGATAGTTAGTGGGAAGCAGCCGCATAGCACAGGGAGATCAGCTCGGTGCTTTGTGAGCAACTAGAGGGGTGGGATAGGGAGGGTGGGGGGGAAACGCAGGAGGGAGGAGATATGGGAATATATGAATACATATAGCTGATTCACTTTGTTATACAGCAGAAACTAACACACCATTTGTAAAGCGATTATACTCCAATAAAGATGTTAGAAAAAAAATTGGGGGTTTGAGCTAGATCAGGGGATGTCTGGCACAGGGGCCCCCCCCCCCCCTCCCCTGGGCCCACGGTAGACGCCTGTCATCCTCCAAGGCCCCCATGACCCCGGACAGGTCCCAGATGTCCTCTCTACAGGACACTCCAGATGCGGGGCCTGGTGTGCCGGGCAGCCTGGTTTTGAGTGATGTCCTTGCCTTCATCCTGGGGTCTCCGAGCTGCTTTGGCTTCCCCAGTGCCCCGCATCGGAAGCCACTTTGGTGGGCCCGTGGGTGGTGGTCAGTGGGGGAAGTGCGGGTCTAGCTTGCGGGCTGTCGTGCGCGGGCTGGTGCATGGTGTCCTCCTGGCCCTCAGTGGGCAGCAGCCTGGGCCGCTCAGCCTCCACCTGGAGTGGCGTGGGCGGGACTGGGCGTCAGTGTTGCCTTCTACCTCGCCCTCGCTGGGGCAGCGCTGCGGTCTCTAAGCCACGCAGGTCAGGACCCGGAGCCAGGCCGCTGGGCCCAGAGCAGCATCGGGGGCAGGTCTGCCCCAGCAGCTCCCCTGCAGGCGGGCGTGGGACCAGGTGAGCCGAGGGCGGCCTCAGCAGGAGGGTTCGGGCAGTGGGAGAGGCCCCCGGGCAGCTCTCCTTCTGCCCTGCCTCCTTCAGGGAGCCTCCCCATCGCCCCCGCACGCCTCGCACGGAGTGGGCCCTGAGGATGCCCTGGCGAGGCCTCCTGGCCGCTCTCGGTCTGGGTCAGGTGTTGAGGCATGAGCCCCCCCCCGACCCCCAAAGTCCCCTTGCCCCTGACCCCTTTGCTCGTTTTGGCTCAGTGAAGAACAGGGAATTCACTGAGCAGTGGAATAGCACCCTCTGGAGTCAGGGCCGGTGCACCTGCAACCTTAGCGCCTCGCCTGGCCTTCTGTGTATTTTCCGGCCTGGCCTGTGGCCGGAGGAAGGCCCACCGTGTATCTGGGGAGGGGCTGGCGATGACAGTGGGCGGACAGCAGCCCACGACACCCACCTGGGCTCCAGGGCACCTGGAGGGCTGGATTAACCCGGGTTGTGTTTGTGCAGGGGGAGGGGAGGACGGGCAAGGGAGGGGTGGCAGGGCCGAGCCCCAGGGTCGGCGCGGGGCCTGGAGAGGAGAGGGGACACGGACGGCTGAAGGACGGCGACCCGGAGGTGCTGGGGGTGGGTTCGGAGGGGCTGTGGCTGGAGCTCGGGCCGTGAGGGTGAGGTCCCGAGCGCTGTCAGCGGGGACGAGGGCTGGGTGAGACTGAGGGAAGGTGTGGAGGACGAGCACGAGGTCCTGGAGGAGGGGAGGTCCCTGAGCTGGTGCAGCGGCCCCCCTGCCTGCGGCCAGGCGCTGAGGCCCCTCCTGGGGATGCAGGCCGGGGCGGCAGGGGCTCTGGGCTCGGCCGGGAGGAAGGCTGGGCGCACCTCCCTCTGCGGACCCGTGGGTCCAGCAGGTCCCCGCTCCTTGCCCGGCCCCCGTGGTTCCTCTGGGCTAGGTGGTCTGGGACTCCCTCCCATGGGTATGGGGGCCGCAGGCCCTGATGTGGCTGCCTCGGGGGGAGGGCAGGCCGGCCTGAGGGCGGCTGGATACCAGGCTCTGTTAGCCCTTTGGGGCTTGTGGGTGTTCGGGTGGGCGCAGTGGAACGGGGGCCCGGAAGCGTGGGGACAGGTGCCTGGAGGGTGGCCGCCTCTTGTTTGACTTCCCACCCTCCCCGGGGCTCCCTTCCCGGTACCTCCTACAGGGAGGAGACTGGGTCCCGGCTCAGGACTGGGGGGCACCTGGCCGGGTGGGGCGGGCCCGGGAGTGGACCCTTCAGGGGGGAGGACGCCCGCTGCTGCCGTCAGGCCCGTCGCCACGGCCGGGAGGGCCTCGCAGAGGCTCCAGCAGGGCGAGGCGCAGCCATCCGGGCAGAGGTCAGCTCGTACCTGCAGGGGGGCTGCGGGGTCCCCGTGCCCTCCTCCTGCTCTGGGTTTTGGGCGCACCTCGCGGTTCCTGGTCGGCTCAGGCCTTCGGGAGGCTGAGGGCAGGAGGAAGGAGGGACAGCTGTGCTGCTCTCGCCTCTCCGGCCTCCAGGCCTGGCCCTCACTCACCGCCGCTGTCCAGTGCCACGTGTGGCTCCGTGTCACCGCGGGGCACAGGCTCACAGGTGAGCTCCTGAAGGCCACTGATTGACGCCTCACCCTGATCTGCTAAGGGCGGGCGCGCTGCCCCCTGTTACAGATGAGAAAACAGGACCGGGGGCTGAAGTGACTTGTGCAGGCCCCAGCTTGGGAGGAGCGGCTCTCCATCCTTGGGGGGGGGCCCTTCAGCTTAGTGAGGGGGGCAGGGCCCATTCTGTGGCACCCCCGTCTAGACAGTACCGTTCCTTGTCTGCTGCTGGGAAGGTCGGCCCTGGTCTTGGGGTGCCCCGGCCTCTGAGAGACCCAGGCCGGCAGGAGAGAGCTGCAGGCAGAGGTCACGCCCTGCGTGGGAGCCCATCCGGGGCAGAGACGGCCCTACCACAGCCTCAGCGCTGGCCGTGGGGCTCGGCTTGTTGGCCCCCAGCCTGAGCCGTGTCCGGGTGCTCCCTCCAGCCCCGCGTCCCCTGGCATCCTGCTGGCAGGCCGCTCCTCCCCCGGGCCTGGGGCTTTGTCCTGCAGGCAGGGCTGCATTGCTGGGGGCGTTCCCTGGCACCCGCACTTCCTCTGGTGCCTGGGGGACAGGATCTGGGCAGTCTGAGGACAGACGGCTCCCTTCAGGCTGCTGGGGGGCGGGGGGCTGATGTCCAGGGCACAGCCTGGCGCCAACATGAGCCAGGGGCACGAGGCTGGAGGAGGCTGGCAGCCCTGGTGGGCGGTCACGGAAGCCGCTTGGTAGGAGGCCTCCCGGGGAGCGGGCATTGCTCCCTTGGCCTCTGCCCGGCAGTTTGGAGGCAGCCTGGGGCTGCCCTCGGACACCACAGCCCGGCAGCATCCGCCCGCCCTCTGGCCTGGCCCTGCTGCAGCTTCCGCCCGCCCTCTGGCCTGGCCCTGCTGCAGCTTCCGCCCGCCCTCTGGCCTGGCCCTGCTGCAGCTTCCGCCCGCCCTCTGGGCTGCCAGCGGCTCCTCCCTCTTCCTCGTTTGGGTCCTTTCTGCCAGCTGCCTGCCCTTGCGGGGGGAACCTTGGTGCAGAAGTCGGGGCGTGAACTGGCTGTGGGCGGATGGGCGGGAGGGGTGGGGAGGAAGCTGAGGGTGCAGCCTGGCACGTGGGGAGCCTGGGGGTGGGTGTGGGTGCCCGCGAGCCACCGGGGACGGGCCCGCTGGGCTCCAGGTCCCGAGGGCCTTGAGGCCCAGAGTCCTGCCCGGTGGCGTTTTGTGTTCCCAGACCAGTGTCCTCGGGCTGGACCGAGTCTTTGTGGCCCAGCGGTGGGATGGCCTCCATCTCCCAGTTCCTGAGCAAAGGCAGAGGCCGTGTGAGACTGCAGGTTAGATGAGACGGCAGGCTGGGGACTTTCCCTTCTCAGACCAGGACTGCCACGACCCCTCACCTGCCTGGACATCGGTGGCAGTCCCTCGGACTGTTTTTGCCTCTCAAGCAACAGGTGCCGTTGGCTGGGCCCCGCAGTCCCTTCCAGTTGCCCGCCTGTGGCCGGGCGCATGGTGGGCTTGGGCTGGAGGGTCCCTAGTGCCGCCCCACAGCCTCCGCCAGTCCCCCAGGTGGCCGTGGGACCGCCTTACACTTGCTGTCCCTCCCGTCTTCCCAGGGCTGCCCTGCCCCTCCCTTCAAACCGTGGCTCTGCGGCTTGGCCACCTGCTCTCTGCTCCCGGCTCAGATCCCGCTTGAGCTGCTGCCCTGGGGACCCGCCGGTCTGGGGCTCTGCTGTGCCCTCAGGGTCTCTGAAAGCTGCTGTTGGATCCCTTGTCGCCTACTCGATGCTCAGGTCCCCGGGGCCAGGGACAGGCCTCCTTGACCACGTTGGACACAGCGCCTGGTGCACAGTAGGTGCACGGGTGCACCTGTGGAACTGGGCCGAGTCCTCCTGGGTCCCTGTGCCTGCCTGGGGTCTGCATGGCCGCACAGGACAATGATGGGGCGGCCTTCCAGAGATCTGAGGAGATGCTGGGCCCCCACCTGGATCTTGTCTGCTCAAGGCAGACACCCCTGCAGCCCGCAGCTCTTGTTTCCACACTGATCTTTCTGGAGGATGATCTTATTGGAATTTTTCAGATTAAGCTTTGATATTTTTATGTTACCCATGCATGAAGTTTATGGCGTAAAGAAGCGCTACATGGTTAATTCAGAGAAAAGTCACCCCTAGCCGCCCTCCTTCCTGTCCCGAGTCAGCTGCTTTGGATTCTTCTAGTAGATCTTTGATGCTTTCCTCTGAATAACACACTCGTGTCACTACTGCTTGATTTTTTTTCAACATTTAGACATTGTTGACTTGCAAGGTGAGGGTGCAGCAGAATCAGACTCCTAGGTGGGGTGGGCGGGGCCAGAGTGCATCCTGAATCCCAGCGCTAAACCCTCTTTCCTCCCTCCCTGCCCGGGTTTGGTTTCTTCCAGCTCTGCAGGAAGGCGGCGGCCCTGCCTTCTGTGAGAAGATGTCCTACGGATCCATCGCTGGCAGCGGCGGCCTGGGGAGCCGCGGCCCTTTTGGGGGGCCCTCCGCACAAGGCTATCAGCCCCTAGGTAAGGACAGCAGCTGGCAGCGTGGGCAGGTCTCCACTGTGCTGTGTTGGTGGCCGTAGATGGGTTCTGTCCTGGCCGGCGCTGCCTGTGACCCGGGACCAGGGGTGACCCTGGCCCTGGGCTGGGCTGGCGCCGTTGGTGTTGGGCTGAGTCGGCACCAGGAGAGAGCAGAGTGGGAGAGGCTGCTCTGCTGTGGGGTGGACTTGGGTGTCTGCGGTCATTCTGCGGTGGCCTGCGGGTGCTTGGCAGATGGCTGAGTGGGTGACAGTGTGGGGCAGGTGTTGGCGTGCAGTGCCCAGCGCGGGAACCGAGGCCCGCGGGGTGACGGACGCCGTCCTGGGCTACACTGGGCGGGATCCGCTTCTAGGTTTCCGGGTGCCGAGCCCTCACCCCGCAGGCTGACCGCGCAGTCTGCTCACTCGCCGGCTCCCTTCACTGGGCGAAGGGGGTTTTCGGCAGGACGTGTGGCTTACGTAACTGATTTCGTGTCCTTGGGGGTGCCGGGCAGATGTGCGACTCAGTGAGTGTGAGTGAGTGTGCATGGGGACTTTAAACGTGACGGTGTAAGGCTTGGAGACGCAGATTCCCAGGTGCCTCCCCTGGATCCCAGTGCCTTCCCGTCGCCCCTGGGCTGCGGGTTACGGCTTTCTGGCTCTTGCCTGTGGTTTTGCTGCTACATGTCAGAGTCTCACACAGACCTTGCGAGTCTGTGTGTTTTGGGACTCTGTACGGTCGAGTCATTCTGCAGTTTGCTGGTTTTGCTGTGTTGCCCCCGAGTCACTGCCGTTCACGCGGCTGCCCTTCCGTCTCCCTGCTCTGTGGCGCTGGGTCGTGTGCGTGGCCATGGCAGGCGTACCTGGTCCATGGGCGAGGGGCTGTTAGGGCACCTGTTTTGGGCCCTGTTGTGTGGTGGTGCTGAGGACCCTTGGACGCTGGCGCTGTCGGGACGGCCCAAGCGAAGGGTGGCCAGGGGTGGCCAGCTCGGTGGCCGGTGGTTGTGCTGACCTGCCCCTGCTTCCCATCCCGTCAGCACCAGACGGTGGTGGCCTTGACTGTTTGTCTGTCTGTGGGCGTGGAATGGTGTCTTCTGGTTGTAATTCACATTTCTCTGGTAACTAATGGGATTGATCAGTTTTTCGTGTGATCACTGGGCATTTGGGTCTCTCCGGGTAACTCTTTTGTGTATTTTTACTTTGAGTTTGTCTTGTTCTTGTCGATGTACAAGGTTTCTGGAGGTGAAACCTTTGTCCACTGTGCTGGCTTTTCATTATGGTGCTGCTGAGGAAAGCAGGTTCTTAATCACGACGTAGCTGAGTTTATCAATCATCCCTGTCATGGTGTGCACTTTCTGTTTAATAAATTCTATGATAAGGTGATAATGATTTTGCCTTTACTTCCTCTAAAGCTTGTATAATTTGTTTTTCATATTTAAGTCTTGCAGTCACCTGGAATTGATTTTTGTTTACGGTGAGAGGTGGGGCGGGGAGGGTGGAGTGCAATACCACTTTTCTCTGTATAACAAATGGTCCCCGAGCCCTTGACTGAAAATTCCATCCCTTTCTACAGACCTGCAGTGCCAGCTCTGTGATGAATACGGTTTCCATACAGGTTCTTCTGGTCAAGTTTTCTATTCCTGTGCAAAGTTCCACCCTAATTTTCATACAGTTGTTGTAACTTTGATATTTTTTAGGGCAAGTTGCTCTACTTGTTTATCCTTAGAAATGTCTTGGGTATTTTGGCCTTTTGTTGCTGAATAGATTATAGAATCCCCGTGTCAAACTTGGACTGGGATTGCTTTGCATCCACTGTGTTAACGTGTGAGAATCGGAATCTCTGTCATCACCAGTCTTCCAACCCATGAACATGTAGGTCTTTCTGTTTATTGGGTCTTTAACGTCTTTCAATAAAGGTTTATAATTGTCTCCACAAAGATCTTACATATCTTCCATTAAACTTAACAAAATGAAAACATGTTTTTTGCTGCTTTTATAATTGGTACCATTATAAATGGGATATATTACACGTTCCAAGTCTTTGTTGCTGGTGCATGCACACACAACTGGTTGTTTTAAGAAGGAAAGTCCAGAGGTTTTATTTAATTTTTACATCCTATTTTTTAACTTTCTAAATGTGAGATATTTCAAACAGAACAGTAGACGCAGTGATGTCATGAACTCAGCACCCGTCCACTGGGTTTTGGGGTGAGGGGCATCCCCCGTGGCCGGTCCAGCCTCGCCTGTGCCCTCATGACCCCCCTGCCCAGGGCATTTAGAAGGAAGCCCCAGACGTCAGCACATCTCCTGTGTGAGTACTTCAGCGTGTGTCTCCTTTCCGTGACCAAGTGTCGTACAGATGCAGCCGTGGCTTCCTGCCCACCGGTGGGTTCCGGAGCACCACAGAGACGCGCGTTTCCACGGGGTCCTTATGAGATCCACACGTTGTAGTCGATGATGCGCCTTTTAAGTCTTTCCAAATCTCTAGATTCTCCTCTATCTTTTAGTTTTTCTTTTTTCCCCCTGAGTTTTGTTTCTTGAAGAAGCCAGGTTTTCCCTGTGGAGTGTAATTGACTTTTGCCCACTGACTTCGTCCTGCTATTTTGCTCAAGTCTTTTTATTAATTGTAATAATTTGTAGAATCTTGGGTTTTCGGTATAGACAGTGTCATTTATGAATAACAACAGTAGGTTCCTCTTCTATTTCAGTGCTTTTATCTTTTACTTATTTTCCCCGCCGTCCGGAGCCGGCCCGATGTTCAGGGTTGAGTAGAAATGGTGTTTGTGTTCTGTGTGAGCTTTGGGGCCAAGAGGACTCTGTGTTCCTCACAGGCGTCTGGGATTTTGCTGTAAAACTGCCACCCGGGCCTGGAGTTTTCTTTGTGGACTGCTTTGGACTGCCCGTTACTCTCTCCATCTGTGAAGGCTGTCCAGGCTCTCTGTTTCTTCTTGGGTCAGTTTGTTGTGTTTTTCTGGACGTGTGTCTGCTTCTTCTAAATGTTCAAATTGACAGAAATAACGTTGTGCGTGGTAGCGTGTCACTGTCCAGTGGGACCCGGGCAGCACTGTTGTTTGGTCAAGGGCACGGCTCTGAGGGTAGCTGCTCTGGTTCTGACCCCCTGCTCTGCTGCATTCCAGCTGTGCCCCGACCACCTGAAAATGGACCAGGTTAGGCTTCCCTCCTGTCGTGGTGGAGACTGAGCAAGTGAACACGGTGAAGCTCTGCTACTATTGTTTTGATAACGTCCGTGGTACCTGGATCACATTCTCTTTTTTATTCCTAATGTTGTTTATTTGTACCTTCCCATTTTCTTCTTTTGTAAGCAATATTGACAGACCCTTGGCAGTTTTATAAGCCTCTCCAAAGAGCTGACTTGACTTTCTGATCTCTATTATATGCTAGTTTTAAAATTTGATGGATTTCTGCCCATGTTTTTACTATTTTCCTCCTTCTTTCTTTGAGTTGATGCTGTTTTATTTTTCTGACTCCTAAGCTGGATGTTTACCTCATTCAAATTTAGTTTTTATTCTTTTCTAACAAAAGCATTTAAGATTATAAATGTCCAAATAATTACTGTTTTAGTCGAATCTCACACATTAAAAAATATATAGT
Organism: Balaenoptera musculus; assembly: GCF_009873245.2. Lineage (NCBI taxonomy): Eukaryota > Metazoa > Chordata > Mammalia > Artiodactyla > Balaenopteridae > Balaenoptera > Balaenoptera musculus. The sequence continues at coordinate 1,757,039 of NC_045801.1, forward strand.
ATTTTTTTTTGTTAATGTTTAGTTGTAAATGTTTTATGTCCATTATGATTTCTTCTTTGACCCAGGATTTATTTAGAATTGTAAGTTCGTCATTTCCCAACACATATTTCTTTCTAATTGTCTTTTAAAAATGATTTCTAAGTTAATTGCATTTCTGTCAGAAAAGGATCTGCATCTTCCTGATTTGTTGACAGCTGTTGAGACCAGGGCTGCTTCTGGGATGCCGGTGTGATTCTGGGGGTGACCAGAAAGGCTCCCAGGGAGGCAGGGCTGGGCCTGCCAGCCAGGATGGTGGGGCCCCGCGGAGACCCCAGGTGTGGGAGCAGCTGCCATCACCAGTACCTGCTGTGTGCCAAGCACCGTGTGTTACGGGTTACTCGGGGACCCTAAAGTTAACTATGAAGAGCTCAGAGTGGGCTCTTATCGTAAAATCCCATCGCAAATGCAGCAAAAAGCCAAGTGGGACATGACTAACACATAAAGAATTCACATAAATAGAAGGAACTCCCCCCACACTGCCAAATCTTCATACAGATGGGCCAGATCTGTGAAGAGATCGGGATGGCTCACGGCACGTGAGAAGGCACTCAGCCTCACCGGTACCTGGAGAGGTGGAAGTGAACTTGGCCATTCTCCCATGGGCAGGCTGGGGTGGGGGGGTGGGGGGGGGGGGGGGGGCGGGCTCCCCCGGAGGGGAGGGCACGCGGCTCCCTGCCTCCAGACCCCGCTGCCTTCCCTCTCTCGGCCCAGCCACGCCTCTTTTCTGTTAGGGAATAATCAGAGATACAGGCAGAGGTGTTTGCCGCATGGGGGTAGGAGACAGAGTTCAGAAATGCCGTCACCCTTCAGGCTGGGGAGACGGTGGAGAGAGCCGCGGTCCGGGGCGGGGTGTGAGGCCGCCGTGGGGATCAGTTGTTGGGGAGGGCCGACGACCCATCCACGGCCCGGTGGGATGACGGACGGACGTGGCGAATGAAACAGGCAAAGCCCCGTCCACGGTCTTCTAGTTGCGTGAGACCTCAGCCCCGAGTGTGGACAGTGTTTACCTAGGGATGTGTGGTTGCAGATGATCTTTATTGTTTTCTTTATAATTGTCTGTATTTACATGTAAATTGTCCCAGTCCCCCCACCCCCCCAAAGTTCAAGGTTCACGTGATTCCGGAGGGCAGATCAGACTGGCCCCTCCATGGGTGTCTGGGGACGTTGTGGAGCAACCAGGGGGAGGTGGGCAGGGTCTGGACTCCTGGTGACCAGATGCCAGCGAGGCGAGGGCATCAGGTGGCACCTGGGCTGCCAGCCGGGCCTGCGGTCTCCCTGCTCTGCTCCCCACGAAGCAGAAGGGTGACCCCATCGCCCGGGACCTGGGCGGCTGCATCTCCACCCTACACAGTGCTGTCGGGCAGCCGTCGCTGGGGCCGGGGTTCCCGGGCCTGGGGAGTGTCTGCCTGCAGGGGAGCCTGGGTGGGTGCCTGAGGAGGAGGCCCTGCCTGGAGGCTCCCCAGGAAGCCCCTGGGGAAGAGGGGAGGTCAGGCCCTGACCTCTTGCGAGATGGGCCCTGTCCTGGACCCTCAGACCCACAGACACACATGACGTGGAGGCCTTTTCTGCGAAGGAGCTGCCGCTGTAGGAGCTCAGCGCTGAGATGGGCCGGGACCGCCAGTCACCAGGACTTTGCCAGACTGTCGACGTGCTCAGATGTCTCCCCTGGAGCAGGCTTCTGGAAAGTGCCCTCCTCGTAGAGCCGGGCGGAGCAGGGCCCACGTACCCTCATGGGCTCTGGTGTGTAGCCTCCGCCTGGCACCACCGCCTCCGTGGGCCCCAAGGTGCCGCGGACAGAAGGCAGCTTGCTCACAGAGGTGTCTGAGTGTCTTCACAACGTGCGTCTTAGGGCTCAGGAATTTTGGCAAACCTGTCCAGGAAGTGTTTCTGAATAAATGAAAATTATCGAAGAGGAAACCCCACAGTTGCTCCTCAGCTCGGCAGCCGAGTGTCAGGGGAACTCGTTTTGTTTTTATTTTCACTTCCAATACACCACGAACAGTGTTTTTATAAAATACAGCAGTATGGTCCTGTGCTGGTGTTGCGGCGATTTCAAATTGCCACAGACGTTCCCAAGGCCTTATTCTCCGTTTTTGCCGCGTTGTTTGTTGCACACAGATGACACCTGTCAAAGGCCTGGCCTGGTCTGTGGGCCACACCTGAGGCTCTGCTCTAAGGAGTTTCGTACTGGTTTGGAATTACCTTTCAGAAGAACCTGGGTGCGGAGAAAGATTTGGAAAATCTAAAGTTCTGAACTGATTGCTCTCTTTCAGCAAACGGGGCATTCTGGAGGGTGTGGCAGTCAGGGAGGGCTTCCTGGAGGAGGTGGGTCTGAGTGAGTGGAGCTCTCAACATGGATGCTTGGAGGGCCTGGCGCACCTGCTGTGCTGCGTGAGAGCCTTGTTCTACCAGCGGCGCCCTGAGCCACTCTGCAGGCAGGCGGGGCATAACCGAGACTGTCCCTTGCTGTCTGTAGAGTGCGCTAAATGTTGGACTGAGTACGGAATCCGTCATTTCCCCTGCCCGTCGCCAGAGAGCAGCCTGCAGGACCCCTGTGTGGGCAAGGACGGGGAAGGTGATCTGGGGCCGGCCGGTACGCCCAGAGGCCCGAGGGCCAGGAAGTGAGGTACTTCCGCTGGGATGCTGGGTCTGGGGGTCCCAGGGAAGGCCACCCAGAGATGACGAGCACTGAGGAGGCAGGGTCAGTGGGCGGGGCATGGACTTCCAGGGGCTCAGGCTGTGGGCGCTTCCCTGGTGGCGCAGTGGATAAGACTCCTTGCTCCCAATGCAGGGGGGCCTGGGTTCGATCCCTGGTCAGGGAACTAGATCCCACATGCATGCGGCAGCTAAGAGTTCGCATGCTGCAACTAAGGAGCTGGCAAGCTGCAACTAAGGAGCCCACGTGCTGCAACTAGGACCTGGTGCAGCCAAATAAATAAATAAATATTAAAAAAACAGACCAAAAAAACCGGGGCCTGGCCCGTCTCCACCCTCACCCCCACCAGCACGTCCCTTCCCCCGGGCCAGCTGATGGCGTGGTGGGGCTGGACCAGTGACAGGAGGGATGTTGCCAGGCTGTCAGGGCCCTGTGGGCTTCAGGGCCGAGGCTGACCCTGCAGGACAGAGTGAGGGGCTGGGCCGGCTCCCGTGACCCCTTGGTCTCTTGGCCCCAGAGCCTGCGTCCTCCTTGCAGAGGGGGCTGGCAGGGGAGTGTCGGGTCCTCGGTGTGTGCTTTCGGAGGACGCTGCGTTGGAGGGGAAGCCGAGGGCAGGACTCATGCAGCTGGGCAGGAAGGCAGGGGTCATTGGCGCCCCAAGGGGTGGGTTCTTGGTCAGGGTGTCTGGTGTGTCAGTGGTGAGTGCTGTCCCCAGGCTGGCCCTGGCCCCAGAGGGCCTTCTCCCTGTGGACAGGAGACAGCTGTCCCAGCCTTCTCACTCCTTTGCCCCTGACATCAGCTTCTGGAGGTGGGTAGGGCCGGGGTGGCCCTTCTTGGAGGTAGATGGGCACCGTGGCCTGGAAGTGAGGTCCATTGCCGCATGGCGCCCAGCCAGGCAGCCACAGGGCCAGGACTTGGACCCAGGCCTCTGGACAGCGCAGCAGGGAGGGGCCGGTGGGTGGGAGCCGGCAGCAATGCTCTGAATCTGAAGAGGCTCCCCGGGAGCCTCCACCGTGTCTGCCACCCCACTGGCTGGGGCCGTAAACACCCACCTTTTGGTGCCTTTCCAGGGCCAGGGGTCTCCACGGATGGCAGCGGGACACCGGAGCGCACCTCACTGCCTGCCGGCCCGAGGAAGGACTTGGCTTCAAGGGCCCATGGCCGGGTGGCGGGGCCCAGGGCCTCCCAGGCCAAGAAGAGGAAGCCCAACTTCTGTCCGCAGGAGACGGAGGTGCTGGTGGCCAAGGTCAGCAAGCACCACCAGCTACTGTTTGGCACCGGGCTGCTGAGGGCCGAGCCCACCCGGAGGTACCGCGTGTGGAGCCGCATCCTGCAGGCCGTGAACGCGCTGGGCTACTGCCGCCGCGACATCGTGGACCTCAAGCACAAGTGGCGGGACCTGCGTGCCGTTGTGCGGCGCAAGCTGGGCGACCTGCGTGGAGTGGCCCCTGGCCCCGGCCCCACCAAGCCCCAGGCCCTGGCCCTCACGCCCGTGGAGCAGGTCGTGGCCAAGACCTTCTCCTGCCAGGCCCTGCCCTCGGAGGGCCTCAGTCCCGAGCTGCCCAGAGGTGAGTTCATCGCCCAGCTCGCCCGGCAGGAAGCTCGTGGCCACTGAAGGCCGCGGCCCCTCCCCTCGCTCCTCCCTCCACGATCTCTGGACCCTTCCTGTTCTTCATCCTTTGCTCCTTCACTCACGTGCTCGCCCAGCCGGCCGTCGTGCACATGACAGCGTCTAAACCCCAGGCATTCAGGGGGCTTGGCTTCCTCTCGGCGGTGCTCGTCCCCTCCCTCACCCTCACGTCGCAGAGCAGAGCCAGGCACAGACAAGATGCAGCTCTCTCCTTGAGGGCATCTAGTTCCAACCTTTGGGCTGTGACCTACAATGAGAAAGACCTCTTCTCCTGGCAGTGTCACACGCGAAGCTGAAACACAGGGTCTCCAGGGCAGCGCTTACCCTGCTCCGTCCCAGACGTGCTGGCTTTTCTCTCTCTGTTTCTGGTTCAGCGTCCAGAAGAGGCCTTGGCTCGGGCTGGGCTGGCCCTGCAGCTTCAGGATGGGCAGGTGGGGACCTGAGACCCGGGTACCTCGGGCCTCCCAGGCAGAGCCCTTCCCGGGCTTTCCAGGGGAGCATTGCTCTGCGGGGCCTGACTTCTCCACAGAGGCTCCAGTCGGGCACAGTGGGTCAGGGAGGGCGAGGGCAGCGCAGGCCTGCTGTCTGGCAGCCCAGAGAGCGCTGGGGTGGTAATAATAGGTGCCGTCTGGGTGGCACGCGGGCCGCAGAACTGCTGTGTGAGGCCATCGTGGCAGCAGCTGTGGAGCTGGAGGAGGGTGAGGGCGCCCAGTACCCATGCTGGGTCCCCGCTGCGCGGGCCCCTGCTGCACGGGTGTCACATCTCCGTGCTGCCCTGGGGCTGGGCTGGCCTAGAGCCAGGGCTGCAGTGGGTGGCCCCTGCTCCCCTCCAGATGCTGGCCCAGCTCTGCTCTCGCTCCCAGCCCGTGTGAGGTCTGCGGGCTGCTCTCCTTCGGCTCCGGCTTCCTTCCCTGTCCTAATATGTTCGAGGACTGGCCGTGGGTATTGGGTGTGTCAGTAGGTTGTCCTTCTGTTGCTCAGGAGGGGCTGCTCCACGGTTTGTGTCCCGTCCACGTGGTGGGCGGGCTCCTCGTTGCCGGCTTTTGGCAGAGTAAAAGGGCGTGCGACCGTCTGTGTGGACACACGTCCTCGCTTTCTTGGCGCGTTTGGATAAATACCTGAGAGTCGAATTGCTAGTCCACTGTGCGTGTAAGTTTAACTTTGTAAGAAACTGCCGAACCGTCGTCCACAGCGGTTGTACGTTTTCAGGCCCCAGGGCAGCTGTGAGAAGCCCTATGCTTGGCGTCCTTGCTGGCAGTCATGCTGGTTTCGGCCACTCAGAGTTGGCGGGCGAGGGGCCTCGCTGCAGTTTCAGCCCGGTCTCAGCACCTGGGGCTTCTCCTGCGCTCTCTGTCCGTTCATCTGTCTTCTTTGGTGCAGTGTCTGCTCACATCGACGTCCATCTCTTCCTGGGCTGCTGGCCTGTCGCGTGCATCTGCTCAGTCTTGATTCTGGAGACAAGGCAAGGGACCTGCCAGACACCTGTATTGACCCTGTGGTCCACGCTGAGTTAAGTTTTGAGTGTGGTGGATTTGGGGTCGAGGTTCCGTAGATATCCAGTTATCGCACTGTTGGTTGAACACGGAATGACCTGGGCACCTCTGTTTTCATGTTTCTTTCAATCTGTGTCTCTGCTTATGCAGCCCACACTGTCTGATTACGGAAACTATAAGGCCAGTATTGAAATGAGTGGGGAATCATTTCCTCCTGTTTTCCGAAAGGGTTTCTATAGAATTGGTATTATTCTTCCCTTAAATATGTGGCCACCATCTGAGATGGCATTTTTTTCTCTGTGGGAAGATTGTCACCCACAGTCTCTTTAACAGTCTGTGCCACCCTTGCTGCGGTTCTTCTTGAGTGAGCTTCATTGTTTTGTGTCTTTCGAGGGACTTGCCTGTTTTGTCTAAGTTGTCAGAGTTGCTGGCACGAGTTGTTCCTAAAGTTCCCCTCGTGTCATCTGAATGCCTGTAGGACCTGTAGTGAGAGCTCCTCCTTCCTTCCTGATGTTGCTAATTTGTTTCTATTTTGTTCTCAACTAGTCTGGCTGCAAGTCTATCAATTTTATTGATAGTTTCAAAGAGCCAGATTTTTACTTCATCAGTTTTCTCTATTTACCCACATCGATTTACCTGATTTCTGCTGACCTTGTTTTGGGGTTGATTTGTTTCTGTTAGATCATTGACTTGGGCCTTTTATCCTTTTCTAATGTAAGTATTTATTGCCATAAATTATCCTCAGCACATTGCTTTACTTATACACATTTGTATTTATTATGTTTTCATTCAGTTTAAAATATTTTCTAATTTCCTTTGTGATTTTTTTTTTCTTTTACTAATGGTTATTTGGAAGTGTGTTGTTCTTCAAATAATTGTCTATTTCCAGATCTCTTTCTGTTATTGGTTCCTAGTTCTGTTGTGGTCAGAGAATATACTGTGCGTAATTTCAACTATGATCAACAATCGAGACTTGCTTTATGGCCTGAGGTATCGGCATCCTCTGCGAGTTCCTTGTGTGTCTGACAAGGACGTGCGTTCGGCTGCTGCTGGGTGGCGCATCCTGTAATGTCATTCCGGTCAAGTTGCTGGAGAGCACTGACGGACAGCTGATCTTCTGTCTGCTCGTACTGGGAACTCCTGAGAGTGGGGTGTTGGCGAGTCTCAGTTTTGCCAGTTTTCTGCTTTGTGTATTTTCACACAGGGATGCGCAGTGCATATTTAGGGTCATTTGTCTTTATCACTCGTCCCCGATATCATTGTAACCATGTTCTTTTGGTCTCTGGTTGGAGCCATTGTCCTGAATGCTACTCTGTCTGATGTCAGTTGTGGCCACGCCAGCTGTCTCATGATTACTGTTACACTGATGCATTTTCCAATCCTTTAATTTATAAGCTGTATCTGATTTTACATGTGAGCTGGGTTTCTTGTGTTTGGTGTGCCGTCGAGTTTGCTTTTGTCCCATGTGACATCTCTGCTGTGGATTGAGTGGTGGCAGCAGTTCACCCTGAACTTCCAGTGGCGACAGAGATGTTCTGAATCCACACTCCAGTGTGGTCTTTACTGGCCATGCGTGGGCCGTGACGCACGACCCTGCTTTAGATGGGTTCTCTCTCGTGTCAAAACGTGTGTGTTTGGGGTAAATCTGCCATTTCGATAGTTGCTTTCTTTGTTTCCCTGTGACCCCTTGTCCTTTTTCTCTCTGCCTTTCTGTCTTTGGAGTGACCGAGTGTAGCGTAGTGTTCTGTGTTACCTCCACTGTTGGCTTATGGGTGTTCCTGTTTGGAGCGGTTTTGCTTGGAGTGTGTAACAAGCGTCTGTAGCGTCCATGGCCTTCCCTCAGGGAACAGCCTCGCCTCCACCTGGTGCGTGAGCTCCTTACAGGACTCCCGTCTGCGCCCCTCCACCCCGCACATACATCACGTCTAACGCAGTTGGTACTCGTTTTGCTTCGATGATCACGGTCTCTTCACTAGATCAGGAGTGAGACAAGACGTCTTCGTTTGCCTGCACGCTTGCCCTCTGCAATCTTCAGCTCCTCCGGCAGATCCAAGTGTCCTTTGACCTCATGAGCTGCTTTTAACGTTTCCTGTCCTGCATCTCTGGCTGAAAGAGCTTCTCTCAGCTTTTCTCTGTCTGAGAATCAATCTTTATTTTGCCTCTAGTTTTGAAATATATCTCCACTGGGTATGGAGTTCTGGTTGACTGATTTTTTTTTTTCCGTTCTTTCAGTGCTTAAAGATGTCATTCCGGGGTTTTTTGGCTTCCATGGTTTCTGAGGCTGCCGTTGCCCTGGGGTGTGCCCAGCAGTGGGGGGCTTGGTCCGAGGAGCTGCCCTCTTTGCCTTTCTCTTCGTCCCCCACTGAGCACTGTGGCTCCTGTTCCATCTCTGAGGCTCTGCTGGACCCCAAGGGGGCACAGCTGGGAGGGGGTGACTCTGCCCAAGCATGGTGGCCCTGGGATCCGGCAGGCTGCTCAGTGAAGATGTGACCTCCCCCTCCTGTCTCCTCGCAGCCACCCAGATGGACCCGAGTGACCTCCAGGAACTGTTCCAGGAGACGTCGGCCAGCGTCTTCCGAATCAACTCGAATGGTGAGTCAGTGCCCTGGCCTCACCCCGCCCTGATCCCGGCCGCGGAGTGCGCTGCGGGAGGTTCGGGGTGGTGGCCTCCCGCGCTAGGGTGCCCCGTGGCCCAGGCCCGGCCGACGCAGGACAGCGGGGGTGGGGGCAGGGCGTGAGCCCAGCGCTGCGGGCTCGGGCTGGGCTGTGTCCTCGGCAGGTGCCCTCTCGGCCCCGTTCCTCCCTCCCCCGTCGCATGCCTGGGACCTGGACGGGCCGCCTTGTGGGGAGCGTCAGAGCCTCCCTCAGACTGGCAGGGCCGCCCCCTCACAGGTCACCGAGGCTAGGGGTCAGGGCGAGAGCCGCAGCCCACGAGGACAGGGCTTGTCCTCCGCTCCCTCAGGACACGGGGCGGCCCGGGCTCCCTGCACCCTCGTGGGTGGGGGCTCCCGTTTGCCCTGAACTCTGAGCTGTCCCAGGTCAGAGAGCGCTGACCGGGGGAGGGGAGAGAAGCCCCCGCCGCCCCAGAGCCAGGGCGAGGCCCACTGGGGCAGCTCCCCAGGGCCCTGAGCCCCACTTGGGCCTGGGCCCCGTCTCTGGACAGCTGGGGAGAGGGCTGCCCTGGGGCCCTGCTGTGGGGCCTCGGCACCCACGTCCCTGCGCAGAGGCAGGCTGGGGGCACATCCTGGAGGGTGGGGACCGCGTGGTGGAGCCCCGCTGCCCCTGACGCCTGCCCCCTTCTCTCGGCAGTGACCTTCTTGGAGCAGAGCCTCCAGTCCCTGGGGACGCCAAGTGACACGCAGGAGCTGCGGGACAGCCTGTGAGTGTGCGTGTGTGCGTGTGGGTGTACACGGGTGTGCCGTGCACCCACTTGCCTGCCGGCCCATCCACATGCCAGCCCAACAGCTGGCTGGGCTCACATGGGGCCACCCCCAACACGGATGTGTGACACCCATGTAGACACACCTGTGCACAGGTGTGCACTCCGGTGGCGGGGCATGCGTCTCTTGCACACTTTTTGCTTCACTGACTGTCCCCACGTGTGTCTGCCACACACCAGAGCTCTGGCTGCACCTCCGAGGTCTGGGCCAGTCATCGGTGGGTTTAGCGTTCTCTGCCCGGATGATGCTTGATGCTTTGGAATTAGCTGTTATGGCAGCAGGGTAGGGCTTCCTCGTGGCGGGGCTCAGCCCTGCCCTCAGCTCCTTGCATCCCGCAAGTACCCTGGGAAGGAAGAGGGCAGGTAAGGCTATTCCCCTTTTTGGAGGAAGACACTGAGGCCCTGAGAGGGGTTGGATGTGTGGCTCAAGCTGCACCTCTCTCAGTGGACAGGCCAGAACGCAGCCACTCACTCGTCCGTCCGTCCACCCACGTGTCCTTCCTTCTCTCCGTCCACCCGAGCAGTCTGGGACCACCCCTGCCAAGTCTCGGGGTGCAGAGCAAGGCAACAGAGGGCCCTCGGCGGATTTCGTGTGCAATTCTGCTTTAAATTACTCTTTACGTTTCTTTTTAAACGTAGCACGTATTGTTTCCTGATTGTGAAAGTAGGGCGTGCTCGTGGGGACTCGGATGGCCTCCTGCCAGCCTCTTCTCAGGCCCACGGGTGTTCCGTAGAGTCGCGTTTCAGTGACTGATGTTCTGGATCCTGCTTGTTGCACTTAGGGCTGGGGCTGTGCGTGGCCCCGTCGCACACTGAAGACATGCCCTTCAGAGGCACAGACGGCGCTGTCGGCTCCGTGTGGTTGCTCAGCTGAGACGCGGGGCCGCTCTCGGGCTGCTCTGTCTTCAGCATCAGGAACGTGCAGTCTGTCTCTGTGCTGCTGCCTGTTTCCGGGTTGGGCTCCTGGAGTGGGGTCTCCAAGGTCAGACGGGTGGCCTTTTCAGAGCCCTGGCCCTGGAGCGTGTTTCCTGGGCTGCCTGGTCTGGGGGCTGGAGGATGCCCGACCGATGCGGGTCTGGAGAGGGGAGCGGGCCCTTCCCCGGGCCCCAGCTGCTCCCCACCCGCCCCTGCAGCCTCAGCTTCCAGGTCCACAGCTCACTGAGTGCCTTCCTGCCCCCCCCCCCCCAGGAACCCCAGCCCTCTTGTCCCTCCTCCAGGTGGGGCTGACCAGGCTTCCTAGCCTGTGTGTCCTGGCCTTCCAGAGCCCTCCATGGCCCCATGTGTGGGGGGAATTTGTGCACCTCCTGGACCGTTAGCATTTTTAAATGACTTGAGACCAGCACAGAGTTGTGAAGTCTATATTTTCTCCACATTGACAGTCGCCAGCTTTTGTATTTTGCCAAGTAAGGACATTAAAAAAAAAGTACACTACCATCCACTATTGCCATCATATTAAAAAAAAAAGATATTTTAGTACTCCTGAAGTAGGCGGGACCTGATCTCAGGAGAAAGGACAGTCTTTCAAAGTGAATAAATATAGCTTCATGAGACCCTCACAGGGTTGAGCCTGGTTTTCTCATCTTGCGTGAGACAGGTGTGGGCTTTGTCATTTCTGTCAGCCACGTGAGCGGCTCTGCCCCGCCCCCAGCACGGGCTCCCAGACTGGCCGAGGTGGCCGGGGTGGTGAAGGTGAGGCTCATCGGTGTCAGCCCAGGGCACTGCTGGGACCCCCCGGGAAGAGTAGCTGAATGGATGGACGGTCCTTCCAGGAGCCCCGGGCAGGAAGTCTGCCCTGCGGCCTCACCTCCTTCTGGACGTCCTCCAGCTCTGCTCATCTTTTCTGAAATTGTTTTGGCTACTTCCGATTGGTTGTATTTCAACATAAATTTTAGAGTCAGCTTGTCCTTTTCTGTTTTTTGAAGCCTGCTCTAATTTTAGATGGGGTCACAGTGGCTCTGCAGACCCATTTAAAGAGAACTGACGTCTTAGGGGTCCTGAGTCTTCCTGGCCGTGAACGTGGTCGGCTTTCGTCTCATTTACAGGTTTTGTTTTTTCCAGCAGTTCCTTGTAGGTTTTAGTGCACTGGTCTTGCATGTATTTTGTTAAATTTATGGTAATGATTTCATATGTATATATTTTTAAATTAATTAATTAATTAATTAATTTTTGGCCGTGTTGGGTCTTCGTTGCTGTGCGCGGGCTTTCTCTAGTTGTGGCGAGCGGGGGCTACTCTTCGTTGTGGTGAGCAGGCTTCTCATTGCAGTGGCTTCTTTTGTTGTGGAGCCCGGGCTCTAGGTGCGTGGGCTTCAGTAGTTGTGGCATGCGGGCTCAGTAGTTATGTCTCGCGGGCTCCAGAGCGCAGGCTCAGTAGCTGTGGCGCACGGGCTTAGTTGCTCCGCGGCATGTGGGATCTTCCCAGACCAGGGATCGAACCCGTGTCCCCTGCATTGACAGGTGAATTCTTAACCACTGTGCCACCACGGAAGTCCCTGTATTTTTATACTATTGTAAGAGGTATTGTTGCTTAAATTTCATTTCCGGTTTTTGGTACTGGTACATGGAAATAAAACTGATTCTGTTTATTGCCTGTGCCCTGTGCCCTCTTTAGATTCCATATTCCCTAGGATTTTTCTACATAAATGAACCTGTCGTCTGTGACAGAGACTCTTCCACTTGTTTGTTTTAAATCTCTGTGCTGCTTACCTCTTTTGTCCCATTACAGTGTTGTAACCGTGTCCTTTTATAGTTAGAATGGCATAAACCTGTAAAGTTCCACGTGGAGGTAGGCAGTCCTGGAAGTGTACGCCCCTGCCGGTGCCCTTTCAGGGGGAGCCGCCCGCCTCTCCTGGCAGTGACAGGATGCTGCTTTGACTTTACAGTCTCTCTTCATCAAGTTGATCACGTTCCCTTCTCTTTTCTAGTTTTCTTAGAGCCTTTGTCATGAATTCTTGTTGAATTTTGTCGGATGCTTTTTCTGCATAGTTTATTGAGATGATTTTCTCCTTTTTAAATTTGTTCTGTTAGTATGAGGATTACATTAATTGATTTTGGGTGTCAGACCAACCTTGCGTTCCTTGGACGATATGTTATCCTTTTTGTATATGGTTGGATTCAGGTTTCTAATATTTTGTTCAGGATTTTTGCTCCTCTGTTATGTGACTTTTGCTGCTCTTTGCTTTTAGATTCTTTGTTTAGGTTTTGGTGTCAGGGTAATGCTGGCCGCATAAAATGTAAGTGTCCCTTCTTGTCTGTTTTCTGGAGGACTCTATAGTATTGATATTACTTCTTCTTTAAATATTTGATGGTGAAGTCATCTGTATTTGTGGGAATGTTTTTAAGAACAAATTTAATTCCTTCAGTAGGTGTAGAGCTGTTTAGGTTTTCTGTTTCCTCCTGAGTCAGTTTTGATAATTCTTGTCTTTCAAGGATTTTTTCTTTTTCATCTTAGCTGTCAAATTTATTGACATTTGGGATTCATAATATTTCCTTATCTGGGTGGGAGGTGTGACAAGGAGGGAGGGCTCTGTGGCGCCAGCGGCCATGTGACCAAATCCCTAGGGGAAACACGGCGTGTGTCCCTGCTGTTTCGTGTGGCCTCCGGGCGACCTGGGAGGAAAGGGTTCCCGCACCGCGTCCTCAGTCCACGCCCCCTTAGGCTGGTGCAGGGTCTCCTTCCCATGCCACCTCTGTCCCCCTCTCCGCATGCCACAGCTCCATGTGACCCAGGGGCCAGCATTGGGGCCTGGGTCCTGCCCGTGCCTCCCGGGGTGTCCACCTCGGCAGACGGCGCCCGGCCCCATGGGTGGCCTGTCTGGAGCTTCCTATGTTCAGCCCAGGGTGGCCTGGTGCCCACGCCCACTGCTGCCACGCGGGGGTCCCACAGGGGGCAAAGAGGGGCATCTGCGCTGCAGCTTGAAGGTTGGGAGGGTCTCTGGTGTCTGCGCCCCGCAGCCAGGCCAGGGCCCTTCCCTCGCTTGGGCCTGTGAGCCCGCAGGAGGCCTGAGGACAGGGTCTGCCCCGTGTCACTCTGTCCACAGGGGCAGTGGTCAGCCCTAGGCGGCGGGGGGCTGGCCTTTTCAGCACCTTCAAGGTCACACTCAGAATCATAAACCGAGGGGCTGGGAGAGGCCCCGGGCCCCGCCTCCCTGTGTTCCTGGGTCTGGAGGTGGGCGTCTCACCGTGGCCCCCAGAGGCCTGGGAGAGGGCCGAGATTTCCTCAGCGGTGGTCCCAGGGCCACCTGTGCGGCCACCATGCCTCCTGGGCCCTGACCAGTGCTGACCCCCAGCGGCCTTTCCACAGGGAGGGCTAATGGCTGGGGCCCCGGGGCTGCAGGTGCCGAGCCCGTGGCTTGGGTATGGGGTCCATGGGGGCCGGGAGGTGAGGGGCCTGGTGACGCTGACCTGAGTTCACCGTGTCATGTCATTTCCCCCCTCCCCCTGCCTCGCCCGCCCCCCTCCCGTGTCCATCCCTCCCTGGGCCTGTCTTTACGTCCTTCTTCCCGTCTGCTCCCTTCTTCCTCTGCACGACTCCTCCCTTCCTGTGCACTTTCCTGTCCCTCCGTGAGCCCCCCACCTGCCGTGCCGCCCTTCTGTGTCATCCCCCCTTTCTGCTGCCCGCCCCCCGTCTTCTCTCCTCTCCACACCCACCCCAGGCACACGGTGCAGCAGCAGACCAACCACGCGATCGCAGCCAGCGCCAGTGCCCTGAAGCAGATGGCTGAGCTCCTGCGGGGCTGCCCCCGGGTATGTTCCCTGGGGGCTGAGGGGGATGGGACCCGGGGCCCGGGGTGGGGAGACAGATGCGGACCACACGGCTGCTCGGGGCAGAGGTCGCGCGTTCCTCTGTTCACTGGGCCGCAGGCCGGGCAGCGGTGCAGGTGCCGTGGGCTCCCGGCCTCCTGGGAAAGAGTGGTCCGTCCCCCTGCCCTGCTCTACGTGCCTCACCCATCTGCCACCTCTACGTGTGCCCTTCCTGCCACTGCACTCACCGTCGGCCTCCTCACCGTGGTCACGGCCACCGCATCCCAGGCCACGGCCCCTTCACAGCCCCCATGTCCCCGCCGCCCCTCCCCACTGGCCTCTTACATACCTCCAGCCCTGGCCGGCTGTCTGTTATCCACACCCTACCTGCTCCCCCAGAAGTTGGGGGAGCCCTGAGCATGCAGTGTTGTTAAGCCCTCGCAGGTTACAGAGCGGGGGCCTGTTTTCTTCAGTGAAGCCTGTTTGTTGCCCATTCGTTTACACGTGGCCCAGGGCTGCCAGGAGCTACAGCAGCAGAGACCCACCTCCAAATCCTAAGCGCTGAAGTGTGGCCCCTCGCAGAGAGGCCCTGCCCCTGGTGAGGAAGACTCAGGCCCCGTGGTGAGCCCCGCGGGCGCCATCCGGCAGTGGGCAGGCGTGGACCACGGGCGCCGCTTAGCCTGGGCGGCACAGGGGTCCTGCAGAGGGGGAGGAGCACGTGTGTATTCTGTGTGCCCGGGGCGCCCGGAGGTCCCTTTGGAGACAGAAAGCAGACGTGGCAGCCCGGGCTGGGGACTGGCCTCAGGAGGACACAGAGGGCTTTGGGGGCGATGGAAATGTTCTAAAACCAGGTGCTGGTGATGGTTGTACGACTGAAGCTTACACTTAAGGTGAACTGTACACTTAAGATAGATGGATTTTACCTAACAAAGTAGACCCAGCTCGAAAACTTGAGTTACACTTTGATAAAAAAAAAATACACTTAAAAAAACGTCCCAGAATCAGGGGTCAGGGGTCCCCGCGTGGCGTGGGCAGGGTGCACCCGAGGTCTCAGGTGGAGGAGGCACTCAGAGCTTTGCCGGGAGTGGCGGGCACTGCTCTGCATGCGATATAACAATCAGATATAACAGCCTGCTCGTCGGGACCAGAGGCGGGCGCCTGGTCCTGGCCTTCGCCCAGGGTTCACGCAGCACAGGGCAGCGTCTGCAGCGATTCTGAGGCCTTGGTGTTCATGGGCCTGTTCACGTGTGGCCTTGTGACGCATGTCCCCAGCTCTGTGTATGTCACGAGGGCTGGAAAGCAGAGTTGACCCCCTTGGGAGTTCAGAGGGCTCACTTTTAGCCTAATACATCCTTCCTTCTTGCCATCCACCCACCCACCAGCCCCCCTGTCTGTCCATCTGTCCCTCCATCCATTTACCTGCCCGTCCACTGACTTACCCAGCCATCTACCCACCCATCCATCCATCCATCTGAGAACCAACAAACATTTATTGAACACCTACTCTGCCGGATGCTGGGAGAACACAAATGAGGTCCTGCGGGAGGACGTCTTGTCCAGGCGGGCAGCGTGGGGCACTGCCCTCGCAGGGAAGAAAGGCTGAGCCCATCACCCGGAGCTGGTGGTGGATCAAATGGGCTGCAGAGCTTCAGATGTTTTGCTCAAAAGCACTAAATAGCCTCTTGGGCTCTTTGGTCTGTCCTGGGGCATACATATGGTGCCAATTACAAGAGCCCTACCTGGACACTGAAACAGACTCCACGGAGCTGCAGCCACACGGAACTGTGAGGCCCAGACACGGCCAAGTGCCCTCGAAGGGCAGGTGTTGGAGAGCTGGTCTCCCGAAACGTGTCTGGCTTGCTGGTGCCCCGCGGCTCCTTCTCACCCGTGGGCTTGCATGGGGTGCATGGGGTGCACTGTGGCAGTGAGGGCTGGGTTTTGGGACTTGAGACGCAGGGTCTGGGGGGTGTCCAGGGCCCTCCTGGGAGCTGACAGGAGGTGCTGGGGGCAGGAGGGAACCAGGAGCCTGTGTCCGCGTCCTGGTCCAAGGACACTGGGACTGGCGTGGCTCCACTGGTGCTAGTGCTGTGCGGTGAGAGAGGAGGGGCTGTGGCTCCTGATGGCCTGGCGGTGCCAGGGTCCAGGGGTCCCATTCCAGCAGGAGGACAGAGGCCGCGTGTGAGTGCTGAGGTGCTGGGGGCAGGATGGATGGTTTGCCGACTGCAATTCTGACGCTGGGGATGAGATGCAGCCTCACCACCCGTGTGACCTTGAACAGGCCACTTAGGATCTTGTGCCCAAGGTCTCCTGAGCTGTTAGATGGGGATCGTAACACCTCTCACCCGAGTAGTTTGTTTTGGGGACCGGACAGGCATATCACGTTAGAGCAGCTGGCCCCGAGGTCAGTGTTGACGGTGCGTGTGGTTTGGGTGGAGATGGTGTTCGTGGTGATGCTGGCTGAGCGCGTGGAGCCCTTGCTGGTGTTTGAGGTGATGGAGATGACGGCACCGGGTGATGAAGATGGGGATGAACCCAGTTCCAATGGCAGAGGGAGTGGTGACGGCCGTGAGGCTGGAGATGGATGGACGGGGACGCTGTGGTGCAGGTGCCGCCAGGAGGGACGGGAGGGGCCCAGGAGCATAGCGAACTGGAGCGCCCAGGGATGGAGGGGCCGCGGGGGCAAGATGAGGCCTCGGCAGCCTGTTGAAGCCCCCCTTCCCCCCTCTTTGCAGCAGGAGCGTCTTCAGCTGGACCGTCTGAAAACTCAGCTTTCAGACGCCATCCAGAGCTATGGAGTGGTGCAAAAGGTGAGGCCCCTGCAGGTCCCCTGAGCACCCACTCTGGGTCCGCCTGGTACAGTCCCATCCCCCAAAGCAGAGGAAGGGCCACCTTGCAGACATTGGATAATCGCCAGGATCTGGCTGGTGGGACTGCAGCATGCGTGCAAGTGAGGGATGTTTACCTCTGGAGTGCTGCCCAAGAGGGTCCTCATGACAGCCCCCTGGGAGGTGGGAGAACAGGTATCACCCATCCTTCCACACCTGCCTGAGTGTGTGGAAGGAAGCCATGTAGCAGATCATCCCCCAAGCCCAGCCAAGCTCCCAGTTTTCCAGAGTCCTGGGGCAGCTGAAGGTGTGCTTTGCTGTTGGTCATCGCCCAGGACTTTGTGTTTATCTGACTGTTTCTTCTCTTTTCCCCACCTTTTCTGTTCTTCCCGTCTCCCTTTTCTTGTACTTTATCCAACAGAAAATTGCAGAAAAGTCCAGAGCACTGCTTCCCACAGCACAGAGGGTTGGCAAGCAGCAGGTGGGTGCTGAGTATTTACCCTGGTCAGTGGGCGTTAGAGGACAGCATAGAATCCAGTGCCACTGGGGCTCCAGGGAAGGGCAGGGAGGACCAAGGTCCTACCGTATAGCACAGAGAACTATAGTCAATATCGTATGATAAACCATAATGGAAAAGAATATAAAAAAAAATGTATACATGTATAACTGAATCACTTTGCTGTACAGCAGAAATTAACATAATATTGTAAATCAACTATACTTCAATAAAAATATAGATAAAATAAATAAAATAAAATAAAATAATGAATTAAATATCCTTAAAACAGAAAAAGAAATTGACATTTTATCCTCAGGTCTCTGGCATGGGCTTGATACAGGGAAGTGGTTGCTGACAGTTCTACCTGCTGTACAGGACCAACTTGTATTAGACCAACCCTCCTGTGAGTAGGAACGATAGAAAATCCAATAAAGAGTGTAACTGGAGTCCTAGATGAACAGGGGGGAGAGAGAATGGAGAGAAACAATATTTGAAGAGGTAATGGTTGAGAATTCTCCAAAACTGTCCAAATACTTCAAGCCACAGATTGAAGAAGCTCTATGATGAATAGGATAAAGTTACCCTGTTTCTTAAAACTACGCTTAGTCACATCATAATAAAAACTTGAAAACCAAAGACAAAAATACAATCTTAAAAGCAGACTAAAGCCAGAAAAAAATCTTAAACTCAGATGCCCAAGAAAAAGTCACATTATTTTTAAAAAAGCAATGAGACTTACACTTGACTTTTAAAAAGAAACAGTGGAAGCCAGAGGACAGTTGAAAGAAAATAACTACCAACCTGGAATTCTACATCTGGTGAAAATATTTTTCAGAAGTAAAGGTGAAATGAAAACATATTTAGAGAAACAAAAACTGAGAGAATTCATCAACAGAACTCTCTAAAAGTAGAAAAAGGAAGACAATCCCGGATGGAAGCATAGTAATGGAGGAAGGAATTATGGGCACTGAAAACAGTAAAATGTGGATACACCTAAATTCATGTTGACTGTTGAGTAATAATAATAATGACTTGTGAGGTTTAAGATATGGGGCAAATGAAAATACTTGTACAACAACAGCACAGAGGACATAAAGGAGGTAAATGGTGTTAAGGTATTGTAATGTCCTTGCGTCATCAGAGAAGAGACAAAAATACCAACGTAAGGTAGGCTGTAATAATCCAAGGATGCATATTGCATTGTAGGTAATACTAAAAGGACAATATAAGAATAGAAACTATAACATAAATTAATAGGTACCTATGAAATAATAAAACAAATGATTAATTTAAAAGCAAAAAAAAAATAAATAAATCAACACAAAACAGGAAAAAATAGGAAATAAATTGTAAGATGGTTGATTTATACCACTTATGCTAAGCTAAAATGGACTAACCCTTCCAATTAAAAGGCACAGATGGTCAGACTTGGTTAAAAGAAAAAAACTGTGTAGTGCTTAGAAGAGTCAAACCTTAAATATAAATCCAGAAAAATGTTGAAAGTAAAAAGATGGAAAAAAGATATATTGTGCAACCAAAAGCTAAAGAAAGCTGGTACAGCCATATTAATATCAGAATAAGTAGACTTCACATGAAGAATTCTTAGTGGGCATACAGAGGTATATTTTGTAAGGATAAAAAGTTAATTCAAATGGAAGATATAATTTTAAATTTATATGTACCTAACAATATACCCTCAAAAATAGAAATATAAAGCAAAACTGATAGTAGTAAAAGGAAAGCTAGTAAATCCACGATCATAGTCGGAAATTATGACACACCACTCTAAATGACTAATAAAATAAATTGAAAAAATTCAGTAAGGATATAAAATATTCAAGCAATACTACTGATTAATACACTGACCTAATTGATATTGATGACACTAAGAGAATATATGCATAATGCATATGCTGGATGGTAAAGCAAGTCTCAGCAGATTCTAAATGACTGACATAATACTGAATATGTTCTCTAACCAGAGTGCAATTAAAGTAGAATCTGGTAACAAAATTCTCAACACCAGGGGTTGAGAATTTAAATAATATAATTTGAAATAACCCATGGATCAAAGAAGAAACGCTAATAGAAATTAGAAGTACTCTTGAACTGAACAAAAATGAAAATGCAACAAATCAAAGCTTATGGGTTGCAACTAAAGCAGTGCTTAGAGGGAAGTTTATAACTTTAAATACATATATTAGAAAAGAAGCACGTGTGAAAATTAGTGATCTAATTCTCAATCTCAAATGGCTAGAAAAACAACAAAAAAATTAAATCCAAAGAAAATATATAGGAAAAAGCAGAAACCAATGAAATATAAAATAGATGCACAATAGACAAATTCAACAAAGCCAAAGATTGGTTCTTTAGAATGATTAATAAAATTGTTAAATCCTACAAGATTAATCAAGATACAGAGAGAAAATACAAATTACTAGTATCAGTAATGAAAATGGCTATATCATTATAGTTTCTAAAAACTAAAAAAAAAATAATAAGATACTGTTAGCAACTTCATGCCGATAAATTTGACAACTTATATGAAATACAAGTTTTTAAAGAAAAATGTAACCTCCCAGGATGTGTAAAAAATCTGGAAAGTCCAGTATTTATTAAAGAAATGAAATCCATAATTAACAAACATCCTAGCAATAAAACTTCAGACTAGATGTCTTTACTGATGAATTCTCCCAAATATTTGAGGAATAAATAATACCAGTTTACGCAAACTCTTATATGGAATATAAAAAAAGGTATGCATCCCACCTTGCTTTATGAGGCTAGTAAATGGAAAATAACGTGCTGGCTCATGAGCATAGAAGCAAAAATCCTAACCAAAATGTTAATAAGCTAAGTCTAGCAATATATATAAGGTAATACATCATTATAAAGTGGAATTTATTCTAGGGATGCAAGGTTGGTTTACATTCAGAAATAATCAGAGTAATTTGCCATGTTAATTCAGTAAGAAAGAAAATCTATTCGATCATCTCAATAGACACGGAAGAGCATTTGGTAAAATTCAGTACCCACTTAGGGGGACTCAAAACTTTCCGCAAACTAGGAATAGATAGGAATGCCTTTAATCTGATAAAGAGTATCTTCAAAAGTCCAACAGTCAGCAGCACACTCACTGGTGAGATATTAAAATCTTTTCTCCTGAGAGTGAGGAGGAGACATAGTGTCCAGTATTATTGCTTCTATTCTTCATTGCACTGAGGGCATATCCAGTGCAATAAGAGATGAAAAAGAAATAAAATGTTTAAAATTGGGAAGGTTTAAAACCCCTTCACAGACAACATGATTGTGTAACTAGAAAATGTGAATGAATCTGATGAAACTTAAGAGTTCGTAAGTGAATGTAACAGGATTTCTGTTATCATGTCAGTATGCAAGAAAACTGTGTGTGTGCCAGCAAAAGACAATTTGGAAATGATACTTAAAAAGTGATAGCACTTATGATAGCATCAAAACTAGGAAGAAATCTATGACCAGTTGTTTAAGCTTCTGTATAGAAAACTATAAAACGTTACTGAGAGAAATTACAGAAGATTAAATAATGGAGGGGTACACCATATTTGTAGATTGGAAAATTTGATGTATAAAGATGTCAGTTCTCACCAAGTGGTTCTGTAGGTTCAATACAATCCAAATAAAAATCCTAGCAGGTTTTGAATATGTGTTTGTATATGATGTGTGTGTAAATTGTCAAACTGATCATAAAATCTATATGGAAATATAAAGACCCCCGAATAAAGAAGACAATTTTGAAGAACAGAACTGGAGGGTTTACATTCCCAGGTACCAGAACACAATATAAAGCAATAGAAATTGGAACAGTGTGGTATTTGTTGAAGGCTAAGCAAACAGACCAGTGGGATCAGAGTCTCGTATAGATGCAGACTCACACATACGTGATTACCTGGTTTGTGGGAGGTGCACTGCCACGCAGTGGGAAACACAGGATTTGCACAGGACTTGATGCTGATTGGCTGATGGTTGAGCTGGGAAAGGTCCTGTTGAGCACACGGCAAGTACAGGTCCGAACACCCCGCCCACTTCATCTCGGTGTCGGAGTGACTGAGGAGCGGTGTGCAGGGCAGGATGTTCACACGAGGCGACAAGCCAGCTCAGGCTGTGAGTACCCTCTCAGCCAGGAAGTGCTCCGGGCCCAGCGCCATCGCTGCGTGGCTGGGAGGGGGCTGGAGCACTGCTGGCACAAGGCTGGCACCCCCAACAGATCTTCACCCCGGTTCACCCAGGCTCAGAACACTTCCCCGGATCACAGATCTAAATGTGAACGGTAAGGCAGTGAAGCTTCTAGAGGCTACCGTAGGAGGCTATCTTCCTCCCACACAGATGAAAATGTACTCACTATAAAGAAAAAGTGATAAACTTGACTTTGTTATAGTCTGTACAACCCTAAGAGAGTGAAGAGGTGACCCACAGAGTGAGAGAAGGCATTTGCACATCACGTATCTGAAAGGACTTCATAATATGTAAAGCTCTCTTACAAATCAGTAGGAAAAAGGCAGACAACTCAATTCAAAAACGTAAAAGGGCAAACACCTTGGGCGTGCACGTTGAAAAGGGACGTCGGAATGGCTGGTAAGCACATGGGTGTGTGCTCAGCATGTGTCATTAGAAGCAGGCAAAGTTAACCCGCGATGCTCCGTCTCTGCACACCTCACACCCACCAACGCAACTAAAAAGAACAAATGAAAACGCGGGAGTATGCCGAGTGCCGGCAAGGCTGTGGGGCAGCCGGAGACCTTGCGCAGTAGACGGGAGTGTGAACGGTGCCCCCTCTCTGGTAGCTGAACACACCTGTGGAGTGAAACATCGTCCTGTCTGTGGCCTTGCAGCTCCACCTCAAGTGTATACCCAGTGAAAAGTCACATAGAAGAACGCTGAGCACACGTGACATGCAGCAGCAGACACCTGGGGGAGAGCCAGCCTGCGGTGGGATGGACAGAGCATTTGTGCCGAGTCCGTAAATGGGAGACTCTGGCAGCAGAAGGGTTGTGCTGTGGCCAGCAAGGCCCCGGTGACATCTTGGACACACGCTGAGCCCAAAGAGGATAGAGGTCAGAACCGGACCAAACCAATGGGCAGAGTTAGAAGCCCCTACCCTTGGTAGGGGACAGCGTAATGAGTAGGAGGCTGGAATGTTCGTATCTTGACCCGGAAGTCTTTCTTTTGTTACAATTCACAGACCCATCTACACTTGTGATTTGTTCATTCAACTACTGATGTCCTATTTCAGTAGAGTTTTTCTTAAAGAGGAAGAGAGTGGTCAACAGTGCTTCTGACGGAAGTTATGAAAGATTAGATTATTTCCAGGAGTTTTGCAAGCTGTAGTTGATGAGATGACGTACTGCAGGGTTCAGCCCGGGGATGTTGCCGCACTGATGCCCCGGACTTCGGGGCCGCCATCTGCAGACGGGTGGTCCTGGGCCTGGCAGGAGCAGGGGTGCCGCTGCCTGCCGGCTCTCCTCCGAGCCGCGTGCTGGCTGTGGCTGTGAGCAGGAGCAGCTTGGCTTCTCTGGAGTCGCCTTCTTGGCTGTGGTTGGCTGCAGCCTCAGCTGGGTCCTGGGTCAGTCTCCTACCCAGGCCTAGGCAGTGGGCAGCCCCCAGGTGCTTCTGGGCCTGCCTCTGTCCCAAGGCAGGGCCGTGCCTGTCCAGCGCTGGGAACACTCTGAAGTCTGCATCGCCGTCGCCAGCTCGGCGTGGGTTCACCAGAGCCCCGTGCTCCCGGCAGCAGCAGTAAAGACCGCCTCACCTTCGCGTCTGCTGGGAAGTACCCTAGTCGTGCGTCCCCGCCAGGCGCAGGGCGGGTTGGCCCTGCCCCTGGGCCCCAGCGCCTTTATTTAATATGGGGCCAGGGAAGGATTGCGACTGTCACGCCTGTTCTGTGTCCTGGGCTTCACTGAGCCTCCAGAGACTTCCGTCAGCTAACACACACACAGCCTTTTGCTATTTGGAGAAGTGGACGACCAGCCTCGGGCTACTACACAGAAGCTGTGTTTCCCAAGCGTGTGACCAGCTCTCGTTCTGACGCTTGCCCTCCCGCCGGGGTCACGGACTTCCCATGCAGAGCCCTGGGCCGGAGTTGGCGAGATGGTGGCCTGTTTCCCAGAGCCCCTGAGAGCCCTGGGTCGCTGCTCACTGGCCCTGGGTGGGGGGCCACGCTGAGCTCCCGCCACGCACCCTCCTGGCCTCCCTGAACCCCCATTGGGCTCCATCTCTTCTCACGGGAAACTGCTGGGCCCGCCCCCCAGCAGTCACGTTGGATTGTGGGCTTCTAATGGACGTGTCGGAACGGAACCCAAGCCCTGGGCCTTGGAACGAAGAGAAAGCCGCCTTTGTTGGCTGCCCCGCAAGCTGGAAAACCATCACACGGCTATCCCCTGCGCTGCCTCCCCAGCGCCCGCCCTGCCAGCAAATCCTCATCCTGGCTTCAGAGCTCAAGATCCAAATTGAGGCTTTGTGAGGAGAATAAAGGGTGCTTTCTGGTCCTTCCAGGAGGGGGGCTGTGGCGGGATCAGCCGTCTCCCTCCCTGGTCCCTCGTCCTGAGCCGCTTGGGGAGGGCGGCCGGTACCTGTGGAGGCCAGGCGCGGTACCCACGCCTGCAAGGAGGCTGGCACCCTTTGCTTCGGCTTCCTGGAGCTCCCACGGAAACCCAGACTCCAGGAGGCTTCACGCGACACCCGTGGTGTCACTTCTGCACCGTAGCGTCTGACTCGCTTTCAGCTGGTCCCTGGTGCTCACTGCAGGCTGCGCCCCGGTGCTCCTGCCCACCCCCTGCTGGTCAGGCTGTGCTTTACAGCAGAGCTGCAGTGGGCGTGCCCGCGTCTCGGGCCCTGGGTGCGTGGGCCGGGGCTCTTCCCACGGGGGCTATTAGGTTTGCCAGGGAGGCCTTTAGAAGCCCCTGTCCAGGCGGTGCCCCGGGCCAATGGAATCAGGTGGGTGGGGGGCGGGCGTCAGTGCAGCTCAGGGCTGGGTGCCCTGTTCTGGAGCGGCCGCTGCTGGGAGGGGTGCACCGTTGGGGTCCCCCGCAGGCACGCGTGTCCTGTGCCCTGTAACTCACTTGCCCGGGGCTGGGCGGCCCTGCATGGCTCCCGACCTGGGCTTTCCATTGGCGTCTCGTTTTCATGTGTGCTCGCCTTCATCCCAGTTGCTCCTTTATGCGACTCTGGGACATGGGTGGTATCAGCCCCGTCTTAGGGAAGCGAAGGCTGAGGTTGGAGAAGTTCAGGGACTCGGCAGGATCACACAGCTAGTAAGCGGCAGAGCCAAGCTTTCTCGGTCCCCTCCCCGCCTTGGGCTGAGGGCGTGGGATCAGCGAGGGGGACCAGGTGCCGCGCCTCCTGCTGGGAGTGAGGGGTGTGCCGGGCAGCACGGGGAAGGGACGGGACGGGGGTGCAGACAGCACAGCTGCTGTGGGGTGAGCACAGGCCCCAGGCCTTGGGCGCGGTCACTCTTCCCGTTCTATGGAGGAGAACGCTGAGGCCCTGAGAGTGTGCCGCTGGCCCGACGGTGCCGGTGCTGGGCCGGAACCTGACTTGGCTTAGCAGCCTAGGCGGGGCCTGGGAGGCGCAGAAGGAGAGGCGGTGGCGGCCGCGCGGCCTGGCGCGGGGCCAGCCCCCATCCCGCTCCTGCCCGCCTGGCGCTGCTCACTTCCTCCCGCCCACACCGGGAAGGGGAGGTGGTGATTGCCGCCTTGGATGAGGAGCGCCCGTCAGCAGATTTTTTAGATCTTTTATTTTGTATTCATGTATCCACGTATTTATTTATTTAAAGGCCTCTGCTGACTCCGGGGACGAGGTGCTGCGTGTATCGGTGTGGTCTGTGGGGAGAGTGCCAGCTTTGCGAGCAGGACGGGGTGCGTGCGGACACGTCACCCTGTAACCGAGGGGAGCGTGCCACCCCGTGGGGCCGCGAGCAGAGGAAAGGGCGGCATCCGGTGTGTCCCCTTTCCTAGCGCAGTCACACATGTGGCTTTCCAGCGCCTCGCGCCCGCCTGTACTGGCGTTTGTCCAAATGCCCCAAGGTTCTTGTTTGTGCCGTTTGCTGCTTTTGGTGCCCAAATGAGTAGGTGTGTGCAGTGTCCATCCGCTCCACTCCACCGCAGGCCAGGCCTGCCACGGCCATCGTGGGCCCGAAAGTGCAGGAAAGAATGTGGACACTAGACTGTGTTCTCCTCCTGTTGACCCGAGGGGCCTCCTGCAGGCGGTGTGGCAGGGCCCGCAGGGAGCAGGGTCTGCTGGGAGGACAGGCACGGAGACCGTCCTGTGGAGCCGAGTGGACCCCTGGACCGCCCCCCCAACACACACACCCAGAGTCACTTCTCTGGCATCAGTGTGGCCAGGACTCTGCCGTGTGACCCTGAGCTGCACAGGGCATGGGAAGGTGGTCTTCATTGCAGGCAGACATCAGGGGCCTATAACAAAGGGGAAGCAGAAAATAGGCAAGTGGCAGCCTCTGCAGCCTCCTTCCAAGGTGACCGATGCCAAGTGTCCTGGGGACGTGGTGCCAGCAGAGGGCCGTTCCGTGGGCGACGGCAGTCCTGTGTTTCAGCCCCGTCCCCGCTGCCCAGACACCTGTACGAGGGGCTCAAGAAGAGCGGCAGCCGTCCCCTGTCTGTGCACCCAGCACTGACCTCTGCCTCCAGGACAGTGTGTCCCCGGGCCGGGAGGAGGGCGTGTGGTCAGCATTGTGCCGGCACCGTCCTCTCTCCTGGTCTGTGGTTCTCGCCCTGGAGCTCCCTGTGCCGGGTGGGAGCCCGGAGCCCTGCTCCAGGTCCTGGCTCTTCTGGGTTCCTTGGCCTCTTGGCCTCTCGTCCTCTGCGGCCTCACCTGTAAAGTGGGCTCCTGGCTGCTCCCTGCAAGGATGTTGGGAGCGTTGGAGACAGCGGCTCCAAGGAGCTTCGACACATGTGGGAGGTGAGGGGCGCTGGTGGGCAGGCTGCCCTCCCGGGGCTCTGCCCGTCCTCTGTGCCTTCTCCTCTTGCCCTGGTCATCACGACAGGCCTGGGGGAGCAGGGCTGGGGGGAGTGCGTGTGCCGTTATCTGTCTTCCTAGGGGGGTGCCGTGGGGTGCAGGTCAGTAGTCTTTGTTGCTGAACGTTTGCAGGTAAATTGGAAGCATTGCACGGCTCTGGGGGGAGGGGCATCCCCGGCTCCTGCTGTCATCTCTGCAGGGGCTGAGTAGGCGCGGCCCCCCACTGGCACCCCACTCCCCACTCGGGACCCGCACCTCAGGGGTGGATGTCAGCTCACTTGCACCCAGGTTGTCCCATCAGGGAACAGAGTTCATTAAAGGGAGAAGCTACTAGTTTATTGAATTAGAAAATTTGGTGAATTAAAGAAATCAGTAAAGGATAAGACAACTTGAAAACCCCCCTCAGGCTTTCCTTCCCTGTGATCTGGTCCCAGCTGGGGCAGGTCTGTGCCCTACCGGGTGACGTCCATGCTTTGGTTTCCACGGCCCCTGTCCGGCAGCTGCACTTGGTCTGTAACCAGCTCTGGGATGGGCTTTCGGGGGGGCCACAGCTCCCAGACAAAAAGCTGGGGTTTGTGTGCACGCAGGGACATTTTCTGGGGGCTCACGAAGAGACCTGTGACCCCTCAAGAGCTGGGAACGTGGCGGCTGTGCTCTGCAGGGTCTTCTGTGTGGCCCTTGCTCTGGGGGGCTGTGGGATCCTGCCGAGTGCTCCCTGCAGCCAGGCCAGGGACGGCCACAGGGCCCGGTGTCTGCCCCCCATCTATGGCAGCCCCAGCACCCGGGACCCTGTGGGGATGTCCCTCGAGTGACAGGGTGGAGCCTGCCCCCCGCCCCTTCAGGGCTGCAGGCTGGGCGCTCCTGGGTGCCTGCCGAGAGCTCGGCCTGGTGGCAGCGGGCTGTGCGTGCGGGTAACCTTGGTCTGTGTCTCGGCAGAGTCCCCAGGCCCCATTTGCCGAGCTGTCCGAGGACGAGAAGATCTTTAACGGGGGCGACGGCGTGTGGCAGGCCCAGGGGCAGGCGCTGCTTCCGGAGATCACCGAGGAGGACCTGGAGGCCATCCGGCTGCGCGAGGAGGCCATCCTGCAGATCGAGGTGCGGGCTGGCGTGAGCACGCGTGCGTGTGTGTGCCCACGGGTGTCCCCGGCTCCCGGCCGTGGCAGCTCTCGGCGCTCCAGCAGTGGAGGCTGGGCCGGCCCTGCGCTGGTGCCACTGCCCTGTGACCAGCAGACTGAGGCCCGCCCCCTGCCTGAGCCCAGAGGGGCTGGACCTGGGCTCCCAGGGCATTGCCTGAGCTTGGCCACCTGGGCCGCCCGGTGGAGAGAGGGAGTCCAGGGAACCCAACAGAGTCTCACCCTGTGTCTCATCGCCACCCCCCCCCATGTTTTCCTAGTGGGCTCAGCCCTCTGGCCTGGAGCCCAGGGCCTGTGCCCGGGTGGCAAGTACCAGTCTCCATGGCTGCTTCCTTCACTGCATGCTTAGGTTTCCAGGAAGCCATTTCACTCTGATGAGGCCATTCAGTGCCCAGAGCAGTTAGTTCCAGTGGATAGTTTTTGAGTGGTTGAGTGAACTGCCCAGAGAACTGACCCTGTAATTTGGGGCGGCTGCCAGCAGGTGGCAGTGGTGGTGTCAGGGTCCAACCATGGGATGTGGGGGGCTGCTAGTTCTTTGTTCTTCTCAAGTTTGCACGTGTGTAATACGTGCTGCCAGATGTTTTGCTGGCCACGGATGACCTGTGACAACTGCCAGAGGTGTGCAGTTCCCTGAGATGGGCCTGTGGGAGCAGGTGCCTGAGTGGGTGTGCCAGTATGTGGGTGGATGTGCGGGTGCAGGGGCAGGTGTGCCAGTGAGTGTGTGAGGGGGCCTCCTGATGTGGGAAGTGCATGTAGAATGTAGCCGTTGGGCCGCCTGTTTCTCTTGGTGGTGGGGCCTGAGCCTCCGAGTGTGTGTTCCCTCCTCCCTCTGGGCCTCGGTTTTGCCTGCCGGTGGAGGAGTTGGGGGGCCTGCCTGCCCCGAAGCTTTCAGGAGCTGGGTTTCTGGAACAAAGTTTCCCTAAAAGCAGCTTCTTTTAGAAAAACAGACTTGGGCAAGTTGGTAAACTGAGTCACTGGCCCAGGCTCTGTCACCATGTCTGCAACGAGCGGGTCCTACACTCTTGAAGGAGGTGGACGCCCCCCTGGGAGGCGGGGTTCGACCCCCTTCCTTCTGCCCACCTCCGCACTTGGGCCTGGTGGAGGAATGCTTGTTCCTTCAGCCCCCGTCAGAGGACCTGCCTCAGCGGACCGCCTCCCCCCGCCAGACCTCGCTGCCCAGAGAGGAAGGCGGCCACACGGGGGCCGTGTCTCGGAAGGCAAGCCTCTCCCTCTTGCGGAGATGGTCCAGAAAGGACCAGACACACAGAGATGTTTTTATCCCGCTGTCGGCACAGTGAGACCTGCTTTCCCAGAGAAGCTGAGAACCAATCAGGAGCCATCGCCCTGACAACTCCGGGTGCCGGCAGGCCTGGGCGGAGAGGGACCCGCTTCTTCCTGCGGCTCGAGAGCTGAAGCCCTCTTAGGGAGAGCCCCCGACAGCCCCTCGGGCACACCCGGGGTTCTGGACCGCCTGTGTGAGGTGGGATGAAGCGGCTGCTTAGGACGGACTTGGCCTTGGCCTGGCACATAGGGAGCAGAGGTGCAGGCTGCCCAGCAGGGCCCAGGGCCTGAGGACGTGGGTGGGGTGAAGGCCGCGCCCCAGGAAATGCTGGGAGCTCCTGAGCAGGTGGGCGCTCCGCTCTGAGGGCAAAGCCCCAGGAGGTCGTGGGGTTTGCTCAGGGGGTCAGCCAGCGCTTTGGACAGCCTCTCGTGGCCGCCAGGTTGAGGTGGGGGCCAGATGCACAGCTCTGTGGCCACGCGGAGGCCCCCAGGGTGGGGTTCAGGGGAGCAGAGGCCCAGGTACCGCCAGCCCCTCCTCGTGTGAGTGGTGAGTACAGGCAGGGGGTGGGCTTTACTGGGGGCGAGGGGGCCCCATGTGGAGGCCACTGCTGTCATTTAGCCAAGGTGGAGGCGCACGGGCTGGTGGGAGGGGAGTGGGGCTCTGGGCCGACTAGGACCTCGGTTAATGCGGGGCCGGCCTGAATTCAGTGTCTTGTCTGTGGCCCTCAGAGCCAGGCTGGAGCTTCCTGGGCGGCCGTGGGTGGGACCTGAGGCCAGCCTCACTGATTTGCCTGTTTCCTCATCTGCAGCGTGGGGTGATGTGGGTACGAAGCAGGTGCCGGCCGGAGGGTGATGGCGTGGGACGGGGAGTCAGCATCACTGGTCTTGGGCACCACACCTCCCTGCCTCCCTCCCTCGCTCCCTGCATCCCTCCCTCCCTGCATCCCTCCCTGCCTGCCTCCCTCCCTCCCTGCATCCCTCCCTCCCTGCATCCCTCCCTCCCTGCATCCTTCCCTGCCTGCCTCCCTCCCTCCTCCCTCCCTGCATCCTTCCCTCCCTCCCTCCCTCCCTCCCTGCATCCCTCCCTTCCTCCCTCCCTTCCTCCCTCCCTTCCTCCCTCCCTTCCTCCCTCCCTGCATCCTTCCCTCCCTCCCTTCCTCCCTCCCTGCATCCCTCCCTCCCTCCCTGCATCCTTCCCTCCCTCCCTGCCTCCCTCCCTCCCTCCCTCCCTGCATCCCTCCCTGCATCCCTCCCTGCATCCCTCCCTCCCTCCCTCGCTCCTTCCCTCCCTCCCTCCCTCCCTCCTTCCTTCCCCCACTTCGGGGTCTTTGGAAGTGGGAAAGACAAATACAAATTGTCATTAGCCTTTAAAAAGCCCTCCCCCAGGTTTGCAGCTGTCCTGGTGACAGCACACCTCTGACAGGACTTGTCGGGAAGGTGCTGAGACTCCCAGCCAGGAGTCTCGGCAGCAGAGACTGGTCTGAGTGCAGGTGGGCGGCCCCCGGCCCCCTCCAGGGATGGCCAGAACCCCACTGCTTAGGTTTCTTGGGGTTGATTTGTCCAGATCTGCAGGGCCTTTCGGGGGCTGGGCTGTGGTGAGTGGGCCAGTGCTCTGGGAAGGTGACTGTGGGAACAGCCTCGGGAAACACACGTGGCATTTCTCACCTTGGCAGGCTGCAGACTGGTTCTGTGTGGAAACTTCTTACTGCAACCCCCCCCCACTGCCCCTCACATTCCAAGGGGGCTTTTGGACTTGCATGGGTTTATGCATTCACAGTGTTACTGGAGTGAGACTTTTGGTCCCAGGGAGCCCCTTTGAGGCCCTGTTCTGCCTTCAAGGACTTACCTATTAGGTGGGGGGTAGGGGGTGTGGACAGATGGGGAAACTGAGGCCCAAAAGGTGGAATTAAAGTCACGACAACAGGTTAATCACATCCGATTCCTTCATAGTCTTCTCTTTTCTGCTTCTGGTCCATGATGGGCATTTTCGGGGCGGCTGCTGGGCACCAGGCAGCCTGGCACTGAGGGTGTAGAGCTGATGGGTCCACTCAGTGTCTCTGTGCCTTCTCTCCTCCCCCTCCCCGAATCACCTTATGGGACAAAATAAAGTGCCAGCCTGGTGTGCCTTTTCCTGGCTTTAGACCCAAGTCTCCACTAACTGGCTGGGTGACCTTGGGCCTGCCTCTAGCCTCGGTCATTTCATCTGTGAAATGGGTGGGTCAGGGGGTAGCCTCCCTCTCAGGGCCCTGCCATTTCAAATGGCCCATGGAGGGCTGTCAGGGGCTGACCGGCACCTTGGCTTGCTGGCCAGGGATCAGGTGGTGAGTGGGCAAGGGACTGAGGGCTGCCAGGGCCTCCTGCAGTGATTCTGGGCCCTTCCCTGGTTCAGTGGCCCCTGGACCTGCCCAGTTAGGTTTCGAGTGAGGGCATCCTGCCCTGAGGGCGCCGTAAAGACCTCCACCCACCTCCTCGGGCAACCCGTCCTCTGGCAGCACAGAACGTCCTTTAAGACCCTTTGGGGGCTCCCCATTTGTGGGCCCGATGAGATGGCCCCCACTGCCCTCTTCCCTGTTACCCCGCAGACACCCCCCACCCCACCCCTGGGCTCCCGTGATGCCCTCACCTGCTGCTGCTGTGGCGCCTGCCGCCCGGAAGCCCCTCCCCAGGTCCCCTCCCCTGCTCTGCCCTCTGCCTGGAGCTTTAGAGGCGGCCCTGGCAATGGAGAGCTGTGTGCCGGTGTTCCAGTAGCTGGCTCCCTGCCCCAGGGACGGCTGTGCTTGGCCTGCAGGCTCCCAGAGTGCAGGAGACCCCTCTGGACAGCCCCTTCCGGCCAGAGGAGCAGGGGGCACCTCGTGGCTCCAGAGGGCAGAGGGGCTGATCACGAAGGGGAGCCGCGCCAGCCCAGGGCACACGTGTCCCTGGCACGTGCTCCCGTGGAGCCAGGATGTCGGTACCCACTTCCCGACAGGCACGCCACATGGCTGGGACCCAGGTGGTCTGAGCCCTGGCCGCACCCAGGCGAGGCGCATCAGGAGGGCCGTGCCAGGCCGAGGGGAGCTCCGAGCATACAGGAGCCTGGTCTGCGGGGCGGGTCCCTCCGACGGGAGGGCACCTGCGGCACCGTCCACCCTCTGCCAACCCTTGGCTCCCCTCTCGGGCTCCTTCCCCCCGCCCTGTTTTGGAGGTGGCTGGTCTCTGGCTTCCCAGCTGAGGGCACCTCCCTGACACTGGTCCCAGGTGGGTCAGGCCTCAGGGGCCCCAAACCTCCCAGGACCCCGAGGGTCGGGGAGGGGTGCTGCTGGGGCGGAGGTGGCGGCTCGCAGCCTCCTGGCCAGTGGCCCTGCCTGGAGCAGAGAGGAGAGGGAACGTCCGTCTCGTTATGGAGCGTGAGCTGTAAGTGGGTTCAGGCAGCGGCGCGAGGCTGGGCGTGGGCAGGCAGCGGCGGGATCGGGGGGCGTCAGGAGGCGTCTGGGCTCCCGGTGAAGTAGTGTCCAGGAGCTGCTGCCCCTCCCCGCTGTCGGCCAGCGGCAGCTCTGTCCCCAGGCCTGTCCTCTGCTCCTCGACGGCCTGTCTGTCCACCCGCAGCTGTGCCAGAGCCTGCCTCCTCCAGGGCCTCGGCCCTCCCTCCTCTGGAGTCTGGCCTGCAGGGCTGGGTGCCCACTGCCCATTCTCAGTGGCCGTGTACCCTCCATTGCGTGCCTTCTGTAACTGAGCGTGTGGGGCCCCGAGAGAAGGGCTGGGGTCCCTTCAGACACACGGCAAGGCTGTGGCCAGCCTGGGGAGAGCCAGCTCTCTCAGCTGGCCCCGCCTCGCGTCCCTTCCAGCCTCAGTCCCCTCTCTGAGCCTGTTTCTTAGTCCTGTGGGGCAATCAGAAATGGGAGACTCTCAGATACTGGGCTGCGGGGTGCTTGGCAGGCTGGAAGGTGGGGCATCCCTGGGTGCCGCGGGGGTGACCCCTGGGGCTGCAGGCTGAGCTGCGGGCTGGGAGGCAGGGTGAGGCCTCTCCCGAGGGGCAGGAGGGGTGCCTGCAGGTCCCCACCACACTCCCTCAGGTGCCCAGCCCTCCGCCGGGGCCCCTTTCCCGGGAGACCGTCCTCCCAGCGGGCGGAGGCAAGGCCTCCAGAGCTTCCTCTTCTGGAGACAAGGCCGCCCTGAGAGCCCACGGTCTCCCTCTGGCCAGTGGCTTGCCCGCTGTCCCTACAGCTGCGGCCGGCGGTCTTCGTGGACCCTCAGGGCCCTCCCTGCTGCCCAAGTGCTAACGGGTGACCCCTGCTTTGTCCCTGCACGGCTGCCCCTCGCCTCTGCCAGGCGTGCCTCCACACCCCCGTGCTCCTGCTGCCCCCTGGACAGCTCTGGGCCCACGTCCTCCCAGGTCCTCTGCGGGGCGGCCCTCTCCAGCCCGGGGGCAGTTTGGTCCCACCTCCCAGACCTGGGCTCCTCGTTGCCCCCGAAGTGGGCTGCCCTGTCCCTCCTCCCTGAGTGGGGCTGAGGTCACAGTGCCAGGACCGGGCCGGTGTGTCCCTCCAGCCCCACCCCCGTCCCGAGCCTGGACCCTTGTTCCTCCAGACACTCCAGCAACTTGTTTCCTTTTATTTTCAGGTTTTGACTCAGATGTTCCCCATCTAAAATTTCAGTTGTCCTCTGCATTTTCTAACATACCACTTAATTACTTATCTCGTTATTATTTCTCTTCTTCCAGGAGAACGTAAGCCCCATGGAGGCAGGGATTTTCGTCTGTTTTAGCCCTGGCGCCCCAGAGGGTGCACGACACTGTCTCAGCACTCAGTGACTCTCTCTGGAGCAATCAAGGGGATGGGGGATGGAGGGGTGGGTAGATAGATGGATGGTAGGGGGATGGGTGGGTGATGGGTGGGTAGATGGACAGGGTTGAGTGGATGGCAGGTGAATGGCTGAGAAGTTTTACGTGTTGGGACTCCGCAGAAGATTTGTGTTGTAATAAAAGGGCTCTGCTGCCTTTATTTATATGCACCCTCCATCAGCCCCCACGAAAGCCCTGTGAGCGTGAGCGCCGCGGCGCCCCAGTTTTACCAGCGATGAGGCGGCGCCTCGGAGGAGTCGTGTCACTTGGCCGGGCCGCACAGCTTGCGCGGGGCCGTCCCGACTGCCATGCTCTGACGCCTCTTCCCAGACGAGGAGGAGGCAGCAGGGCACTGAGGTTGCCCCACGAGGGGATGGCGGAGCCCGGGAGCCAGCCCACGAGGCCCAGCTCCGCCTGCCCATGGCCGGTCACTTAACTCTGCTTGAGGTGGGCTCTTCCTGTCTGGAGGGCAGGGCAGTGCCTGGTCTCCCCAGGGGGTTGGGAGGAGGTCGAATGAGACGGGCACGTGCCCCCAGCCACTGCCAGCATGTAACGGGCTTGCCAGGCACTGGTCTGGCCGAGTCACCTGTTGGCTCCCGGCCAGCTCTGCCCGCCGTCCTATGCTGCCATGTCTTCACCGGCTCCTTGTGCCAAGCCCGGCTCACCTGATCTCACCTGTGAGGCCTGGTGCTCCCTGCTCCCCTCCTGAGCTGCTGTGTCACCTGACCCAGGTGCAGAGCTCTGTGCTCACCAGCTGCTCTGTTGCCATGGCTACCTGGCAGGCCGAGGAGGGAGGAGGCTGGGGTGAAGAGGGGCCAGGAGGGGCCTCCAGGCTGAGCAGAGCCTGTGGGGCCTCAGCCACCCTACAAGTAGCTGACGTTGTGCGGCCAGAGTGCAGGGGGCTGGTTGATCTGGCCAATATCTAGCTATAAATATGTGAATAAATCGATAAATAAAGTTTGGCTATTCCACTGACTGGGACTGTTGTCTCTGTAGGTGGATGGTTGCCAAGATCCTAATTACGAGAAGAGATTGCATGATAGAGAAAAATGCAGTGGCATTTTCTTTCTTTTTGCTCTTAAAAGTGGAGGGCACGCGCACACGCACACGCACACACACACACCCCCCCCCCCGAGGTTTTATTATGTCCTGTGCAAGGTTGTTATTCCTCAGCGCCAGTGAAAGAAAAGAGAAGATTCCGTGAGAGCTTTTAATGAGTTCTAGTTTTAGAAGCAATCAGGAAAATAATTGCCTGACTTAAACATTTACTAAGTTAAGGGGTTTTACAGTCTCCCGCTCGCTCGTGCCCACGCCTGGGCACACGGCTCCCAGTGCCTGCCGCCCTCGTGCATCGCGGCTGGGGCTGCTCGCCGTCCCCGGGGGCTCCATCCCCTGGGGGGCTTCTGGGCTCCCAGCATGGTCCCCGTGACCAGCCTGGCTTTGAGCTCACACCCCGGGGACTGAGTCCTGGACTTCTGCCTGGAGCTCGGCTCCTACCCCAGCTCCTGGTGGGGCCCACATCTCTGGCACATGCCCCTCATTTGCCCTTGGCGTCCTCCATCGGGAGCCGAGGCCTGCTCAGGTGCCCAGCACGGTGACCGGAGGGACCGCCGTTCGTGCCGGTCGCCTGTGCCCGGACACTGCCGCTCTGTGTGCTGCCCCCTCCCCTGGGCCCCCCCCTCTCCTGGCCCATCATCAGGTCCACCCGCAACAAGCATGTCCCAGCATCCGTGAGTGACCCTGGACGAGGGGGAGGCGCTAGCCCACAAACTCCTCCGCCGGCCAAAGGCCTGGGACTGGGGGTGGGGACCGCAGCCCCTGGGCAGCCAGGGTCACACCTGCTCCCGCTACTAGGAAAGTGCGTGTGGGGCTCCCTGCCCCAGACCTTCCGGGGGGCTGGAGGCTGTGCGCCCACAGGCTCGTCTGGCTGGGAGCTGGGATCCTGGGGTCCCCGTGCTCTGAGCAGCCCCTCGGAGCCCGTCTGGTCCGTTCTCTGCGATCACATAGGAGGCTGCTGCCCGGGAGGCCAGGCGGGGTCTGTGGCCCCAGGCTCGCCTGCCACCCTCTCCCCGTAGTCTGTCCGGCTCTGCGCGGGGGGCGCACCCTGCTGACCCCCTCACGGTGGCCCGAGGTCAGGGGTCAGCCTGGTGCTGGGGCAGTGTCCCCTGCTCCCATCCTCACTCCCTTGGCCACCAGGCTGGTGGAGACCCGCTGGAGCAAGGGGGCCCTGGGACACCCTCACTCGCCTTATCCCCCCGACGCGGCTTCCTTCTTTTTTGAGTGGGTCTTTATTCAAAAGGATTGTTCCAGGGAGTGGGGGGCTCTTGAGCGAGGAGAACGCTGTGATGTAAGACGTGCAAACACCTGGGAGTCGGGACAGGCTTCTCGTCTGCAAGGGAGTGCGCCGAGCTGGAGGGGCTGGGCTGGGGCATCTGCGGGGGCCCAGGCCGTGGAGAGGAGCTGGGTTCACACGTGGCCAGCACGCCTCCTGTCTCAGCGGGTCGCAGGATGAGTGGTTCGGCTCATCTTGTGTGAGGCAGAGAGGGAGTTAGGGGTCCGGGTCCAGCCTCATCCTGGGCGAGTCAGGTCTGAGTCACGTGGGGAAGGGTCTCCGCAGAAAGCCATTCCTGGAACACGGAGTGTTGCCAGGAGCCCAGCCTGAGCGTCTCTTCCAAGCGAGCGATTTATTCATCGCTGAACAACTCAGAGGGTCATGGGTCTGAGGGCGAAGCAGGGCCCCAGGACTATCTGCAGAGGACGTGGGGCTGGCGGGGCTCCTCAACGTCAGCAGAGAGGTGGCGACGGTCAGCGGTCGGAGCCTCAGGCATCTTAAAAAGAGGGAGGCTGGAAATGAAGGAGGGTGTCCGAGTCAAAGGTTACGTCGACTCCCCAGAGCCCAGTGAGTGGAGACGTCCCAGGAGGCAGCCATGACGATGAGTTTCTGGAGAATGAGACGCGGGTGCCCGTGGAGCGCCGTCGGGTGGGTCACCCGCGTGAGGCTCCGCCGCCTCGGTGCTGCCGGCCTGTGTGCCCGGTGCTCCGGGTGCATCTCAGCTCACGCCAGCGGACCGGGTCATTGCCGCTCCTGGCCGCCATCCTCGGCCACAGCCCCGACCGTGCTCGGCGGGCTCCTCGCTACAGAAACGTCACGTGGGGAGGAGACAAGGCCCTGGTGGAGACGGCAGTTTGTCGAGCTGGTCGGCAGCCACTGCGCCTGTGTGTTGGCAGCGGTTGGAGACTTGCCTTGGCTGCCGCATCTCCCTGGGGGCCTCTCCCGAAGCCCAGAACATGGGCCGGACTGGGCTTCCTCCCGGGCTGTCCCGGGTTCTCGGGGTCGGTGCTGCTCCAGACAAGGAACACCCGCGACAGTAGCCGTGTGTCCCGCCGAGGCCGGGCCATGGCGACGCACGGCTGCTCCTGCTCCAGGGGCGGTGGGCTTGCTCCCAGGCCCCCAGGAGGCACCGGGCTCGCGGGCCCCGCTCAGCCACCCCCTCCCTGTCCTCTCCTTTGCCGAGGCTCTCCCTGTGCCCACGGGGAGGGATCCAGCGCATGCACCTTAAGTCTGCCGGTGCCAGTGGCTGTGGCACCAGACGTCCCTGGGAGCGAGCCCGCCGCCCCTGGGTGCTGATCAGGTGTCCCGACTGCCGGGGCTGCCCCGCTCCCAGCGGTGACCCAGGGCCAGGGGGCCGGGCGGGTGTGAACGTGGGTGCCGATATTTCCCAGCTGCGTGTCCCGGGGCAAGTCCCTTAACCTCTGGTGACGATTTCCCCTGCTGTGAAGTGGGGGTACCAGCGGTGCCCTCACGCGGCATGGGAGGCTGTGTGCCCTAGAAAAGCTCCTCTGAGCCCCCGAGTCCAAGTGCACCCACGGTCAGGCTCAGGGCCCCCAGGCCAGCCTTGTGCGAGAGAGGCTCTGTCCACGGCCCACCGGGCAAGCTCAGCGGCCGAGGTCAAGGTTGGTGGTCTGGTGGCCTTGGGACGGGAACCTGGAAGTGTGAAGAGGTGGGTCTGTCTGCCTGAGGCCTGGCTGAGCCCGCGGCTGTCGCGTGTGACCTTGAGGTCTGGACCTTAGGGTGGCGCCTAAGCTTGGCCTCCCCACTAGTGGCCTCAGCCAGGGAGGGCCGTGGGGGCGCGGATCCCGGAAATGGGCCCAGGCCAAGGCCACTCGAGGCCCCACGCTCACCACCACCTTCCCGGCCGGGGGCCCCGTCCCAGCAGAGCCGCCGCCTCCGCCGTGTGTGAGCCAGTGGTGGAACTGCAGTCGATAGTACATGTTGGTTTAAGCTCAGGCTAATTGCTTCATCTCCCAGAGCGCTCCTGAAAAGGCAATGAGTCTCCTTGTAATATTTTGCAGTGGGGTGAAATGACCCTCGTGGAAGTCAATCCAGGCTCCGCATGAGCTGCAGGGTGGTGGGGGCAGGGGCAGGGTGGTGGGGGCAGGGGCGGGGTGTGAACCCTCGCCCCCCCCGCCATCTCACGGGCGTGAAGGAACCTTCCCTCTGGCTCTACCCTGGCCATGCGCCGGGCGCTGAGGGAGGAGGAGGTTTGCATTTGCCCAGTGGTAGGTGGGGGCACCTGGCTCCAAGGTGAATGGCTTTGTGCAGGGTCACCTGGCTGGCCGGTGGAGGAGCCGTCTCCTGCAGGGAGAGGGCGTCAAGTCAGCGGGCATCGGTGCCAACCCCAGCCCTCCCCCTTTCTGTGAGGCCCGGGAGGTCACGCACCTTTCTGAGCCCCACAACCTCCATTGTCAGGTGGGTGCCGTGACCTCCCTTCACAGGTGCTGCCAGTGTGAAGGTGGCCATGTGTGATGTGCCCCTAGCACAGCCCCAGGCCTGTGGTCTGTGAGTGGTGTGGCCACATCCCTCACCAGCATCATTGGTGCTTTTGCTGGGCAAGTGGAGTTAGGATAGAGGTGGGCGGCATGGAGGATGCAAGAGGCCAGCATGACATGCAGGGTGGGAGGTACCCCAGAGTTTCCTGGTCTCAGTTCTGCTTCTTACCCCCATTCACTAGCTTCACGAAGCTACTCATTCTTTAGACAGCAGTGGGGCTACCGTCCGTCCACCTACCCACCTCCATCGTCCATCCATCCACCATCCATCCATCTACCCACCACCCACCCACGTGTGCTGGCCCGTGCTAGGTGCCGAGTGTACAGAGAAGGAAGAGTGGACCCTCCGTCAAGGAGCCCCCCCGGGAGGGAATGAGGAGTGAGGTGTCTGCAGGACCGACAGGCCTGTGGGAGGTGCAGCCTGTGCCCTCTGCTCCGGACAGCCTCTTCCCTCCTTTAGTCAGGCCTGCAGGACCGTGCTGGGGCCGCAGCCCTGCACTAGACTAGACTGCAACCTTCCAGACCCTGGGTCCTGTGTACACAGCAAGGGAGCGCACAGCCCTGGGATCCTCAGCATGGGGTCTGGCCTTGGGGTCAGGAGACAGTAATTCAGATCCCAGCAATGTCTCTGACTTGCAGGGTGACCCTGGCCTTGTTTCTGGTCCTTGGCTCTCACTTAGCACTCTTGGTGGCCGTGCCCTTGACCTAATGGCTGCCATCTTGTTTCCACAGAGTGACCTATTGGATGTGAACCAGATCATCACGGACTTGGCCTCCATGGTGTCAGAGCAAGGAGAGGCCGTCGGTGGGTACCCATGCCATCCACCCAGCCACCTGCCCACTCCCCCAGGCGTGGCAGACGGCAAGGCCTGGGCAGGTTTGGAGGTCTGAGCTTCTGCCGCATTCCCTCCCCGCCTCCTCAGGTCGCCCCCAGCCCCTTGGGAAGGCCGGGCCTGAGGGGGCTCACGCAACAGGCTGGCCCACCCGTTCTGCTCATGGAAGAGCCCTGGCCTGCCTGCCCCCCCACCCAACCGGGCCTTCCTCCCCAACCAAGGACTCCCCGGGGGAGGACAAGCTGTCCTGGGCGGGGGATGGGCTGCAGCGGGTCCCCCCCTGTGGAGACTGCTGGGGGTGTGGAGCCGGGAGCTGCTTCCCAGGAAACGTGCGTGGTGGGTTACAGGGCTGTGAGGGGGGAGCTGACGTCCCTGCTGGTCCCCAGTCTCCCCCACGTGAGGGCCTCCGCCCACCCAGCCCGGCCTGCCACCCGCTGTGGCCTTGGGGCTTTCCTGCTGCTGCCCTGAGTGCCCGGGTGGCCTGGGCAGCGGGGAGGTCGGGGAGTGGGTACTCACAGCCCCTGGCCTGGAAGAGCAAGGTGGCTCGGGGCGCCCAGAGCCACTCGGCCAACAGTCAGCACCCAGCCACGGCCCAGGGCTCGCCCACCCCCCCCTCCACCCCGTTCCCCTGCCGAGTCGTTGCCTCACTGGGGTCCCCTGGCTGTGAATAACCTCCCGCCTCTCAGGCCCGGGCGCCGGGGAGGTGCTGAGGCCCATGCACGTCCTGCTCCCCAGCGGGCAGCCCGGCTGCCCTCCTCGGGGTGTGCTGCACCCCCAGGAGCAGAGCGACTGGAGAGGGTCGGGCCGCGCTGCCTCAGGCCCCTCGCTCACCTGCGGAGCCTGGGCTCCTGCAGGACCCTGCTCTGGGCGGGGCCGCCCGTCACCCCAGGACCCCCTCTGTCTCCACGTCCTCCCTCACCCTCGCTCTGGCTGGCCGTCTCGTGGTGGGTGTGCAGGAGGCTTGTACGCTCCAGATGGACACCCAGGTGTCACCCGGATGGTCACTCAGCCCCATCACTGATTGGGAGGGGCTGTCCCCCGGGCGGGGAGGTGGCGAGGACTCACCTGCTGTGACCCTGGTTGGGGCCCGGCGGAGGGGATGGGCACCTGGGCCCAGACGGGACCCCGCTGCGTGCTGCGTGCTGTTACGGGTGTCCCTGCGACGATGGTTGTTGGTCTGGGGCTGCTGTCCCCTCTACGGGGGGCAGTGGAGACCCGGGGCCACGAGCCGGGGTCGGGGGCTCTGCTCTCCACGGCCCGTCCCATCTGCCGCCAGGCGCCCGTCGGCCTCCGCCCGCCCTGAGCCTCCGGTGCCTTTCCAGGGTCCAGCAGCGACAAGGCCACGTGCCGGCGCAGCTCCAGCCCCGAGCCGGCCGTGGTGGCCCCGCTGCCCGGGCCGGGCTGTGCGCCCCTGCGGCCGGGCTCCCACTCACGCACCAAGACGCGGAAGCCCAACTTCAGCCCGCAGGAGACCGAGGTGCTGGTGCAGAGGGTGACGCGCCACTACCCGCTGCTGTTCGGGGCCCTGCGGGGCCCGCCCGCCCGGAAGCACCGCGTGTGGAGCGCGATCCTGCAGGCGGTGAACGCGCTGGGCTACTGCCGCCGGGACCTGGGCGACGTCAAGCACAAGTGGCGGGACCTGCGAGGGGCGGTGCGCAGGAAGCTGGCCGA
Source organism: Balaenoptera musculus (assembly GCF_009873245.2). Lineage (NCBI taxonomy): Eukaryota > Metazoa > Chordata > Mammalia > Artiodactyla > Balaenopteridae > Balaenoptera > Balaenoptera musculus. Next base: position 1,797,933 of record NC_045801.1, read on the forward strand.
GCGCCCCCGGGCCCCCGGGCCCGTCCTCACGCCCGTCGAGCGCATGGTGGCTGAGACCTTCACGGCCCCGGGCCCCGCTGGCGAGGGTCAGGCCGCCGAGGCCCTGCCGAGTAAGTGGACAACAGCCTGCACGGAGCTTCGAGCAGGAACCGCGGGGAGAGCTGAGGCCCCTCTGCGTCTAGATGGGGAGGCCGAGGCTCCAGGCCCGTCCTGGGCGTGAAGGAGCTGAGGCTCAGGGCCAGGTCCGTCTGGGGTCGCCCCGCATGACAGGGCCTCCGCAGGGCCTCAGAGACCTCGGGGAGCCCAGGTCCCCGTGAATCGCTCGGGTGCTCGTGGGAGGCCGGCGCTGTTTCCTCCATCACTGGCCCGGCTCAGCTCACCTCCCTGCCCCTGCTGTGCCCTGTCACGGGCGTGGGGCAGGCAGTGGAGGTGACCTCACCCCCCGACGCCCTCTTGTGCTCTCAGAGCGGGGGCCCTTCTCCCTGGGTCACTCAGCCCCCAGAGCAGGCCAGGGCAGTGTCTGGGGCTCGCAGCCTCCCAGGGCCTGCTGACCCCTCGGAGCCCAGGGCCCACCGCCAGGGCCACCTTTGCAGAAGGTTCTGAGCCTGGTGAGGAAGACGGGTGCTTGGCTGGGCCTTCCCGGCCGCCTCCAGCGCCCCCTCCTCGCACTCCTTCTCCTCCTCCTCGAGACGCCTCTGAATGTCCGCCAGGAGCGCCCTCCGCCAGGGGTACATCTGTCTGTGCATGATGGCTCCACCCACAGCTCGAAGCTGAGCCCCACCGGACCCTTCCCTCACCCCTTCCTGGGGAGCTGCTGGAAGGACTTTGGAGACGATGCCAGAAGCAGGCCCAGCTCCCTCCTGAGGGCAGCAGAGTGGACGGCAGGATTCAGCCTCGTGGGGACAAGCAGGGGCCACAGAGGCCCCCAGCAGAGGCCCCGGCAGACCTTCTAGTGGGGGGTCTGCGCCGAGCAGGGCTGGGCGGATCAGAGACGCACGCAGACCCGGGACACGGCCGTGCCCTGGGCTGGACCAGGTCGTGGGCCTGGACCATGGGGCGGGGCCTAGTTCGGGAGGCCACCTGCTCCCCTACAGGCAGAGCCAGACCTGGTTTTGGGGTGCTGCACAATGGGCACACTCTAAGGGCCAAGGGGGGCTGGCAGCAGGTGGCACGGGTGTGGCCCTGGGTGTTCAGACCCGTCCCGCGAGTTCCCAGCCCCGGATCGAGGCAGGAGCTTGGTGGCTGTGTTTCTCCTGGTGGCCCCTGTGTGTGGCGCTCGGCATACTCCTGGGTCACGAGGCCCAGCCTGGCCCAGACGTCCCTGCCTGCCCTGGTGGGCCGGCGCCCCCTCTCCCGGACCCCGCGGCTCCCAGGCTCTCCTCCGTCGGGACAGTCCGCTGACGGTGAGCTCCTCTTGGGGTTGGCTGGGCACAGTGCTGACTCAGAGAGGTTTGTGGAATGAGTGAGAGGGGGGTAGGGGCAGGACACCCCCTCCCCCCTCCGGTGGGCTGAGACCAAGCAGGGGAGTGGCTGCCACGCCTGGTTTGGGGGTGGCTCGAGGCCCAGCCCCACCGGCTCCTGCCCCTGGGTCAGTTCTGGCCTGGGGCTTGGGCAGGGTCCGGCTGCAGGGTTGAGGACGGCTGGTTGGCAGAGTGCAGGGCCCCCCCGGCGTGCCTGCAGCTCTGTCCGAGTTCGGGGGAGTGGTGCTGAGGGGCTCCTCTTTGGTCCCGGGGGGCCTGGCCCAGAGTCTGGGTGCCCCGGAGACCCCCAGAGCGGAGGCCTCCAGGGCAGCTCCCGCCGAGCACCCCCCGCGGGGACTGGGGGTGAGCCCGGGGGCCTGTGGCCCTGCAGGGCTGCCCCCGGCCAGCCCGGGGTCTTCAAGACATGCGAAGGCCGTGGCCAGGGTCGAGGAGGCACCGGAGCCGCAGGCCCCGTGGTGGGCGTTGCCCGCCTGCCTGGCAGCCCCCAGGGCTCAGGAGGAGGGAGCTGGCCGCAAGCCGGGGGTCTGCGTGTATGATGTCCCAGGGTAGGGCTGCGTCTGATCTGGGGGGCACTGAGCAGACCTACGATCCAGCCCTCCAGGCTGTGACCCCAGTGCCCAGCTGGCCCGGACACCGCTGTCTTCCGGCACACGGGGCAGCCGTTCTCACCTCTCTGCCACCTCCCTCCCTGTCGGGCGTGGCTGGGCCACTGGCGAGAGGGTCTGGGGCACGAGGTGGCTCCTATTCACCTCAGTCCTAAGTCGGTGGCGGTGAGGGGGGCGGGGGCCTTCGTGGGCGCCTCCTGGTCCTGCCTCACTGGCAGCTGTGAAGGGACAAATCAGCCTTCTGTGTGTCCTTCCTTCCCTGCTGCTCTTCCAGACTGGCTGGAGACAGTGACCTCGGTGTGACGGGGCGAGGACGCCTCTGCTCTTCTGGGGGGGCCGGCCCTGCGCATGTGAGAGAAGCAGGGGTGCCCCCATACTCTCCTGATGGGGCTCCCCGTGGAGGGGCCGGACTCAGACTTCAGGGAGGGAACCCCAGGCAGGGAAGACGCCCCCTGCTCAACCCGGGGCCCAGGGGACTTGGTGCCTGGGCGGCACCTGCGTTTATGGGAATGGTCCCTGCCTCGGCCTGGGTGGTGCCCAGGTGCGCAGCTCTCCAGGGAAATATATGCGTTTAGCCGTTTCTGCCTCTGGAGTTCTCACCAAAATGCATGAATTTGGAAGCTTGTCCTCTTTTCCTGGAAGAATTTACTTGATGCGTGTTTGCGTCTGGTCCCTGCTGAGGGCCGTGCCCATGGCCACGGTCACTCCCTGATCGTCTGGGCGGTCCTTCCCTTTGGGAGGAGAAAAAACAGCATAGAGAATCGCCCTGGTCCTCAGCTGGGTGCAAACCCGGTTCCTGCTGGGGTCAAGCACCGCGGTCCGAACTCAGCCCTGCCCTGCGTGCCCTCCAGCTGGGCAGTGCATCCACAGCAGGGCAAGGATGGATTTGGCACCTGTTTTATGTGATGCTGCCTTTTTACCAAGGGCGTCGCTGAGGGGAGTCTCCTGGTGTCCAAGGGCGGTCCCTGGGCCTCGTCAGGGCGGCTCAGGTGTGCTGTGGGGCTGGCATCTCGGGGGCTGCGTGGACGCACCCAGCCGGCCCCTGCCCGAAGTCCTGGTCCCCGCTCAGCCCCTCACTGTTGTCAGAACCGGCCGGTCAGTGCACTTGCTGATGTCCAGGGCCGAGTGCGGAGTGGGGTGTTCCCAGGCCCAGCCTCGCCGTCTTCACGGCGACTCTGTGAGCGTGCAGAGTCACGGCAGAGCCGGGCCTCACCCTCTCCTGAGCGGGCTGCCGCGGCTCCAAGGGACAGGCACCCCCAGGCTCTCTGTCCTGGCAGCTCAGGCCGGCCAGCGCCCACGCCAGGGGGGTGACCGGTGCCCCATCGCCGCAGCCTCTCTTCTCTGGAGGCTGGACTCCCCGCTTGTGCCTCCGAGTGATCACCGGGGGGGCAGATGCCGTCCACGCCCCATCCCCACGGCCCTGGGTGACCTCGGGGTCTCCACTCTGTAATTGCTTCTGTTGTCTTGATTTGCAGATAGTATTGAAGCCGGCCTTGAGGCTGCGTCCTCGCACGCAGAGGCAGCCAGTGAGCTCCTGGCTGGAGCCAGCCGGCACCAAGTAAGTCAGTGTGAGGGGACAGCCCGCCGCCCCTCCGACCCCTGCCCGCGCCTGGGAGGGGCAGGCCCGCAGGGTCTTCTCTGCGCCCAGGCGGGCTGCTGTGGGGGAGGGGAGAGGAAGGGGTTGCGGGCCGCGTGCCCAGGGTGGGAGGTCCCGCCTCCCCCTAGTCTGCACCACCCCCTCCCCCAACCCCGCCGCCGAGAGCGCGGTCGGGGCTTCTGCCCACCGCTCGGCAGTGAAGTGAGAGGGCAGGGGTGAGGGGCGGCCAGGAGCAGCGCCCGCCAGCTGGGTCTCGCTGCCGTGGGTGCCGACGTGGCTGTGTCTCCCTGTGTCCAGGGTGCGCAGCACCTCAGCTGCCCCTGCAGGAAGCTCTGCGGCTTCTCCCTTACTCTCAGAAGGGCAGGATGGGTCCGTCAGTGTCTGCTGCCTTCCTGGAGGGCGCGGGCGGTGGAGAGGGCCGCCTGGCCTTCCGGCCGCTGGGCCGGCTGTGTCCGTGTCTGCCCCTGGCCTGGCCCCCGGCTGGAGCTGGTGGGGCCCTCTCTGCTTGGGACGAGTTGGCCGGCTCACAGAGAGTGAGGACAAATATCTGACCCTTATTTGCTTGAGATGGGCTTAGGGCAGCCTTGGGGACCAATGCCGGGCTGCCGTGCTGACCTGCAGCCACTGCGTGAGCCCCTGACTGGGCCAGGCAGGCTCGGACCTGGGTCCAGCAGGGAGGGGGGGCCAGCACCCGCCCTCCGCTTGCTCCGCATCACTCACTGGCCCCCCGCTCCGTGCCGCGCCCCGACTCGCAGAGGTGGAGCCCACAGAGCGCATCTCTCCTGGAGCGTGCGTCCTGGGGGAGGGCGGGGTGGACAGTCCAGTCCAGTGACGCGAGGGCCCTGGGCCAGCCGAGGCAGGGGGGGCTTCCTGGGGGAGCGCCGAGCGGGAGTTGTCCTGGCAGAGGGGACAGAGGCCAAGGGAGGGGCTGCCCAGGCGAGCTCGGGGCGCCACAGGCCGGGGTGCTGACGCTGCGTGGGGGCCCTGCCGGCGGGAGCAGGGAGGGGGCCGGGGAGAGATGATGGACGACGTCCTGTTCCCTGGGGGCTTTGGGAAGTCAGGGCTGTGCTGGGCAAGGGACTCCGGTTGCCTTAGCGGGGAGGAGAGGGCACAGGGTGATGGTCTGGACCAGACAGGGGTGTGGGCGGGGCAAAGAGCGGGAAAGAGCGGCCCCCTCCTAGCAGCTGCGCTCCCTTCCCAGGCTTCCCCTCCCTCAGGGAGCCCAGTGGGCAGAGCACACGCGGGCCTGGAGGCCGCTGGACTCCACGAGAGTGCGTCGTGGGGTGGAGGCTGGCCCCACTGCTGGCCTCCCCTTTTCTCTGTCAGTGGCCACTAGACTCCTAAGTCAGGGCGACAAGTGTAGGCCACACGTGACAGCTGGTGAACACCACACCAAGGGGGGGAAACGGCATGTGTCTGCAGGACGGGGCGGAGGCAGGGCTGGAGAGCGTGTCTGCTGGTGCCAGCTCGGGACTCTCTGCCCCAGCCACGGGCCCCGACCTTCCAGCACGCCGAGGGCGGCCAGACCTGCACCCGGACCTCTCCACCTGGCTGGGTCCTTCCAGGGCCTCCCAGAATAGAAGGTACAGGCTGCAACTGACGAGCAAGGCGGACTTGTCGGGCGCCCAGGGCCCGGCCTCTCCAACGGGAGCTCTCCGAGTGGGCCAGTGCCTGCCGAGGGCCCTCACCCCCAGGAAGCCTCCTCTCGAGAGGGAAGCAGCACGCCGGCAGGGTGACTCCCCGCGTGAGCCTCCGGGCTCAGAAGGGTCAGCAAGTGCCTGGACCGCAGATGCCTGGACCCCAGAAGGAGGATGTGACAGTGAGGAGGAGGAGGAGGAAAAGGAAGAACAGGAGGAGGCCGGGCAGCCACCTGCGCCCACGGACACATCAGGCTCAGAACCCCTACCTGGTGCCCGGGAGCTCGTGGGCCCAGTCCTCGGGGGTGATGCCGTCATCGCCCCTTTTCCATCGCAAAGCAGGACCACCTGTGCCATAGGTGAGGTGAGAGGGGCTCAGATCCAGGAGGTACAGCCCGAAGTTGCCACCCCGTAGTAATTCCTCCTGCCCTTGCCCACTGCCACGCAGCATGTCGGCAGGAGTCAGCAAGGCAGGGCACCACAACCTGGGGCTCAGGCCCAGGGGTTTTCCCTGGGACCTTGGTTGACTCACCCTCCACACCCAGCCAATTGGAAGGTTAGCCTTCAGCTGGGCCTTTCATTTGCAGACTAGGGATTTGAGACCCAAAGGAGAGAAGGGTTTTCCCAAGGTCACACAGCTGTCAAGAGGAAGAGCTGATTTGGGAGCCCAGTTTGTAGGATTCCAAGTCTTGGCTTTTCCTGCTACCCTGGGGTAGCTCTGCTTTTATATATAGCTGCTCATCTTTATGGGATGTCTGCTTGGTGGATGGATGGATGGACAGACAGATGGATGGGTAGATGGATGGACTGAAGGATTGGAAGGGTGTATACACAAGTGGGTGGATGGATAGAGGTGTGGGTGGATGGATAGTTGATGGATGGATGATGGATGGATGGTTTGAGGATGGATGGCTGAGAGATGAGCGGATGGATGGATGGATGGACGTAAGGAAGAAGGATGAAAGGAAGGAAGGTGGGCAAATGGAGGGACGGATGGATGCTTGATGAACAAACAGATGGGCAGATAGATGAGGGGATGGATGAGTGGGTGGGTATGTGTAGGTAGACAGATGGACAGACAGGAGGGTGGGTAGATAATGGCCAGCTTGGGTGGGTGGGCGGATGGACAGACAGATGGCAGCATGTGGTGGTGGCACCTTGGCTTTGGAGCTGCCAGGTTGAAGTTCTACCTCGGCGTTACTGGAGGACGTCTTTTGCCCCCTGAGTCTTGGTGTCCTAGTGAGGGTGCTGCTGCCCGCTGCAGAGGGGCCCCGCGAGACCGAAGTAGCCGCGTGGGCAGCGGGCCTCGTGCAGGTGGCGCTCCCCGGCATCGCCCCGGTCCTGGCCGGCGAAGGCTCACGTTTCCTGTCTCCCTCTGCCAGCGGACGAGGACGAGGCCCCTGGCTGCCTGTGGCTACCCCTGCGGACGCTGGATGGGCCGAGCCTGCCTGAAGCCGACCCCCTGGACCCCCGAGGAGCCTTCCCTGCGTCCACCTCCTCACCCTCCCCGCCCGCCTCCCCGGCCTCGGCACCCCCCGCGGCCACATTCCCCGGGGCCTCCCGGCCCTCGCCGCCCTCCTCGGCGGCACCCCAGCCCTCCGGGAAGCCCACAGGGGCTGAGGCCTCGGACCTGGAACGGCGGCTGCTGGACTCAGAGCGGCAGCAGGGCGCCCTGCTCGGCGCCTGGTCCCAGCAGCAGAGCGCGCTGATGGCCCAGCAGAACCTGCTGCTGCAGCGGCTGGCCGACGGCGTCGAGGCCCTCAACCGGACCCTGGAGAGGCTGGTGGAGGCCCTCCCGACCCGGGGCGCCTCGCCCGCAGTGCCGGATGGCTCCCCTGGGGGCGGAACGGCCTGCAGGCCAGCTGGAGGCTCCCAGGGCAGCCCCCAGGGCAGGCACACAGGCCAGGAGGTCTTCTCAGGGATGATCCTGAAGGTGGAGGAGGAGATCTAGGGTCTGGACCCCGTGGGCCGCGTGCAGAGCGGGGACTCCGGTCCTGCCCCTCTGAGGGGCAGAGGCGGGGCCTCGATGGAGCCAGAGAGGACGCTGGACTTCCGCCTGTGGTTGCCCCTTCCATCCTGCCATTGTCCGTGGGCCTCAGTGACGCGAAAGGAGGGCCGGCTGAGGTCTACTCAGGGATGACGCCGGTGGGCGGACCGAGCCCGCTCCGCTCCCATCCCGCGCTCCGACCGTCGGGGCGAGTGCTGTGGAGTGCAGAACGGGGCGCCTCTCGGCGGGCAGTGGGTGAGTGGAGCTGCGGGAAGAAGCACGCGGGGCGCGGCGCCCCCAAACCACTGCCTCGGGTGTGGGCCCTGGAGTGTGGCTCCGCTGGGCACCCAGGAAACCCCCGGCGTGTGCCCTGGAGTGACTCCCGGAAGCCCCCGTGCTCCGTGGGCGCACGGACTGAGGGGGGCTGGGACCCTGCATCCTCTTGATGCTGCCCCGAGGGAACCACGCCCCGTGGGCCTGCGGTTATTTCTCTCAATTTTATGTCTGTGGTGTGGGGTATATATATGTATGTGCACATATGTTCGTTGGTACTGGATGGGGTGGGATGCCGTTTTATACCTGTCGACTTTTCTTAGAAAAATATTTTCCTTATATAAGCATAAAATAACAACAAAAAAAGCCAGTGATGATAATGAGGGTGACGCTGACAGGAAGTGAGATGGAGCCTGTCTGTCTGCGCGTGCGCTCTGCCTCTGCCCTTGCCTGGCAGGCAGCCCTGATCCCCCCGGGTGTCAGATCCGCCTCACCTGTGACTCCTGGCCCTGTGGGGTCCCTCGGGGCTGGCCCCAGCTCCCGGCCCCGCCAGGCAGGTCACACGGGCCTCAGCGCACAGTTCGGGTGGCTGTTGGGGTCCTCGTGGCCCTGGAGCTGTGCCACCTCCAGCTTCCCCTTTGCCTCCTTCTCCAGACTCGTGATGAAAGCCTTTTCCGGAAGCGAGAGGCTGAGGTCCTGGCATGAACTGGACAGCGTGCTGGTCCCGGGGCTCCCAGGCAGCCTGGCACTGAGGGGCGCAGAGACCAGGGTGAAACAAACACAGTGGGAGGGACTTTTCCTGGTTTCGCTGTTTACCGTGGGAGCCGGCAGCATGTCAGCAACTCTTGTCCACAAAAGAAAGCCCGAGCTCCTTAGCTGCCCATCCAGCCCTCTGCAGTGTGGCCGGCGCCCTTCCAGCCTCCTCTTCCCCTGCGGTCCGGAGGACACCGTGTGTTCTCCATGGTGGCCTTTCCTTCAGCCCTACAAAGCCAGAGTGCATTTCAGTGCCATGTCTGGCGTCTTCCTAGAGCTTCATTCCAGGTGAAAGGCATGGACCCTGCTTGTCCATTAAGATGCCCACTGCAGTGGACACACACCTCTCTAGGCAATGAACACTGCTCTCCAAGGTTACCCACTAACCCTGGTCAGCACCTACTCAGATCCCAACCTAGCCCTGACCCGGGTCCCACGCGGAGCCCTGACCCTGGTCCCACGCTGAGCCCTGACCCTGGTCCCATGCTGAGCCCTGACCCTGGTCCCACGCTGAGCCCTGATCCTGGTCCCACGCTGAGCCCTGATCCTGGTCCCACGCTGAGCCCTGACCCTGGTCCCGTGCTGAACTCTGACCCTGGTCCCCTGCTGAACTCTGACCCTGGTCCCGTACTGAACTCTGACTCTGGCCAGTCCCGTAACCCCTACTGGACTCCTGCTCTGGGCCCTGCACTGAGTGCTGAGGACACAGCAGCCCAGGCTGAGCAGAGGTCTGGCCGCCTCCACAGGCCCGGTATGCTCTTTGCCCGCTGAGGGCCAGGCAGGGCATGACGGGGATGGGGTGCCTGCCTGTCGGGCCATCGGTCTGGGGGTGCACGAGTGAGCCTGGGTGGCAGGCAGGGGGACAGGGGCCCTGCCTGGCCTCGAGGGCAGGGGTGTTCATGCGGGAAGGGGAGCCGAGGATCTGGGGTGGGAGTGGCCTGAAGATCCGTTAAGAAGGAGGCTGGGTCTTGGTTTAGACGGGAGCTGGTCAGAAGCAGAGCGTTGAGGGAGGTGCGTGTGAGGTGAGGCAGCGGGGAGACATCTGACCCCTCCGGGGGCCTTCCAGCACCTCGTGTGCTTTCTGCCCAGACTCTGGGCTGGGCGACCAGGCAGATGGCGGGCCCGGACAGGGACATGCGGGAGAGGAGGGCCACCGGGAGGGCGGGGAGGGCGGGCGGCGTTGCTGTCCTGTGCGGGGCCCGGGGGCCAGGGGGGCTGTGGCAGCCCAGGGTCGGGGGCCGTGTGCCTGAGGAGGGCGGGGCCCACAGGCCGGGGCTCTGAGGACCCCGTGTGGGAGCCCGGGGACAGGGCGGCAGGGAGAGGAGGAGACCCCGTGGAGGCTGGGTGACAGGTGCCCGGGGGCGTTTAAGGAGAGGGGGAGGGGCAGCAGTGTCCTGTGCACAGAACAGCCCGGAGGTGTGAAGACCGAAGGGTCCTGACTCGGGGCGTCTAGAAGGCGTCAGGCACCACGGCAGGCCATGTTTCTGTGGCTTGCTCTGGTTGATTGCAAGGCCTCTGTGTTCCAGAGAGACAGGCTGGAGGGTGGCCGGGACAGCTTTCATTAGAGCCTGAAGAGACCCCAGGTCACCATGGCAAATCTGAGGCCGGGTGGCCTTGGGGGCGCAGGGGTGATGGCCGGGGTCATGGAGAGAGCTGGGGGCCGCTTGGAGCCCGGTTTCAGGATTCCCAGTTCATGCCCTGTCCGTTCGTCACGCTGCTTTACCAAGTGCATGAGCCCGTCCATGTGACCCCAAGTGAGCAAGGCCAGGTCCCTGGCCTGGGGCAGCCGCAGGCAAGGAGGGAGTTGGGCAGTTCCCTCTTGGTACACTGCGGGTTAGGCAGCCCATGCGGCTCCCCTGCTAGGAGACAGCTTCACGTGGAAAAAACCATGACTGTAAACGCTTTGCTGGCTTGCAGGGGGAAGCAAAATAACCAGGCTTGTCCCCTCACCGCCAGCCCCTCGCCACCGCAGTCAAAAGCGCTGGACGAGAGGCAGCTGAGATCCTGGCAGACGGTCCTTTCGGGGAGAGTGCTGTAGGCCTTGGGGGACCCTCAGAAGAAGAAGAGCCACGTGAGCCCACAGGCAGAGGTCACTTAGTCTGCCGTGGGCAGCCACGGGGTGCAGAGGAGGAGGGAGGGCCAGCGGTTGCAGAAATAACAAGACCACGGCTTTAGGCCCGATACAGGCTAAATTATGTCCCCCTAAAGTTCAGATGTTGAAGTCCTCACCCCAGGACCTGAGCAGGTGACTGTGTTTGGAGTTGGGGCCTTCAGAGGTGATTGAGGTAAGGTGAGGTCTCTGGGGTGACTTCGGATTCAACGTGACTCGTGTCCTTATAAGAAAAAGAGATCAGGACACAGATGCGCACAGAGGGATGGCCGCGTGAGGACACGGGAGGGGAGGGCTGTCCACACGCCAGGGAGGGAGGCCTCAGGAGGAGAAGGCCTGCGCACGCCGTGGCATCTGACTTTCGGCCTCCAGGACGGGGACGGGGTGCATTTCTGTTGTTTGAACCACCGAGTCTGTGTTATTGTTAGGGCAGCCACTGCCGACTCGTGCAGACCCCCAAGGAATTAATCAGATGCCTAACATAAGATAGTGTCTAAGAAATATTTTAAAAAGAAGATGAAATCACAAAGATGAGTAATAATAAGAGATGATCAAAAGTGACCCAATGAGTCTGGAAAAGATCAGTGATGACTTTTAGAACAAAGAAGTCGGCGGGGGACCGGGCAACACATTTGGTCCCGGATGACGTGAGAGGAGCAACCTGGGAGGCTTAGCTGGGGAAGTGACAGTGTGCCAGGGAGAGCTAAGGAAGCGGAAAGGGTGACGGGTGAAGGGGTGTGGAGGGTATACCAGCAATTCAGCACAGGTCTGGGCGGGGTCCCAGGAGAAGAGAATTGAATGAGGAAAGGCAGTGCGTGAGGAGGCCCCACCCGACCGCCCACCATCCCGCAGACACAGGAGGCACCTGACACCTGGCAGCTCCACGCCTCCCAGAAACCGCGGCCCTTGAGCGGGAAGGAGGCTCGGGAGGAGGGGCGGAATGACAGCCCCGCTCCCAGCTCAGTCACAGCAGCAACCGTGGAGGCTGGGGACGGTGGAGTGATACCCACTAAGGCCGAGAGAAGGGACTGTCAGCCTGGAATCGCGCCGCCCTCAAAACCATCTCTGGAGAGCAAAGACAAGTGAAAACTTGAGGGTTTACTGCCAACAGACTTTCACCAAAGGAGCTTCTGAAGGATGGACTCGAGGATGGAGAATAATCCTCGAAGGAAGGTCTGTGACAAGGAAAGTGAACCAAGGAGCTGGTAAATGTGGGGCAGATCCAACAAAGGACTGTGTGAGATAATAACATCATTTCATATTAAACAGTGATTTTTGACTGTAATGTCTTACTTGTGCAGTTAAGTTTTTAGAAAGGACAGAACAACAATGGGACAATGATAGTGATTAAATTATTCTGAGCCCATTTTCAGAGAAACTAAATATTAATTTTGGTGTTTGTTAACTATACATGGTAAAAACTCAAGGATTCCTTCATTGAAATTAAAGACTTAGACTCTTCAAACGACCCTGTTAGGATAAAAAGGCCAACTACTTACGGGGAGATAATGTTTGTAGATCACATAGCTGACAGAGGGCTTGTATCCTGAATATATAAAGAGCTCTCTAAATCCAACAATAAGAAAAAATATACTTGAATTAGAAAATGGGCAAAAGATTTGAGCAGACCCTTCACCAAAGAAGATATATGGATAGAAAATAAGCATCTGAAAAGATGTTCAACATCACTAGCCATTAGAGAAATGCAAATTAAAATCATAATGAGATACCACCGCACGCCTGGTAGAATGGCTAAAATAAGAGATACAACGATACAGAGAAAGTGGACCATTCATACACTGCTGGCAGGAATGCAAAATGATACAGCTACTCTGGAAAACACTGTGGTAGTTTCTTAAAAAGTTAAACATTCATTTACCATACTTCCCAACAATTGCACTCCTGTGCATTTATCCTAGAGAAATAAAAAGTCATGTTTACACAAAAACCTGTACACAGATATTCACAGCATCTTTATCTGTAACAACCCCAAATAGGAAATAACCCAGATGCCTTCTGTGGGTAAATGGTTAAACTGTGGTGCATCCACGCCAAGAAATACTACTCAGCAATAAAGATGGATGAAAAGGTGGAGGGTTCTGAGGGCATTTTGCTGAGTGGAGGAGCCTGTCTTGTAGAGCCCATGCTGGGTGATTCCGTGGGTCTGACATCCTCTAAGGGACGAGATTGTGGAGATAGAAACGGGGCCGGGAGGTGGGCTGGGTGGGTGCAACTCTAGGACAGCACGAGGGCCCCCGAGGTATTGGAGCAGCTCTGTATCCGGTCACCACAGCGGTACAAGGATCTTCATGTGTGATAGCGTCTCACAGACCTACACACACAAGACAACAGTGGAAAATACAATAAAATTGAAGGCAGCAGTAACCTCTGGAAGAGTATTGTAGGAGTCTATAACTTCCACAGCAGGAAGAAAGGAGTAAGAATGCAAGTAAGCAGACAAAAGTCTACTGAATAAAAAAGGGGGGGGGGGGGGGAAGAGCAACTAAAATAATACAGAAGAAAAAGAAATTGGACAAATAGAAAACCTGAGGCAAGCTTTTGAAATCTTGTCCAGTAAACAAATGTGGACAGATTAGATGAGCCTATTAAATGTCAAGGATCATCAGACTGTAGGAAAAAAATATCTGTTTGCCATTTAGAAGTGATCCAGTAAAACATAAGGACCAGAAGGTGAGAATGAAACTGTAAAGAAAAACACACCGGTCAGAGTCAAGGAGGGTGTGAGTGGTAAGGTCAGCTTTGGACAAAATGGACGTGAAGACAAATATGTACATGGATACTATCAGAATTAATCATATAAGTAAATAAACAGGATAGCACAAATTACTGCATGATCGGTTCATCTCCTCAGGAAGATGAAAAATCTTACATTTCTATACACCTAATAAAAGAGCTCTAAATAGATAAATAAAGCCAGAACTTTCCACCTGCAAAGTGACTCCATCAGGAGAGTAGAAGTTGTCAACATGGTCACAGAGACTAGGAATTAGTGAAGATAGTGCAGGTTTCAGTAATAATCAGCACTTGACTTACTGGACCCTCAAACAGCAGATAACGGTCTTCTCCAGGACGCCTGGGACGGCTACAGATTTTGACCATGACTTAGGTCATAGAGCAAGTGTCAACAAACTTCAAAGAATCAGTAATGGGTAAAACGCTGCAATTATTAGAAAATGCAATTAGGAAAATGCACAAAAATAAAGAAAAAGTTCCTTGTATGTTGGGAAATATTTAAAACAGTCCTAACTAACTGGGAGGTCGATGAAGAAATCATTAATAGATATGTAAAAAAGACATAATTGAATAATGATGAAAATACTACATATCAAAATCTGTGGGGTACTTCAAAGGAAATTAATAGCCTTAAATACTTACACAACAAAAGAAGAAAGGCTGAAAATTAATGAATTAAGATATTAAAAAGACATTAAGAGTAAAAGGACTACAGAATGAACCCTGAGAAATTAGAAGGAAGAAGATTATAGAGACTAAGCAGAATTTATTAAGTTATAATAGCATCTGCAGGAAGCCAAGAGCTGGTTCTTTGGAAGGATGGTGAAAATAGACAAACCACTAGTAAGATTGATCCAGCACTGAAAGAGCAGAAATTCCAAAGTAATAAGAGAATTCTATGAATGGTCTTATGCCAACAAATTTGGAAACTTAGGGAAAAAATGGACAGATTCCTAGAAAAGTACAATTTGCCAACATTGACTCAAGAATAAATAGATCAGTGGTTCTGTAGCCATTAAAGAAACAGAATGCGTCGGAAAGACTTTCTCCCATGGAAACACTAAGCCCGATTGGTCTTTTACGTACGTTCTACCCAACTTTCAGGGCAGAGATCCAGTCTTGTACAAACCTCCCCGGAGAACGGAAAAAGGGGAAATTCCTAAATACATAACTCGAGGTCAAATCAAAGGTGACATACGTACGGGAAAGGATCATCGTGGGCCTGTCTGTCTCATGGACACAGACCTGGTCATCCTATCACAACACAAGCGGACCGTGCTGAGTCCCGTGGCCTGCCTTTTGGAGCTGGTAGTTTAGCAGGAAGCCTGGACAAACCACTGGCTTTGGGGGAAGTAATGCCCCCCACCCTCCATGGAGCTGCCTCAAGGACGAGGATGAGGGATGATGCTGAACTTTGAACGCCCACCCTGAGGCCCTGCGTGGGGAGCTGTGCAACTGTCCTCCGGCAGCAGCAGCAGAGAACAGCAGTGAACGCCCCGCAGGTGCCAGGGACAAGGTCGGCCTCCTTTCTTCCTGCATCCTTTCCACATCCTAACTGCTCCCCGGTGTAGGTCTTTACTCAGACATGTGCTTATCAGAGAGGCTTCCCCTGCCGCCTCTCACCCTCCCAGCCCCACACGTGCCAACCCCCCTGTAAGTCCCTGTCTTCCGGGCGGGTGACCTCCACGAGGCAGGGCTCTGGCTGCCCCCGGCCCCCGCGACAGTGCTCAGCCTGCAGCCCGTGCTCTGTCAACGCACTGCACGTTCCGCGCACCGCCCGTACCTATGCAGAGGCACCCGGAAGGCAGGGCCGGGGCATGGTCCCATGGGCAGGGGAGATTAGGAGGTGCAGAAAGAAGGAAGGTCTCCAGTGGGCCAGGCCCGGGGTCAGATGGTGCCTTGCGGAGCTTGGGCTTCTGAGCTAATCCAAGTCCAGCCAGGGGCAGGACTTGCGAAGAGCCCAACTGGTGGCCTGGCCCAGGCCCTGAGCCTCCAGGGAGGATGAGGAGGGACTCTCTGGCCAGAGCCCTGCATCCTGTTCCCAGTGACAGGATGTTATAATCTGAGAGCCCGAGAGGCCTCGTCCAGGCTGGGACCTGCTGCCCTGGCCAGGCTGAGGGCCACGCTGGGCAGCCTGTGGGGGAGGGGAGGCTGCCTTTTAATTTGGAGCCGAGCAGGGTAAATAAGCAGCAATTGGATTTGCCGAGGCCTGAGTCCCTGGGTGGCGAGAAGACCGGAGAATCTTATTTTCGTGATCAGATTGTTATAAATTCTCCCCACCATCTGCTGGGAAATGTAAATGTGAATTGGGTTCCAGGCGCCGGGAGGGACAGCTGGTGGGGCCGCGGGGGCCGGGGAGGGGGACCCCGTGTGCACCCAGGCCTCGGGCTGGGCCCCAAGCCGTGCCCCTTCCCGCCCACCGCGGCTCTGTGCGCTCCACAGCCCTGCTCTGAGTGATCGCCTGCAGAAAAGCAACCCCAGGCGAAGATTTAAGTCAATCTGCTGGTGACTGGACTCACCATGCCTGGGTAGACGGGCAGAGGTCACGGGCACAGGGCAGAGGGACTGGGGGGGCCCTGCACCCCGCTCTGTGCTCCACCTGCCCCAGTGTCCTTGGCGACTCGCAGCAGCTTCAGGTCAGGTGGGCGCTGCCTTGGCCCAGCTTCAGTGTGACTCTGCGGGTGTCCCCACTCCTCTAAGCGGCGGACGTGGGCTGACCTGCCTGCTGTCTGGCTGGCCTGGGGACCGGACCTGGTGGGGCCTGCGGAGCCCGCAGGCAGGAGGGAGGTGGTGCGGGTCCTGGGGCTGTGCTCCGGCTGCCCTGGGCCCAGGGTGAGCGACTACAGCCTGCGGACCACTCGCAGCAAGGCTGGGCAGGAAAGCCCCTCCCAGCAGAGGCCCTCTCACCCTTTCTGGATCGGCGAAGAAGTCTCTGCTCAGGGGAGATGGGCCTGCCCCTGGGAGTGAGTGCAGGGCCGTCCCGTGTTCTTCCTGCTGTGCTGAGCACACGAATGGCGCTCCCTGTGGGTGCGGGGGTCTAGCCTGGCACACATTCCTGTTCTGGAGACAAGGGTCAGGGGTGTCCTTGAGGCCCAGGAGAAACCGCCAGAGAGATGGCTAAAGAAATGCCAGCCCCGTGGGCCAGAGGAGGACAGAGGATAAATCAACACGGCCCAGATGGATGCGGAAAGGCCTCCAAAGGAGGCGGGGACTGGCTCTGAGGGGCAGTCTTAAAGCTCGAAGTGCCTGCCCCCCGAGGGGGGCCTCTGAGCCCCTGAGGTGAGAAGTGTCTCACCCCCTGCACAGATGAGACCTGTGAGGCCAGATGGTGAAGACTTGCCCTAGACTCAGGGACACGCAGCCACCACCGCTCACAGCATGCGGGGGACACAGGCATGGGCAGGCCCTGGGTGGGGGGCGGTGCACGTGTGTGCGCGTGTGCACGCACGTGTGCACCTGCACGTGTGTGTACGTGATTTGTGTGTGCGCGCACGTGCTCAGGTGTGTTGCAGTGCTGTGCACGAAGTTTATGTATGTGCGCACGTGTGTCGTATGTGCCTGTGCGCAGGCATGTGTTCTCCTTGCTTGCCATCCAGGCAGTGTCCGCAGCATGAAGGTGGGAGGGGTCCGCTTCCTAGATGGGGCATCAGGTGGGCAGAAGGGCTTCTCCGGGAGGCCGCTGGTCTGTGGGAGGCCGGTGAGGGAGCCGGGCACGGGGCAGAGGAAGCGCTGCACGCCCCAGGCCAGGCCTCCAGCCCCTGAGCTGCCCACCCCACCGCGGGAGGGGCACCTGGCCGCAGCTCACATCGCCTGGCCGCTGATCAGACAGGCCCCTCTTCTGGGCGGGTCCGCAGAGAGCCCAGGCCCTGCCCACAGTACCCCTGAACACACACCTGGGGGGCGAGCTTCTGAGCGGCCCTCCTAGCCCGGCTTCCTCCTGGTCTGCCGGTCCCAGACTGAGCTGCGGAGCACCGTGCCAGCAGCGGAGCTGCCTGGCCTGCCCGAGCCTGGACACAGGGCAGGCGGATGGGAGGGGCGGGCCGGTGGTCCCGCGGGGAGACGGTGGCCTGGAGGAGGGGAGGAGACTCCTGAGGCAACGCCTGGCGTCCGGCCCAGGCCTGGTGGTCAGACTGACCGGGCCGGCTGTCCAGGGTGCCGGGGCTCACAGAGAGCTCCCGCGCGTGCCAGGTGGCCCGCTTCAGCGCCTGCCTTGCAGGACCCGTGCTCCCGCCTGCCCCCGCCCTGCCCTGCTCCGCAGGCTTCAGCTGGGAGGGCCGTGGGAGCTCCTGGCTACTCCAGAGGAAGGAGGTTCTCAGGCTGAGGTCACCCCTGAATGGGGGCTGGGCTGGGAGTGGGGAATCGACCGCTCCAGAGAGGTGATGAGGGGACACCACCCCACCGCGGGGTGACTGGGGGATGGCTGTGTGCGTGGGAAGGTCCCTTTCAAGGCAGAAACAATGCAGTGTTGAAGTGGTAGGGAATCTGGGCTCATTTTCAGCAGCTGTATGCAAATTGCATGCAAATGAACCTCTTTTCCTTCCAGTACCAGTGAGTGGCCCAGAGAAACAGTGATCTGGAGGACCAGAGTGAGCCCAGCATCTTGTCCGATTCACAGCAAGAATCCCCTTCTTCGGAAGCTGTGCTGAGTAGGGGCAGCCCCTGCTGTTTATTTAACAGATGAGGACGGTCCCTGGAGCCACGCAGACTGGGTTCTAATCCCAGCCCTGCAGTGACTGCCTGTGGGTGACTTTGAGCACGTTACTGAATCTCTCTGCTCCTCGTTTCCCTTTTCTGTAAAATACAGACAGTACTGCCTCAGAGGGTTGCATGGGAAGCACTTAGCACAGTGACTTGTTCTGATGATGGTGATGGTGGTGGTGATGGTGGTGGCAGTGGTGGTGGTGGTGATGCTGATGCTGATGGTAGTTGTAGGGGAGGGGATGATGGTGGTGGTGATGCTGGTGGTGATGCTGATGGTGATGGTAATGGTGTTGGTGGTGGTGGTGGTGGTGGTGGTGGTGGTGGTGGTGGTTGTGGTGATGGTGGTGGTGGTGGTGATGGTGGTGGTGATGATGGTAATGGTGTTGATGGTGATTGTGGTGGTGATGGTGGTGGTGGTGGTGGTGGTGGTGGTGGTGGCGGTGGTGGTGGTGGTGATGCTGATGCTGATGGTGATGCTGGTGGTGATGGTGGTGATGGTAATGGTGTTGATGGTGGTGGTGGTGGTGGTGATGGTGGTGGTAATGGTGTTGATGGTGGTGGTGGTGGTGGTGATGGTGGTGGTGGTGGTGGTGGTGATGGTGGTGGTGATGGTGATGGTGGTGGTGTTGATGGTGGTGGTGGTGGTGTTGATGGTGGTGGTGGTGGTGGTGGTGGTGGTGGTGGTGATGTGGTGGTGGTGGTGGTGATGGTGGTGGTGGTGGTGATGATGGTGGTGATGGTGGTGGTGGTGATGGTGGTGGTGGTAGTGGTTGTGGTGATGATGATGGTGGTGATGGTGGTGGTGTTGGTGGTTGTGGTGATGATGGTGATGATGGTGGTGGTGATGGTGATGGTGGTGGTGTTGGTGGTTGTGGTGATGATGGTGGTGATGGTGGTGGTGGTGAATCCTGCTGTGGTGGTGATTATGGTGATAGGAGCGAGTCCTCCACAGCAGGCATGGTACAAGGCCCTGGGAAAATGGAGAAGAAAAGTGATCTCTGTCTTTGCGATGCCCATATCTTCTTCAGAGCCCTCCCCAAGGTGGGGCTCATGTTCTAAGTTGCGTCTGTGCCCTCCAGCCCCTGCAGGCCTCTGTACCTAAGAGCTCCACTCTCCACACTCCCTCCACTGTCACCTCTGCTGTCGGTGCTGACAGCGTGCCTGCCTTAGGGCAGCTGTGACTTGACCTATGGACCTTCCTTAGAGCCCCTGCTGTGTCAGGAGGGCGGTGCAGGCAGGTGGGGGCAGGGAGCACAGGGAGGACGACACGTGGTCCTGGCTCTTGGGGGACCACTGTTCTCCTGTGGCCTCGCGGCACCACCCTTCCCCCACCCCCCCCGCAGGACACACTCTGTGCTCCATTCAGACTGCAGCCCCGCGGGGCCCCGCACCTTCCTCTGTGCAGCAGAGCCCCCAGCCCACTGTCTTCGTTATGCCTTGGGGCCCTCCAGCCTCCCCCACCCCTCCTCCAGCCTCCGGCTCCCCAGGTGGGCATGTCTGCCACTCTCGTCATCCTGGCTGTTGGCAC
Source organism: Balaenoptera musculus (assembly GCF_009873245.2). Taxonomy (NCBI): domain Eukaryota; kingdom Metazoa; phylum Chordata; class Mammalia; order Artiodactyla; family Balaenopteridae; genus Balaenoptera; species Balaenoptera musculus. The sequence goes on from NC_045801.1 coordinate 1,817,359, forward strand.
AGGGCCGAGCGTAGGGTGTGTCCAGGACCTGCCGGAGGGCCTGCTGGGCCTGCTGGGAGCTTCCCACCAGGCGTGCAGTTGGTGGGGGGTATGGAGGGCGGGGCTACAGCACCCGAGGAGCCCCAGAGCATGGCCGGTCCCTGTCCTGCTCTCATGACAAACAGCCCACTGTTGCCCATCTTGTGGACGTGGGACTGAAACTCAAGAAAGACCAGCACTTGCCCCAAATCGTGCAGCTGGTGAGGGGCGGAGCCAGCGTTCAAATCCAGTCTCTGATGCCCAGGCTTTCCCGCGCACCTCGGAATTTTGGACAGAGCCAGGAAGTTGGGAGCAGGCAGGTGTTGTACCGGCAGCGGGAGGAGCCGGAGGAGGAGGATGGCCAGAGAGAGGCAGGGTGCAGCGGTCCCATGGGACAGCCCCCCCCCCCCCCCACCGGCTGTGCACAGACGGGGATTCTGCGCTCTCTGCAAGTTCGGGGAAGATTTGGTGTGTCTGTCGCCTCGAGCTGGTGGAGGTGGTCTGGAGAGGGGCGGTGTGTGGGCGGTGGGAGGGGGAGGCTGGGGCGAGGGGGTGGCCTCCGTGCCAGGACTCGGAACACATGGGGCGCCGGGGAAGCCAGCTGCAGCCCCGAGGCTTGGAACCCAGCGGAATCCAGTTGGCTGGGCCCTGCCTTCTGCAAACAGATATAGATTTGGTTTCATTGAGAACCTCAGCGCTGCCAGGCCCACAGGCCCGGGCCCACGGCTCTCGTGCGCTTGCCGCCAAGAAAGAAGGGGAAAGGGAGACAGAACTGTGTAGCCCTTTTGCAATGAGAAGCCAGGAGTGTTTGCGTGAGATCGATTTCTGTTTCTGGAAGAGGCTCAGCTCTTAGCCCAGCCCCGCCACCCCGGTCCAGCCTCGGGTCTGAGGGGTGGGTGGGCAGCTGCAGTGGGGTGGCCTGAGACACCCATCTCCCCCGCCCCCTGTCCTGTCACCAGCCTTGTTGTCCGTGTCGCTGCTGCCATTCCTGCAATGTTGCATGAGCGCGGTCACACCCAGCAGTGGCTGGGCAGGCACCCTGGTTGTCCGGCTTCCAAGCCTGTCCTGCCACTGAGTCCGTTCCCCGCGAGTCAGCACCGCCTGCCCCGTCCAGTCTCCCTAAAATGCCACCTGCCCTGGGAGGGGCTGTGCCTGGCCTGGGCTCCTCGTTTGTGTGAGGGATCAGATGTGTCCTCCAGGATGGGAGGCGCAGGGCAGGACGGAGGGGGCTTGTGCCCCAGCTCTGCGAGTCCAACCTCACTCAGCCGAGCCGCACACCTGTCCTACGCAGGGGACAGGGCAGGGGGCAGCATGCCCATTGTACAGATGAAACAACCGAGGTGTGGGGAGGTTGGGGGGCCCCCAGTTCAAGGAGGAGCCAGGATGGGGACTCGGTGCTGAGGCCACCCCTGGGGGGCCTGCATGTGGGGGTGATGGTGGCAGTGATCGCAGTAGGTAACAAGGGTGCCTGCAGGGCTGTCTGGTCCTGACGAGCTCCCGGCCGGGGAAGGAGCGGAGCTTGGAAATGCCCCAGCCTGAGTACTGGCTGCGTTAGTTACTTGCTGTGCGACTTTGACGAAACTGCGTATTATCTCTGAGCCATCCTTTTCTTGTCTGGAAATATCCTTTGCCCGGGGTTGGGGGTTAGGTGAAACCGTGCAGGTAACTAACTGCCTGTTAGGAGCCCCGCCTGCACAGGTGGCCCTTCTTGCACTGAGCACTGTCACCGCCGGCACCGCCTCAAAGTTCAGAGCTGGGCAGGGTTCCAGCTCCAATCTGGATGCAAGGAGAAGAGACCCAGAGAGGCTCAGAGACTTGGCCTGGGTCACACAGCTGGTCGGGGGCACAGCCTGGAAGAAAACCCCAGTGCCCGGGTCCTGGCCATCCTCCTCCACCTGCGGCCGATGCATTATTAATTGGCCCTCCCAGGAAGACATGCAGAGTGTCTGTTTACCTCTTGACAGCAGAGAGGGGGAAACAACAAAATTAAACCAAACAAACCGCCCAGACATCAAACAAGCTCTCTCTCAAAGTGCGTGCTCTGCAGATAGAAGAATGCGGAGGGGCGGATCACGGGTGCTGGGAGACTGAAGGATGCAACCCCTCCAGCGAATCGCGGGCCTGTCTCCAGGGCGGGAGGGCTCCGGGCCTGACTGATGCTTTCAGAAGTCAGGCGCGAGAGGCAGCCCGCCCGGGGTGGGCAGGTGTGTGCTGCGTCCTAACTGGAAGGGCTGTGGCTGCCTGGAGCGCTGTCCCGGAGGCATGGGCTGTGGCGAGGAGGGCGTGAGCAGGACCAATGCTCCCCACGCTCTGCTTCCCCAGCCTCCTTGTCCCTCAGAAACAGGGGGGTCCAGCTCTCCTTCTTTATTGTGGTTTTTGGAGGGTTGGCTTCTCCTTTTCAGCCCCAACTGGTGGGAACCGTGAACTCTGAGGAGCCCCAAGTGGGCACCATTGGATGAATCCCCGTGATCTGGGGTCACAGTCTGGGGAACAGGGATCTGACCGAGGTGGGCGTGGGAAGTCTGGATCCCATTCCAAACGACTTGGGCTTGATCCCATCACTTGCCTTCTGTGTGTTCATGGGCCTTGGTGTTCCCAGCCTGTAAATGGACCACGGAAGGAGCGTCAGCACCACGGACAGAGGCAGGGGCAGCTGGACACTGGGTCATCCTTCAGGATGTGCCCTCCTTTGCCCGGCTCAGACCCCAGGCCTAGGGGGGCAGCGATTCACCCTTGTCACTCTGCGGGGGTCCCGTGAGGGGAAGGGTAGTCACTAAGCATCGTCCCTCCCCTTTGCGAGGCTTTACCTGTTTCCCAGGTGAGCCTCCCTGCAGCCCCAGGGTAGGAGCTGAGTGCACATCGCAGAAGGGGGGCGGGGGTTAGGCTAACCCCCCTGCACCGGTGGCCCATCCAGCCATGTCCTTGCCTCCCTCACACATCGGTGACTCCGTGGTCCCCCCTACCCGCCCCCCCCGCCGCCCCCCCCCCGCCCGGGTACCTCACTGCTGCTTCAGGAACATCTATTGGTGGCTCATTAATGATGCCAACAGGGCAGATGAAAAGGCTCAGAAGGGAAAACAGAAGCAAGGGGACAGCTTCGATCCCGGGATTGTTAAGCCGTCCCTGATGCTGTCCCCGCAAGCAAGGCTTCTGCCACGCTGACGCCCTCGGCGCTGATGGCTGTGTCCATTTCCGCTGGTCCAGCGTCCACTGCTGTCTGCCGGGAAAGGGATCGGGGGCCACACCTTGGTGCCCCCATGCTTGAAACATTAGCACCTTGAGGAGTTTCAACTTGCTCTGCTCTGGGGGAGGGAGGCCTCGTTACAACACCATTTTTAGCCTGGTGAGGAGCTCTCCATGCCCCCCAGATTTGCACTTTCCCTCAAAATGCTCTTGCTGCTGGCAGGAGAATAGATGTGAGAATTAGAGAGCAGCACGTGGCTGTGAGCGTGAGGGGTTCCAAGTGGTGTTTGTTAACTCAGGGCCTGCTGGCATTAATGACTAGCACACACATCCCACCGAGCTGCCGGCCTTGGCACCGGGTCCCGTGTGTTAATGGTCACCAGAGCCTTGCTGTCAGCTTTGGAGGAGGGAGCGAGAGGCCAGAGAGGCCCCAAGGGCCCCCGAGGATCACACAGCAGGTTAGCGGCAGGATTTCGCATCCCTCTGTTAAACGGAGCTCATCCTGTTCCTCCTTGTATCAGTCAGCTCAGGCTGTTTGGCTGTAGTAACAAATGAGCCCAAGGCTGGGTTTGGTTCTAGCTTGTGTTACATGCCCATAGTGGGTTGGATGTGCCTTTGCTCCTGTGCTTTGACTCTGGGACCCAGACTGATGGGCAGCCCCCCTCAGACATTGCCAGGCTCACAGCAGAGACCAGAGCAGTGGAAGAATCTCACAGTAGCTTTGGGTGTGTGCTTGGGAACAGCAAGTGACCTGCTGCACCCACCAGGCACTTCACAGGCCAGACCTGGGGCCAACGGGGCTGCTGTGCATGGTCCTGCAGGGAAGAGGGAGGGGGGAGAGGTGCTGAGAGAAGGGCGGTGCACTTTGGAATGAGGGTAGAAACTGCCCCCTGCTCAGAATCACACCCCTACCTCCAGCAAGCCCTCTCCACCCCGGCTTCCTTCGTCCCCTCCTCTCGTGGCCTCTGCCCAGGCCGTGCCCTCCTTGGGGGTCTGGGGAATTGCCACCCCCTCCTTCATTCCCTGGACTCAGGGAGGGACCCCAGTCCCCCCGCCACACACACTAACCTCAGTGACCCGCTGGGTTTGGACCTTCTCTCCTCTCACCCCCTGGGCCTGCTCTCCCAGGCTGCTCAGTCCACCGCCGAGGGAGGAGGTGGCCTGGCCTGGGGCCCCTGGTCCGTGGGGTTTGGAGCTCATCCAGGGGGCCTCCTCCAGGCCCTCCTCGTACTGCTCTGCCTGGGGAGTTTCCGTCCCTGTTGCACCCCTGCATCCTCACCCTCCGAAGCCCTCTCCTGACCCCTGTCAGGTCTCAGCCTCCGCCTCTGGTCTGGGTGGGGTCCCGGGCCTCTGGGGGTGCCCGTCTCCCACCTCTGCCCCTGGCCACCCAGGCTCAGGCTTTGTGGGTGCCTTAGGCCGGGACTAGCGCCCCCGCTTGTCAAGGAGGAGAGCTTCACGGGTGGGGTGCTGTCAGGCACAGGTGCAGGACTGTGAGAGAGTGGGTGCTCGGAGGGCGCTGGACGCGTGGGCTTTGCGGCCACGTTGGGCAGCAGCCTTTGTGACCTCCTGGCTCGTCCTGTGCCCAGACACCCGGGGCTGCTGGCATGAGCGGGACCGGCCGCACATCGGCGGAAATGCCTGGGAAGAGGAGTGTGAACCACACGCTTTGGGCTCAGGCTCACCAGCCTCGTTGTGTGCAGGTGTCAGCTCACTTGCGATCTTTGGTGAGCCCGGTGTCGCCCTGTCCCCATGTGGAAGATAGGCCCAGGGCTCAGCATGGCTACGGGGCCTTCCCAGTTACGCTTGACTGAAACCCCGCCTGCCTGACCCTAGGTTGGGGGTCCGGTCAGGCTGCCTCCCTCCTCTGAAGCCAGGACTTTGGGACACGGCTGGGGAGGGGGAGGGGAGGGGCAGGGAGAGCGTGTGCCCCGAGTCCGCTCCTGGCAGGGAAGGGTTTCTCTGGGTTGAGACCTAGGAGTGGGGCACGTGGACGGTTCAACTTGACCTGATGAGACTAAATTGTCTTCCAAAGGGAGTGTCGATCGCCACACTCCCCCCAGTGATTTGTGGGCTCTGCCCATCCAGTATGTGATATCGTCAGATTCCCTAATCTTGGCCAGTCTGGTGGGAGTAAAATAAGGATGTAATTGTGGTCCTCATTTGCATTTCCTTGATTACTAATGCGGTTGGAATTTTTCATACATTTATATTTGTTTCCTTTGCTGTGAAAGGTCTGTTTATGCCTTTTGCCCATTTAAAAACTTGGATTGTTTGTTTTTCCTCCTTGGTGATTTGTGGAACGTACACACACATGCGCGGGTGTTGTAACCTGGACGCCACTGCTCCGGGCGTCTGGTCCCGCTGCCAGGGTCACTGCCCGCCGGTGCTTTCCCTCCCGCCCCCAGCGTGGGGTCTCCTGACGACTCCGGGGGTCCCTGCACACTTGTAAGCGCCCCCATCCCAAGTCCAGGAGATGTTCTCATTTGTTTTCTTCTATGGACTCCCGGCTTTGCCTCTTACATTCCTACTCGGGTATTCAGTCCCCCTCACCGTGTCTGAAGACCCCTCCTTATCCACCTGCCCTGTTCCGTGTCCCACAGCAGCTTCCACGCGTGGCCCCTTCTGTTCCTGCCAAGCCCTCTCCCCGCACCATTTCTTCTCTGTGTTCATCACTCCGCCTTTGTGCTAAATGATGCTGTCTGGCAGGTGGACCCCACCCTTATTATTTCTAGCAGCAGCTTGGGTCTCCCTGGCCCTTTGCTCTCCCGTATATATTTTAGAATCACCTCGTCAGGTTCCATAAACAACCCTGTTAGCATTTTTTATTAGAATTGCATTGAATCTATGGCTCAAGTTGGGTAAGAATTGATATCCTTGTGATATTGGGACTTCCTATCTGTGAACACAATATGTCTCTCTATTATATTTATGTCTTTTAAAGTGTTTTAAAATACATTTTAAACGATTGTCTCCATATATATCTCATACCTTTTTAAAGATGTAGTCCTAAACATATATTTGTTTGTTTCTATAAATGGTACATGTACCAGCACATTGCTGGTATATAGAAATATGTGTGATTTTTGTGAATTGAGTCTATATTCAGCCAGATGTTAATGTCTCATTATTTCTTATACTTTGCCTAAGAATTCTGTTAGGTTTCCTTTGAAGATAATCCTGTTATTACTGATAATAACAGCTTTATTTCTTCCATCCTTATACTTATGCCTTTAATTTCTCTTTCCTGATCACTGTGTGGGCAGGGAGCCCTGGTGAGTCCTGACTTAGAAGGAGGGACAATGGGCATCCTTGTCTGGCTCCTAATTTTAAAAGGAATTTTAAAAGGAATGCTTCCAACCTTACCCCGTTAAGAATGTTAATTTTAGATTTATTGTACTCTTTGTCAGATGAAGGAAATTTGCTAGGAGCGTGATAAGAGCTTTTTTTTAAAAAAAAGTATTGGATTACATTATATATATATGTATATCTGTTAAGACGATTATTTGGTTTTTTTCTTTTAATCTGTTAATGTGGTGCATGGCATGTGTAGCTTTTCTCACACTCGTGCCAGAGTAAATAATAATAGTAAATAATGATGATGATTATGATGATGATTCACTTTCACTGAAGGTTCTAATTTGATACTATTTTATTTAGGATTTTTGCTTCTATATTGGCCTCTACATTTCCTTACTTTTCCTGATCTTGTCTGATTTCGATAACAAGTTTATATCAGCCTCATAGAATGAGTTAGGGATGTATTCTCTCTTTTGCGTCCTCTGTTCTATATTATAAGTTCTCATAGCACACACAGATCATTCAGGTTCTTTTTTATTCTTGATTCTGTTTTGGTAAGTCACCTGTTTTTAGGAATCTATCCACTTGTCTAGGTTTTTGGATGTGGTGGCTCTGGGTGCTAATAATCTTGTTTATTACTACACAGTGTCCCATTCATCTGAGGTCTGTACATTTTCCATTCCTACTTTATCTGTCCAGTTCCTTTTTGCCTTGATCAATCTTTCCAGAGGTTTGTAATTTTAATTAGTGTCTTTGGCTTTGTTCTATTTTGTGCTAGTTTCGATTTTCGATTGCTGTCTACTTTTTGTCATCTCCTCGCTTTCTCTCTCTCAGTTGTACGGTAGTCTTCCTCCTCCTAATGTCTAAAGCTGGATGCTCAGCCCATGAAATTTCAGCCTTTCTCTTTTTCTAACAACACCAGCATTTCGAGTCTATAAACCTCCCTTAAAGGGCCACGTTTACTATGCCACCGCGTTGTGATATATCATATGTCCATTATTGTTCAATTTAAAATATTATGTCTATTATGATTTTTTCTTTGACCTGTGAGTTATTTAGAAATGAATGGTAAAATTTCTAAATGCATGGGGATTTAAGATTTACCCTTCTTACCTTCTAGCAGTCACATTTTGTTTAGAGTATTTCTTTTATGTGAGATTTGTTAAGACTTGCTTTATGGCTTAGAGCTTTCCAATTCTGTAAATATTCCATACTTGAGAATGTGCTTGAGAAGAATGTGCATTCTTTAAATACACAGACATGGAAAGTTCTATCAGTGTCCACTAAACCAAGCTTGTTAACTTGGTAATGCAAATTTTCTCTGTCTTTCCCTTTTGTGGTCTGCCTGACCTATCATAAATTGAGAGAAATCTGTTGAAATCTTGTACCACATTGCTCGATTTGGAAATTTCTCCCTGTAGCTCTATAAATGTTTGCTTTATATGTTCTATGGCTCTTTTTTCTAGGTTGCATATGAGTGTAGAATAGGTGTATCATCTTGGTAAATTGAAACTCTTAGTATTATGAAGTGACCTTTTCTATCCCACATGGTGCTTTTTATCTTATTTATTTATTTATTTATTTATGGCTGCGTTGGGTCTCCGTTGCTGCACGTGGGCTTTCTCTAGTTGCGGCGAGCGGGGGCTACTCTTCGTTGCAGTGTGCTGGCTTCTCATTGCAGTGGCTTCTCTTGTTGCGGAGCACGGACTCTAGGCGCGCGGGCTTCAGTAGTTGTGGCTCACAGGCTCCAGAGCGCAGGCTCAGTAGTTGTGGCGCATGGGCTGAGTTGCTCTGTGGCATGTGGGATCTTCCCGGGCCAGGGATCGAACCTGTGTCCCCTGCATTGGCAGGCGAATTCTTAACCACTGTGCCACCAGGGAAGTCCTGGTGCTTTGTATCTTAAAACCCATTTTGTCTGCTATCAATGGGTCTATTCCAGCTTTCTTTTGATTAATGCTTTCACTATATATTTTCCTATTCTTTCATTTTCGATATTTCTGTGCCTTTATGCTTTTGAAATGTCTCCAGCATTGAGCTGGATTTTAAAATCCATTGTGACACGCTCGTTCTTTCCCTGGCTGAGCTTTAGCCATTGTTGATATATTAGCTCTTGTTTATCTCATCTTACTTTTTGATTTATACTTATCTTTATTTTTGAAAGCTGCTTTATTTTTTAGTACTAGAGTTTTAAACTTTTTGTTTTGAAAAAGAGTTCAAATTTACGTAAAGTTTGCAGAGCTAGGACCCAGAGTTCCTGTATTCCTTTAGCCGTGCTCTCCAGTCATTGGCACTTCTTTGCCCTGAGAATCACTTACAGCCACGATGCCCGTTGCTCCTTCATACCTCAGCGTGTAATTACCGAGGGCCAGGACGCTCTCCTGCGTAACCAGCAAACCAGCAAATTAACACTCATCAAATATTGCTCTTGAATCACAGACTCTATTCAGGTGTCACTGATTATTCCAATAACGTTCTTTGACGTCCAGGATTCTAATCCAAATGGGTTTAGTCGTGTCTCTTTAATCCATCGTTTTTAAAAGTTAGTTCAATTTTTCTTACACTTTATTTCAACCTTTCATTTGTTTCCCTTGAAATTTTGCCACAGAGTCTAAAGGCAGACATTATCACCCTCTCTCCCTTCCTGACGGACACGTGGGCCTCTAAGCAGTTGAGCTCAGGTCACTGCCTTCAACTCACGTGCTGTTCTCACCCCCATCCTTAGTTCTCCGTTTTTTAAGGACCTCACGCCTGGGATGGTGTGATTTTTGCAGCCCGTGCTGATTACGACTCAGCGGAGTCATGTCCTTGGTCACCAGTCGTTCCTTTATCTCAGATCTTCTGGGCTCTTCCTCCTTTCTGGATGTCACCCTTTGGGACAGGTCTCTTGGTGATCACATGGACGGGTTCTGTTTGTCTTTAATGCCCTTTTGCCCATGTTGTCTTTCACGTGAGGTGTGGCTCGGTGCAGATTTCCAGTTTGAGTGGGATTTCCCTCCAGTGCCGGCTGGCTTCCATCGTTGCTGCCGAGGAGTCTGTTGGCCGTCCACCTGCCTTAGTTTTTTCAGGATCTGTCTTTTTTCCCCTGGCCAATGGAAAATCTTGTTTCTGTATTTACAGTTCTGCGGTTTTCCCAAGGTATGTCCAGATATGGATTGTTTTTTTCTTCTGCTCTATGTGCTTTTGGATCAGTGGATGCCTGTGTGTATAAGTCCTAGAAAACTGCAGCTGTCCCCCCTTTACACACCGCCTGTCCTCTTGCTTCCCACATTCCCTGCCATTCTGGAACACTAACCGGACATGTATTAGAAACCCCACCTTCTGTCCCCGTCGCTTTTACCATCTCTTTTGTGTTTTCCAGTCCCCGTCTGTCTTGTGGGATAATGGCTGCTTCACTCGGATATGCCTCTAAGTTTACAGCTGGGTCACATCTTCTGCTTAACTTGTCAACTAAGTCTTTCACTTCAAAAATTGTGTTTTTCATTTCTAGAAGTTCATATCTTTTTCAGATCTTCTGTTCATTCTTAATAGTCCCTTGTTGCCTCTTGATGACCGTATCTTTCATTCTTTAGACATTTTATCCTTACGTTTCCCTCAGTTTTTACAGTCTCTGGTTGTCTAATCTATTTCTTGACCTGCCTGCCTTCTTCCTTGTTTGATGATGTTTGATTACGAGCCTGTGGCTTCACTGAGTTGGAATTGGGGGACTTCTCATCCAGAGAGCATTTAATTCTGCTCTTCCGGCCGCCAGGGCCGCTACGGTGTTGTAACCACATCTGTGGAGTCTGGCCTCCCTTCCTGCAGGAGGTTGGCAGCGTGGCCCCTGGGTGGTCCCCACTGCCGGCTGCTGGACGTCTCAGCCCTGCTTCCTGCTTCTCCTGCCCAACTCTCTGGGGTTGCTTTCTGAAGGAGGGAGTTCCTGGGAGACCTCCCCCTCAGATGGGACTCAAAGAGTGCCCCTCCCAGGGTCCTGCAGTGGGAGGGGTCCCAGGAGCGCCAGGTCAGCCCAGCGCTGTGGGCTTCCTCGCTGAGCTTGGGTCTGGAGGGTCTGACCTGCACTGGACACTGATTCCTCCAGGGCCCACAGCAGGGCGAGCTGGCACGGGCCCTGCCCAGGCCAGGAATCGGGGGGTGAAAACCGCTGTGGAAGCTGCAGGGCCCCCTCCTGGGAGGTGGGGAGAAGGGGTGACACTCTGCTTAGGGGAATCAGATGCATCCCTGTCCCTCCCATGGGGACACCTCCCCACAGACTTCGGTGTTCCCAAGGTGGGTCCTTTTTGCCTGAACCCAAAGGAAAGACTCCCCAAAAGTGTGCTTCTGTCAAGAGCAGGCTGGGGGTGGGGTCTCCCGGTCAGCACTGCCTGACATGGTGGGCCCGGGGGAGGAGGGTGACCCCCCTGTGTCCCTGCTCCTCTCCTTGTCTGGGGACGGGGGTAGCTTGTGGTCCCTTGTCTGTGCTGCTGCTGCCGCCGATGTTGAGGAGGAGGCGGCCAGGGAGGCGGAGTCTCACCGAGACAAATGCTTCTCATTTCCTGGTTGTTCAGCCCCAGGCTCTGGGCTCAGCACTCACGAGGTCTCTTAATCCTCCCAGCAGCCTGGGCAGTGGCCGCGCTCAGCCCCATTTGGGAAGAGGAGACTGAGGCTCAGTGTTCGAGGACCGGCCAAGGTCACTGAGCTAGGAAGTGGTACGGTTGGGTTCACATTCAGGGGCTCTCCACCAGCAGACCTGTGCCCACACAGGAGAGTGGAACCCTGGGGGCCTCCCTGGAGGAGGTGCTAGGGGCTGCAGGTTCACAGCCTGCCCTGCGCATCTCTCCCTCGGCTCACATCTTTGGGTTCTCAGGGGCAGGGAGTCCCAAGGGCAGGGTCAGGCTGTGGGGTTTCTGAGAATTCACACTTGGCACAGGGACTGGACGGGGACCAGCCATGCAGGGCATGCTTCTGGGGACAGGGGCGGGGGGCGTGACAACCTCTGGGCGCTGCAGGCAGGGGAGGGTTCTGTTGCAGGCTGGGGTGGAGCGGGGAAAGGGGGTCCTGGGAGGAGCTGGCAGGCGTGCGGGGGCAGCCCACGGGCAGAGCGGGAGTGTGAGGCCCTCTCTCCGTCCTCGCGTCCCCCTGCTGGACGGTGGTGAGCTGCTGGCTGGGGTCCACGGCTCCTCACCCAGTGCGGGCTCTCGGCTGGTGGGAGCGGATGGAGTGGGAGGCAGAGGGAACAGAACTGCCGGGCGTGGTGGTGCCGGGTGGTGACCTAGGGGCCCGGGGAAGCCGTGCGTAGAGGGCCCCGGGGTCTGGGGAGCCTGTGCGCGCCCCATGCAGCCGGGAAGAGGTGGGGGTACCAGAGGCCAGAGTCCTGGTGCCTGAAAGAGACAAAGAGGCTCCTTCTCCTGGAGAAACCGCGGGCGGAGGTGGGGCGTAACACGTCATTAGGTAAAATAGATGGGCTTCCTTGGACGGGGCAGGCACGCTGCCGCCCTTGGTGAGAACCCTGGAGGCCCAGGCAAGTGGGGCAGGGCAGGAGGGAGGGGGAGGAGCAAACAGAGGTTTGTCTCTAACAGACCCGCCCTCCACCCCCGCTCTGACACTCGCTCTAAGTAGGACGTATTGAAAAGCTGCCAGGTACGGGCGTGGAGGCTGCAGCCCAGCACGGAGGAGCCCGAGGGCAGCCTTGGCATGCGCGCTGCCCGAGGCAAGCGGCTGCTCCCCCCAGGGCGCAGAGTCTCCTGCTCCTGCCCGGCGTGGACCGGTGGGGTCCCTGGGGCTTCAGCACGGGAGCAGCTATACCCAGGGTGATCCCCTAGAGTCTGGGGGCTGTTTACTAACAAGCATGAGAGCGCGCATGTCCACAGCATGAAGTCACCAGGGACCATTGCGTCCCCTCCTTTGATTCCACGAGACCCGTTCATTATCGCGTTTTGTAGATGAGAAAACTGCGGCTCAGAGGGGCCAGGCCGCCCAGCTAGTGCGAGGTGGCAGAGACCGGAGACCCGCCCGTTCTCAGGGAACCACCCTCGTGCCGGGCCCTTTTAGATGGAGCAGCTTGTGTAAGGCCTGTGGATTCCTTGTGTGGGATTGGTCACCAACGCAGCCCACAAAAATACGAGCCCCTACCACGTGCCAGCTGCTGTTCCCAGGGCTCAGTGAACGATAGTGACAAAAACCCTGCCCTGATGGAGCTGACGCTGCCGTGACCGGAACCAGACATGACCAGGAGCAAAGGAGACATCCAGCTCGGCTCCCGGGGGAACCGGCGGAGAGATGAGTCGGGGAGGGGTGGCCAGTGCGTGGAGGTGCCCTCTTAGATAGGATGGGCAGCAAGGGATAGCTGACATGGTGACAGATGGGCAGAGACCTGCGGGAGGTGGGGTGGGTCGCGTGATATTTGGGGACGAGCACCCAGGCGGAGGGATAGTGCGTGTGGAGGCCCCTACCCCGCTCAGCCCATGCCAGCGCTGCCCCCTCGTTCCAGGGACACCAAGTGTCCCCTGCCTCAGGACCTTGGCACGTGCTGCCCTCCTGCCTGGACCGTGCTCGGAGATTGGGGAGAGGTAATTTGGTGGGATTTCTCATGCCTGATGTGTCCAGAAGGTCACCTGACACGGGGAGGGTGCCCAGGGGAGGCTCAGTGCAGAAACGAGGGAATGGGGGTCAGGGCTGAGGGCCAGGGGCTGTGACCTCTTTGGGGCGTGAGTTTCAGCCCGGATGCTGCCACCCCACAGGTTCCTCCTCCTGCCTCTCCTGTGGGCCTCCCGGTGGGTGGGGTGGAGGGACGTCTGGAGGAGCGGGAACTTTGTTACAGAAGCTCATTGCAGCCAAAACACAAAACCAAAAATCAAACAGAAAGTTCCCCATAACCCCACCTGCAAAGGAAAGACTGCTGACAACATAACAATCGTGACGCTTCCAGTGATCGGATCGTCACGCACACACGTGTGCGCATGTATTACACAGACGGGAGTTGCCGGTGGGGAGGCTGCCCTCGCCTTTCACTCCTCGGGCCCCCCCCCGGGCCCAGGAGGCTCTGCTGTTGGCTGTGCCCCGCCTGACCGACCAGCGCCTGATTGGCGGGCGGCCTCCGGAGCACCTCCGGTTCACCCTTGCTGCGGGGACCGTGTGGCCGTGAGTGCCCATCACTTCCTGTGTAGCCCCCGCTGGCACTGCTGGGCCGGGGAGCCTATGTGGAGCCTTCTAGCTGTTACTGAGTGCCCTTGAACCTGGAGGAGGTCCCGCCAGTGGGCCCCGCCCCCAGTGTGGCAGGAAGAGCCCGGCCCAGACCGCTGGCTTGGTTCAACCGCCTTTGCATCTCAGCCGAGCTGACCGGCAGCGTGGCCGCCACCGGCAGGAGGACACAGCCTGGGCTTAACTCACCAGCAAGACCTTCTGTTTGAGCTGCTGACTAGTAGGGAGCCCACTTTGGGTCGGGCATGTGGCAGATACTGTGCCCCTGGGCACCCCCGAGGGCGGTCACCGGGCCCATTTTACAGCCAGTGCCTGGGGTCCGGCTCCCGGCCCTCCTCTGTCCCCACCGGCAACACTGCCCAGGGTGGGGTGCCAGGTCTGGCCCAGCCACGCCCTGCAACCAGAAGTCATGGTCGGGGAGGGGAGGGTAGACCAGCTCGCCTGTCCCAATCAAGGAGCGGGGCAGGCATGGGGTGGGGCTCTGGCCCCGGGGGGTACTGGACCCAGCCTTCTGGTCAGGACTTGAGCCAGCTGGAGAGTGGACAAGGACAGTTCAGGCCCTGGAGGGACAGGCCTGCGGCCCGTGCAGGACCTGGCTCGGCCTAGGGGGCCTCAGCTTCCCGACGGAGCGGCAGACAAGCCGAGAGCTCTCAGCCGCCCTCGGGCTCCAGCCCCGGGGTGGGTGCCCCCGAGGCCCTGTCTTAGGACACAGAATCCCTAAATCAAGTCATAATTCTGAAATTTTCCCCCAGTCGAATGTGCCCATTTCAATAATTACAGCATTTGTAATCCACTTAGAAAACATGGTATTTTTGAGGCTAACACTTAAGAAACAATCCGTTCCACACCCATCCATCCAAATGGCTCCGATTTTGAATAATTCTTTTGAAATGGAGTCTAAATATATACAAATAGATGTTTCTGAAATGTCATGTATTCTGAATACATTTGTATGAGAAGCGGCTTCTGAGGAAGCGGGTGGGAGCCCAACAGCTTCTGAGGAGGGGACGAGGGTGCCCAAGGGTCAGAGGGAAGGGGCTGGTGGGGAGAGGGGCCAAGACAGGACACAGGGACCACGTGGCCCCGGGAGTCCCCCTCGCTGGGAGCCCCTGGGCGAGTCACCGCCCTTCTCTGGGCTTCCTGCTCCCCGGGGCCTCAGGGACCAGCCCCCAGGGTCCCTGCAGATGGTGGCAGCGGGGGCGGGGTAGGGAGCAGAGCGGGTGCTGGTCCCACTGAGTCCCAAGCTGGCACTTGATGCTCAAATGCCCTCACCCCTCCCACCCCGCCCCTCCCTCCGTCCTCCCCCACGGAGCCCCTAGCTGCTGGAGACAGGGGATTCCAGGGCCCGAGCCCATCTGGCCCACTCGTCACGGCACAGCGAGTCCAGAAGGGCCCAGAGGGCTGGCCTGATGGCTCAGCACATGTTGGGCCTCCGGCCTCCAGCCCTGGGCCCTGGAAGAGGCTCGCGCTTCAGTGAGCACCTACTGTATGCGGGCCCTGCTGGCCTGGGACACCCGTGACGGGGGTGCCCTTGAACTGGGGGCTGAAGGGACAGAGAAATGAGCCGTGCCGGGTCCAGGAGGGGCATCCGCCTTCAGAGAACCCATGGGGAGGGGTGTCACTGTCCCCAGTTGTCACGTGAGGAAACTGGGGCTCAGAGAGGGGAGCTGACTGCCCGAAACAGCTCAGAGGGGCTGGTGTGACAGAGGAGCCAGGCGCAGGCCCGTCTCTGGGGGGCGATGGGTAAGAAGAGGGGGCGGGGAGGGGGGCTGCCAGGACAGGCTGAGGTCCTGCCACGGGTGTGGGTGAGTTGCTTCCCCTCTGGTGTGTCTGGGGGGCGCGTGGGCCCGTGCAGCGTGCACTGTGCAGCCATGGCCGTCACTAGGTCACTCCCTGCCTGCCGTAGCCACGACCTTGCTATGGCCGAGGAGCCTTAGAGCAGTTGGCCGAGGGCAGTCCAGGCCCTTCTCCCCGGGCTCCCAGTGCCGCCGGGCGACCAGCGGGGCCAGAGGGGGCAGGGAGGGGGCGGAGCGCCGGGCCTGCACGTCCCACCCCAGAGCTGCTCCGGGGCCTCCGCACCCCACTCCCCCCAGGCCCCTCCCCGGCGCAGGGCTGGGGGGCTGCGGCCTCTCCTTCGGCCACTCCACTGGCGCCATCTTGGGGTGCAGCAGGCGGGTGTAGGGGGCGGGCCTGGAGGGGCTGGGGGCCTGGAGGGCCCTCTCACACCCACCACCCAGGCCCCTCCCCTGGGGACCGTCCCGGGGGGCTCTGCCGGCACTGCTTTCCTGGCTCTCCCAGGACTGTGTTACTTGTTGGAAGTTTCCTTCTGTGCCCTGCACTGACTCTTTCTTTGAGTTTCTGTGTTTGTTTTGTTTTCTGTCCTTTGCAATGGGTACCCTGCAACATCTGGGGTCCCTGATGTCTGCGTGTACTTAGGGCTGGGGCGCTAACATGCTGGCTGGAAGAGGCTTCGAGAAGTGTGAGCCGTTGTGAGCTTTACTGGGGTGGCGGCTTCCCTGGGCCGGCTGGGCCTTTGGAGAAAGCTCTCCCTGCGGGGCTCAGGGCCGGCGCTGCTGACTCTACCCCGAGCCCTGCTCTGACCCCCAGCTTCTGCTCCCCTCACTGGGCCTGGGGTCCCAGAGAATTCCTCCAGAGATCAGCCCTTGTCCCCGGGGGCAGGGAGGAGCCTGGGGGTGGGTCTGGGCACTTTAAGCCGGCGTCCTCCTGCCCTCCCCTGCCTCAGAGGCCCTGCTTGTCCGGTATTCTGGGAGCCAGGGTCCTGCTTCTCACTGTGGCCGTGCCCCTGCAGGCCCCGGGGGTCACCTCCTTGCCCTGCTCAGCCAGGATCACCTCCAACAACCTCCAGCCCCTGTGCCTCGCACTTGCTGTCTTTGCCGCGGTGCACACCCTGGACCCTCATTTTAGGGGAAGGGGGAGCAGGCAGAGGGCAGCACGTGGGGGAGCGCATTGGACTGACCAGCCAGCGTCCACCCTTCCTCACTGTGGACACGAGCCTGTGGGGGCCTGAGGGCCGTGTCTGCCGAGCCCCTCCCCGGACCCCTTGGCTGGGATGGCTGGTTCGCTCCTCTTGGTCATCTTGCTTCCACTAAGTCCTGCTTGAGCTAAGGGCAGCAATCCTCCTGAGGGTCATGGTCACCTTCAGCAGGTGTAGAGGGAAGGAGGCAAGTTTGGTGAAGAGGGAAGCAGGGCCAGGGACCCCGGAGACAGCTCCCGTTGCAGCC
Source organism: Balaenoptera musculus (assembly GCF_009873245.2). Classification (NCBI taxonomy): domain Eukaryota; kingdom Metazoa; phylum Chordata; class Mammalia; order Artiodactyla; family Balaenopteridae; genus Balaenoptera; species Balaenoptera musculus. The sequence continues at coordinate 1,834,272 of NC_045801.1, forward strand.
AGGGAGCACCTGGGAGGCCATCCTGGAGGCGGTGATGCTGGAGTTGGGTTTTAAAGAGTGAGGAGGAGTTCTCTGAGTGAAGAGCTGCAGAGGCAGAGGGAGGGACATGTGGGAAGGCCCTGCAGGGCTGGGACGTGCCGAGCAAGCCCCCTTTCCAAACCATCACGTAGCCACCCCTTCTCACAGCGGGAGTGGGCCAGGCCAGGCCAGGCCAGGCCAGGGGGAGGCCGCAGCCTCACTGAAGTGGCGGGAAGCCAGCCGGCGTCCGGTGCTGGGGCTGGGAAGGTGCAGCTCTTCCCAGCCAGGGAATTAATTCAACAATTACTGCACCAGGACTGCTTCTGACCCCATGCAGCTGACACTAATTGGGCCCCAATCAAGAGCGTAATCCAGGTTAATTGGCTCCCCACCGCCAGCCCCCATCAGCCTCCTTCAGTGTGGATCTGCCGCTTAAGAGCGATTAATCAGCTGATGGCTGACAGCTGGGGCACCCGGAGTGTGGGGAGCGAGGCGGGAGGCAGGCAGGAGACCCCCTCCTGGCTGGGGAGGCAAGGCTGAGGCCCCCCTACTGGCTTCACCCGCTCTGTCCCCACGGTGTCCTCTCCTGCTCTTTCCCTCTGTGTGGTCCCTGAGCAGCTTTGTCCCCACACCCCTACTGAGGGGCTGTGGGCGAGCTGCACTTCCCAAGCCTCAGTGTTTGCGCCTGTGAAATGGGTGCACTCGGGCCCCTCGCAGGGCTGTCCTGAGGGTGGTGGTCAGTGTGTAGCGCCCAGCACCTCTCCACGGGGACTGAGGTGGGCAGCCCCCAGGGCGGGGCTGCTCTGTGTCTCGGGAGCCTCTGCGTGGAGCCTGTTCCCCGGGGCCCTCGTGATGGTCCTGTGGGAGCAGGACCTGGGCAGAGGGCTGGGGGACTCTGGGCCATCCACCAGCATGGCTCCCAGACAGTGACCTGTGGTCCTTGCTGCCTGGACACGCCCAGCGCAGGTGCTCACCGCCTCCGGAGGCGTCCGCAGCCCTGACAGCATCCTTGGTGAGGCCACCTCCTCCACTGTAGGACGTGGTGGCCTTGATGGACCCTCAGCCCTACTGGTCTCTGGGCCCTCGCGTCCTGCACCCAGCTCCTGGGAGGTCAGAAACAGGGCCCGAGGGCACCCAGGGCAGCGAGGGCATTGGATGAGCAGGGCTGAGGTGGAGCCGCAGCTGTGCTATCGTGGGGGGCACCCAGGGCTGGCCTGGACGAGGCCCGGGACTCCGCTGGACCCATGAGCTCTTTGTCAGAGGGGCCCTGGCACCCAGGGGAATCGCTGCTCCCCAGGGTCAGCGGAGGAGATGGACCAGGGCCTGGTCTGTTAGTCAGCTCAGGCTGCTGTGACCGACACCACAGACTGGGTGGCTGAAATGGTGGACATTTATTGTCTCACGGTTCTGGAGGCCAGAAGTCCAAGATCTAGGTGTCGGCATGGCTGGCTGCCTTTTCTTTTGTCTTCTTTTTTTAATTTTTATTTTATATTGGAATATAGTTGATGAACAATGTTGTGTTAATTTCAAGTGTACAGCAGTGATTCAGTTATACATCTACATGTATCTATTCTTTTTCAAATTCTTTTCCCATTTAGGTTATTACAGAATATTGAGCAGAGTTCCCTGTGCTATACAGTACGTCCTTGTTGGTAATCTATTTTAAATATAGCAGTGCATACATGTCAATCCTAAACTCCCAATCTATCCCTCCCCTCCACCCTTCCCCCTTGTAACTAGAAGTTCATTCTCTACATCTGTGAGTCTGTTTCTGTTTTGTAAATAAGTTTGTATCTTTTTAAAATTTTTTATTGTTTAAAAAAAAATTATTTATTTATTTTTGGCTGTGTTGGGTCTTCGTTGCTGCGCGAGGGCTTTCTTTAGCTGCAGTGAGCGGGGGCCACTCTTCGTGTGGTGCGCGGGCTTCTCATTGTGGTGGCTTCTCTTGTTGCAGAGCACAGGCTCTAGGCACGGGGGCTTTTGTAGTTGTGGCATGTGGGCTCAGTAGTTGTGGCTCACGGGATCTAGAGCGCAGGCTCAGTAGTTGTGGTGTACTGGCTTAGTTGCTCCGCGGCATGTGGGACCTTCCTGGACCAGGACTCAAACCCATGTCCCCTGCATTGGCAGGGGGATTCTTAACCACTGCGCCACCAGGGAAGCCCCATTTTTTTTAGATTCCATATATAAGCGATATCATATGATGTTGTCTTTCTCTGTCTGACTTACTTCACTTAGTATGATAATCTCCAGGTCTATCCATGTTGCTGCAAAATGGCATTATTTCATTCTTCTTAGTGGCTGAGTAATATTCCATTGTATATATATATAAGACATCTTCTTTATTCATTCATCTGTCAATGGGCATTTAGGTTGCTTCCATGTCTTGGCTGTTGTAAACAGAGGAAAACATAGGCAGAACACTCTTTGACATAAATCGAAGCAATATCTTTTTCCATCCGTCTCCTAGAGTAATAGAAATAAAAACAAAAATAAACAAATGGGATCTAATTAAACTCAAAAGCTTTTGCACAGCAAAGGAAGCCATAAACAAAACAAAAAGACAACCCTCAGAATGGGAGAAAATATTTGCAAGTCATGTAACCGACAAGGGATTAAACTCCAAAATTTACAAACAGCTCATGCGACTCAATATCAAAAAAATGAACAACCCAATCAAAAAATGGGCAGAAGACCTAAATAGACATTTCTCCAAAGAAGACATACAGTTGGCCAAGAGGCACATGAAAAATGCTCAACATCACTAATTATTAGAGAAATGCAAATCAAAACTACAATGAGGTACCACCTCCCACTGGTCAGAGTGACCATCATCAAAAAATCTACAAACAATAAATCCTGGAGAGGGTGTGGAGAAAAGGGAACCCTCTTGCACTGTTGGTGGGAATGTAAATTGATACAGCCACTATGAAGAACAGTATGGAGATTCCTTAAAAAAACTAAAAATAGGGCTACCATATGATCTTACAGTCCCACTCCTGGGCATATATCTGGAGTAAAACGTGGTTCGAGATGATACGTGCACCCCTATGTTCATTGCAGCTCTGTTCAGAGTAGCCAAGACACGGCTGGCTGCTTCTGAGGCTGTGAGGGAGACTCTGCCCCTCCTGGGCTTGTGGACGGCCGTCCGCGTGTTCACAGAGTGTTCTCCCCGTGAAGCTGTGTGCAAATTTCCCCTTCTTACAAGGACGCCGGTCAGATGACCTCTCTTTAACTCAATGGCCTCTGTAAAGGCCCCATCTCCCAATAAGGTCCCATTCTGAGGTCCTGGGTTTAAGACTTCAGCATGTCTTTTTGGGGAACACAGTTCAGCCTGTAACAATGGACGTCCCAGGTCTGTGGCCTGGTGTCCTCCACAGCAGGGGGCCAGGGTGGAGCCCAGTGTGGGGTCATGAGAGCTTGATGTGGACGAGGGTGCCCCCCACCAGCCTGGAGAGTAGGGGTTTATGGGGTCCGAGGCCCCGACCGTCCATCCAGCAGCCCCTGCCCAGGTCCCTGGGCCCCTCCCGCCTTTATAAATGGCCCGAGCTCCATGCAAATGAGCCGTGCCCACTCTAGCGCCTTGAGGGCCTTTCCAGACCCTCTCCCTTATCAGGCGCAGCGACATGAACAGGACAACACATCCTGCCCCCTTAGGAAGCCTCCTCCACGCTTTCCTGCAGGGTCACGGATGTGGTCAATACCCTTTCATCGGGAGCTGGAAAGGTCAGCCCCTCGGTCGAGGTGGTATTCAGGGCGGCCGCCTGCTCCCCAGAGCTCGGGGAGGGGCTCCCGTCTCACTGGTTGCTCCTGGGGGAGCGAGATGTGGCCTCCAGCTGAGGGACCTGGGCTGCCCCCTACCCCCCACCCCGCTGCTGGCCCTGAGCTGGGAGGAGGCCCGCAGCTCCGGGCAGCCCAGCCCCGCAGGAGCTGGGTCCTCTGCACAGGAGCTCCCTCCCGGTGGGCGAGGCTGCAGGTGCGGGGGCTGAGCAGAGGCTGGGGGCTCTGCCCTGTGCCAGGAGGGGACCGGGGGCGCAGAGCAGAGCGCAGCATCAAAGCCTGCCTCTGCCTCTGCCATATGTCTCCGCCCAAGCATCTGGTGGCCCCTGGGCCCCGCCTGTCATTGCCTGCCCGCCTCTTCCCCTTGAAGTCGGTGGAGAGGCCCCACGTGGTTTGCTGGGGGGAAGAGGAGGCACGGGAAGGGGCTGGGCTTGGTGGAGGCTGGGTGTGGGCTCAGAGGGCCCTGGGACGTCACGCGCCTCCCCCCTTCCCCTCAGGTGACCTCTCCCGCTTCTCTTGGGGTCACTCTCCCTCCAGCCAGGTCCCTCGGCTGCTGCGGCTCCCAGCTTCCCTGCCTCCCCTCCCCTCCTCTGTTCAACCCGGTGGGCGTGGGGTGGGGCGCGGAGGGTGGACGAGGGGGGACCAGGGAGGGACAGGCCTAGTGCAGATCACACCCAAGCAGGCGCTCGGCCGCTGTCCAGTGTGAGGCCAGCTTGAGGGTCCCCGGAAGGTTGATCTGGGCCGGGCTGGGCAGGCACAGGCCCACCCCCTGCTCCCCCCCAACCCCGGCAGGTGGTGAGCACTCAGCCAGTGCTGGCCGTGTCACTGGGCTCTGCCTGCACCGCACCGGTGGGAGAGCCGAGTGCGACCACCCGGAGGCTGAGAGGCCAGTGATGTGCCCCAGGTCACGTGGTCAGGCTGCGACACGAGGACGGGGTTGGAAGCCCGCCCTGCCTGACCCCGCGGCTGTGTTCCTCACGGGCACCCAGATTCCCGCAGATGTCCCCGTCGGTCCTCGCTGGGGGCCTGGGTGTGCTGGGGGGCTGAGTACCCTGAGGGCGCACCTTGCTGGACTGCGTCGGCCCTTCTGTGAGGGGTGTGGAGTGCCACGCACAGGATCTGCGGCCGGGCGCCGGGCTCGAACCCTGCTTGCCGTTCATGAGCTGGAGGCTCTCTGAGCCATCGCCTCATCTGCAGACGTGTGCCGACAGGACCCGCCTGCCAGCGCCGGGCGAGGGTCTGAGTCCACGCAACCCGAGTAGGGCACGGGGCTCATCACAGGGTTTCGGGAAGGAGTGGCTGTTCTGCCGCACGGGGACCGAGGGCATGGGTGCTGTCCAGGGTCCTGCAGGGCCCCCGGCTCGGAGCACCTTTCCCTCTGAGCCCTCTCCCTGCCAGGAGGGCTGTGGGTTTCTGGCCTCCTGCCCACCCCAAGCTGTGCGCTCCCTGAGGGCTGTGTCTGATTCACTCTGGCCCCTCCCAGCCCCTCCCAGCTGGCATGTCTGTGCAGCAGTGTGACTTGTGACAGTAGCTGGGAAGAGGGGCAGAGAGGCCTGAACCTCAGATCTGCCCCACACCATCTGTGAAGACTGGAGCAGGTCACTTAACCTCTCTGAGACCAGCATCCTGGCCCAGAACACAGCGACAATACTTGTTCCCAGGCCTGGGAGGCAGGGCTGTTCTGATGAGGGCTGGTCTTCAGGCTGGTGTGTGGGTCCCTCCCAAAATGGAAAGACACCAAGGCAGCTGAGATGGGGGCCAGTCATCCATCCCATGCCCAGCAGATCTGAGACACCTCCCTAGACCCAGTCCTCACCCCAAAACTCATTGTTTTGGGAGGACACCGACCTCCCCAACCAGAGTTCAGTCCCACCTACTCCAGGAACTGCCCCCCACTACCCTGTCCCTGCTAGTCTCTTCCCTTCCCCACAGCTGAGTAGATGCTCCACTGTCAACCCCTACTCTAGAGCCTAGAGCCCCCTTGAGAAAGTGGGTGGATAGAAGGGCGAATGGATGGATGGAGGGATGGATGGATGTATGGATTGGCGAGTAGGTGGGTGAATGAGTGAGTGGAATAATGAATGGATGAAAGAATGACCAGCCTCAACATCCACCTAATGACTCAGATGAGCTGCCTGGGGACTCATTCTTGACCTATTTCACTTCTCTCCAATATCCCGTCACAGCCAGATTCTAAGGATTCCCCTCCTGGTCTTGCCTCTGTCCCCTCTGATCTCCCGTTTCTGCACTAGGCCCCTGTCCTTCCAGGGATCGGTCTTCCTGTTTCTCCTCCCCTTTCCTATCCATCCTCCTATTTTCTTCCTAAGTGGCCTCTTCACTAACTCTCTAGAACATGTCACTCCCCTGCTTACAATTCCTCACTGTGCTATCTCAGGGGTGCTGTCCAAACCTCGCTGTGATCTACGGGCCTGTCCTACCCATCTCCCTTCCCCTTCCCCATCCCACGGACACTTGGTGACCTACCAGATTATTTTAAGCTCTCGCTTTTCTACCCAGGCTCTCCCTTGGTCCCTTACCTCCCACCTCCTGGCCTGTCTGGGGAGTCACACCCCCTCCGCCCAGGACCTAGATGAGGCATCACTTTCTTCATGAAGCCTCCCAACCCTCCCTAATGAGTTTCCCAGCCCAGATCTGTGTGTCTTCTCATCCATGAGGCCTTCTGGTGGGCCCAGAAGTTGTTAACTTTATAATAACCACGACAGTGTACAGGAATAAGGAGAGTATCTGGTGAGGACTTCATGTCTGGTATTTGCCAGCCCCCAGGCTATGTACTTTCCCTGCATCATCTTCATTAAGGTTTCAAGTGTCCCTGTGGAGCCCATGACATCATCCTATGCTTTCAGGAGAATCCAAGGTCCCAAGAAGGGATGAGGCTAAGATCCTGGCTCGAGGACGGCAAACCAGGAGCCGCCCCCAGGCCTGGCTGCCTCTGGAGCTGCGGGAATCCCACTGGCCTTCCTGCCTCCTTCCCTGCGGGCCTGGCTCCAGGGCCAGCCCAGGGCAGATCTTGAATGAATATGTGCCAGCTCAGGGCAGAGCCCCTTGCAAGGGGCAGGTTCTGCATGGGCCCTGCCCCCGGGTGGGCCCAGCCCCCTGCAAGTCACAGGCCCACTGTCCCCCAGGATGGGAGGTGGTGGGCGGGGGCAAGACACGACAACGACTCTCTCTCTCCCGCAGCTGCAGAGACGCAAGGTCAAGTGCTACCTCCTGTTGGCGGGAGTCACCATCCTGCTGGTCCTCATCCTCATCGTCGCCACCTCCGTCCGAAAGTGATGCCACTGTGGTGAGTGCCCTACCTGCCCCCACACCGTCCATCTGTCCTCCTCTTACCCATCCACCCATCCTTGATAAGTCCATTCATCCATCCATCCACCCATCTACCCATTTTTGATCCATCTTTCCATCCATCCGTCCATCCGTCCACCCATCCATTTATCCATCCGTTCATCCTCCTCTGTGTCAGGCACAGGCTGGGCCTTGGTGACCACTGGTGAACAAGGCAGAGGGGAGCCCTGTGTTCCTGGGACTCACAGCCTTGGGGCAGGCTCTCCTGAAGCTCCCCTCTGTGTAGGCACTGACTTCCAGAAGGTCATGGCTGGCAAGTCCCCTGGGGCAGTCGTGAGCAGAGCGTGTTGGGTCGTGCGGTGGGCCTGTGCTGGGAGTCCGGGGAAGCGGCAGGGAGCGGCCCCTTGTGGGGAGAGTCGTCAGGGAGCTTCACGGCCTCCTGGGGAAGAGGGGGTGCTGAGACCTGGATGGGATGGGGTGGGGGTCCTCCAGGGCACGGGCTCTGGGCAGGACCCGGAGCAGGCTGGTCTGGGACAGAACATGTGCGGTGCCCTGATGGACCGCCGGAGCCCCGCAGCGTGTTGAGCGGGTGTCTGGGTTACCTGCTGCCGTGTAACCAATTAGCTTAAAATTCAGGGCCTAAAGCAGCAACAGACGTGCACTATTGCAGTTTATGTGGGTCAGGAGTTGGGCGGTGGCTCAGCTGGGCGGTTCTGCTCAGGGTCTCTCTGGAAGTGCAGACGGATGCCGGCCGGGCTGCGTCATCTGAGGGCCCGACAGGGACTGGAGGGTCTGGTTCTAAGCTCCCCCAGAGTGAGGGCTCCTGGAGAGGCAGGCAGAGGCCACCCTCGTTCTGCTGCTCAAACAGGGTCGGTGCCACTTGCTGCGATGGGCCCCTGAGTCCAGGGGGCTGACCGTGGGCATCTGGGAGGCTGGCTTCCATGCCCAGGCCACCTGCTCATGCACTGGCCCTTTAGGAGGACACTTCCGGCTTCAGGGAGGGGGCAGAGGAGGGTCAGGTGCCTTGGGGCGCCGGCCTTCATCTTGTCCAGTGTGCCTCCTCTGTGCATCCAGATATCCAGAACCTGGGCCCAGCTCTGGGCATCCGGGTATGCAGCGCCTGGGCCCAGCTCTGGGCATCAGGGTATCCAGCGCCTGGGCCCAGCTCTGGGCATCCGGGTATGCAGCGCCTGGGCCCAGCTCTGGGCATCCGGGTATGCAGCGCCTGGGCCCAGCTCTGGGCATCCGGGTATGCAGCGCCTGGGCCCAGCTCTGGGCATCCGGGTATGCAGCGCCTGGGCCCAGCTCTGGGCATCAGGGTATGCAGCGCCTGGGCCCAGCTCTGGGCATCCGGGTATGCAGCGCCTGGGCCCAGCTCTGGGCATCCGGGTATGCAGCGCCTGGGCCCAGCTCTGGGGCATCCGGGTATGCAGCGCCTGGGCCCAGCTCTGGGCATCCGGGTATCCAGCGCCTGGGCCCAGCTCTGGGCATCCGGGTATCCAGCGCCTGGGCCCAGCTCTGGGCATCCGGGTATGCAGCGCCTGGGCCCAGCTCTGGGCATCCGGGTATGCAGCGCCTGGGCCCAGCTCTGGGCATCCGGGTATGCCGCGCCTGGGCCCAGCTCTGGGGCATCCGGGTATGCAGCGCCTGGGCCCAGCCCTGGGGCATCCGGGTATGCAGCGCCTGGGCCCAGCTCTGGGCATCCGGGTATCCAGCGCCTGGGCCCAGCTCTGGGCATCCGGGTATCCAGCGCCTGGGCCCAGCTCTGGGCATCCGGGTATGCAGCGCCTGGGCCCAGCTCTGGGCATCCGGGTATCCAGCGCCTGGGCCCGGCTCTGGGCATCCGGGTATCCAGCGCCTGGGCCCGGCTCTGGGCATCTGGGTATCCAGTGTCTGGGCCCGGCTCTGGGGCATCCAAGTATGCAGTGCCTGGGCCCAGCTCTGGGGCATGGCAGGAGCCAGGCGAGGGTCTTGGGGAAGAGCAGGCAAACCACTGAGCTCCGTGGCCACCCTTGGGTGTACCCGTCCCCGTCCCCTGTGATCCCCACCATAGCCTGTGACGGCATCTGGGGTGGGGGTCAGAAGGCGAGGGGCTGCAGCCCCACGGAAGTCACTGCAGTCGGGAGCCCTCGCAGAGGGCATGCCACACAGCCAGCCGAACTCCCTGAGCCCTGGGACTCCTGGATTTCAGACTTCTCCTAGAAGGGGCCCCTGTCATGAAAGAAGCCGCCCTGGTGAGGCTGAGATGCAAAGTCGGGGTGCGGAGCCCCGCTGCCATGCTGTCCAGAGCCCTGTCCTCGCTGGGCTGCTTCTGATTAGATGACACTGTCCCCAAGGTGGGGCTGGGGCGCCGCCAGGAGGCCGAGGAGCCAGCTTCTGGTCTGCGCTGAACTTCAGAAGGTGGAGCCTGGGGAAGGGAGACTCCCATTTACTGTCAGCCTACTGTGAGTGGGCATTGCCCACCCATGACCTTGATGGGTCCTCCCCACCTCCTGAGATGGGCAGGATCCCTGGGGCCCTGGATTCAGAAGGTCTTGGATCTCCCCAAAGGCATGCGGCACGTGACCCAGGTGTTACGTGGTCCCCCACGTGTCCCTGGTCAGCTTGTCCACCCTCTGCTTCAGGACTTCTGGACATGAACGTAAAGCAGGACACATGGAGGTTCTGCTGCTGAAGTCTTGGCCCTGCAAAGAGAACTCCTGGTGCTTAGAGCTTCTTGGGGGTGGGAGCGGGCAGGATCGCGGGTAGGACTTAGGTGTGCCTGCTGTGGTGCCTGGCGTCTGGGTGAGGTTCCGTGGCTCTCCTGTGCGGGATTGACTGTCGTCTTACCCCGAGCCCAGGCGGCCCCCAGCCAGGGCCCAGGAGCCGTGACATGTCCCCCGGCTCCTCCTGCCAGGTCTCCAAGGCAGGTGCACTTTAGCCCAATGAGTGAGCTAAGTGGGTACAGAGGCTGCAGGGGCTCTGGGTGTGGGGGCCTGGGAGGAACCCTGTCACAGAGGGTGTCACCGGGGCCTCCCTCCTCGACCGAGTCCTCCAAACAGGTGGGTTCCCATCTGCCCAAGCACGGCTGTGTGCAGACACGCAGATGCATCTCTGCCACGCCCCCCGGCCACCCATCCCCACGTCCCAGCCTGCGCTGACCAGGCCGTGCAAGGAGCCCAAAACCAGCCATCGTGGGAGCAACAGTGACCATGGTAACGGCAACGACCACTGTACTGGGTTGATCTGTGTCCCCCCAGACGAACCCCCAGGACCCCAGAATGTGAGTGTATTTGGAACAGTCTTTGCAGATGTCATTAGTTAAGATGAGGTCAGACTGGAATAGGTTGGGTGCTGAATCAAATGACTGGTGTCCTTGTCAGAAGGGGAGGGACAGAGACATGGGAGGAGGCCACGTGGAGACAGAGGCAGAGACTCTAGAGATGAGGCCACAGCCAGGGAACACGAGGCGCCACCAGAGCTGGGAGAGGCAGGAGGGACCCTCCCCCGGAGCCTCAGAGGGACCATGGCCCTGCTGGCACCTTGATTTTGGGTTCTGGCCTCCAGAGCTGGGGCGGTCATTTGTGACGGCAGCCCCAGGGCACTGGTAGAGCTCCGTGTGTGTGATGCCTGAGGGGGACACGCGTGTTACTCGGGTTGTCCTTGTCATGGCCTGCGGGATGGGCGTCGTCAGCACTGTCCTGCAGGGGAGACTGAGGCCCACGGTCGTACGCAGGGCGTGTGGCATCCCAGCCCGGGCTCCCCCATGCGTGAGGGGCTGTGATGACTGGGTCTCCGTGTGCTCCTGTGCCCTGGGGTGGGGACACCTTCCAGCGCTGTGGGTGAAGCGGGGGGAGGGGCTGGCCGGTCTGCCTGGGCTTCCCGATTTCTCCAGCTGCCTCTCCTCTCCTTCAGATCCACAGCCCCCTCGCCCTCCTTTCCTCCGAGGTTAGGGATCCGTAGCGGCCACGCAGCCCTCCGCTTTCTGCTCCGGCCCACCCTCCGCTGCACAATCAGATCTGACTGCACCCCAGGGCAGGGCAGCTCTGTACCCTGAACCCCTTGCGGTGCGAGAGGGACCCCAAGGAGGCGTTCTTGGGCCAGGGCCGCACGGCCAGCTCATGTAGACCCGTGGGGACAGCTGATCCCCCTCCAGTGAGTCCCCTGGCCGGAGCGGCTGGGCTGCCAGCCATGGCCCCATCCCCGGGGAGACAGAAGACGAGGCTGAGGCCCAGGCCACACGGCCAGCCAGTAGCCACTTATGTGGCCCATGGGCACAGAGGGCAAGAGGGGTCTCCAGCTCCTAGCAGCTCAGAGCCCGGCAGGACAAGCCAGGAGTTCCTGCTCCTACAGCCAGACCCCAGGCTGTCTGGGTGGGGGTCTGTGTGCGTGGGGGTCTCTGGGCACCGTGGGACCAGGGGAGCCCTGAGCCCACATAGGGGCACCTCAACTGTGGAGTGTCCGCCGAGCTGGAAGAGATCCTGTCCGGACAACCCCGGGCTCTCTGTGACCACTGACCAGCCACTGGGCCAGGCGGCAGGGGCGCCTGTGGGACCTGGAGGCCCACCCGCTCTGGGCCCGGTTTCCACAGAGCAATGGGGCTGCAGCGTCTGCCTCTTTCCCTGCTGCCGAGTTGCTCTGAGGACAAAGGCGGAAAATGGCTAAATATAAACAGCACTTTGAGGAAGGGAAAGGCTCTATTCAAATGCAGGGGGTTGTTATTTCTGCAGAGAAAAGCAGTCCCTGAGGGAGGGGCTCAGGCTCCCTGTGCCTACGGGCCTCGCACGTGCCTGTTGCTGTGCGTCCGGGGAGGCCGTGCCCTCCAGGGAGCTCCAAGGGGAGGTGCAGCCCCACCTCACATCCCCACCCACCCGCACTATCCAGGCCGCGCCCGAGCACCCCTGCCCGGCTCTCAGGGCTGTGACCCCGCCGGGGCCCAGCTCTTCCCAGCTGCCGAGGTTTGCAAGCCCACTTCTGCCTGGTCCTCACAGAGGCCTGAGGGGCAGGTCAGGACAGGGAGCTCAGCAGAGTGACGAAGGATGGCGCCCAGCAGCCTTGCTCACCCGGGGTCCCTGCACTCAATGTACAGCCAGCATGAAGGCTCATCTGGGACCAGGGTCGGGGCTCAGAGTGGGACCAGGGTCAGGGCTCAGTGTGTGACCAGGGTCGGGGCTCAGTGTGTGACCAGGGTCGGGGCTCAGTGTGTGACCAGGGTCGGGGCTCAGTGTGTGACCAGGGTCAGGGCTCAGAGTGGAACCAGGGTCGGGGCTCAGTGTGTGACCAGGGTCGGGGCTCAGTGTGTGACCAGGATCAGGGCTCAGAGTGGGACCAGGGTCAGGGCTCAGAGTGTGACCAGGGTGTAGACCGAGTCTGTGGTCAGGGTTGGGCTTCCTCAGCCCTGGTGAGCATCTGGGCCAGCACAGCAGCGGAAGCCAGCGTGCCCATCCTGATGAAGCCCAGCTCCTGGCTCAGCTCCTGATTGCTCTATGGACCCCCCTTCCCAATTAGGAAAGGGCAGCTGTCTCCAGAAGCACCACCAGGCCTGGTCGCTTTGTGCGGCTCCTGTAGATGAAGGTTTGGGGTCAGGCTCGGCTTTCGGGGACTCGGTTCCTGGTCAGAAAGACGATGTTATGGTGACTCTGAGTGCCCGGCACTGCCCAGGACACTGCCATGTCCCCGGCTGCCATTCCTCAGGGGTGTGAGGGCAGCGGGGCCAGGCTGCGGGGGAGCCGGGTCACCTGTACACTGGTGCAGCTGGCCAGCAGCAGGATTGCCCAGGTCTCGGCCGTGGCTCCTGCAGGGAAGGAGCTGGGGGCACCTGTAGAAGGAGGCGAGTCCTTGGGATCTGAGGGGCGTCCCCACTCCTCTGTCCTCCTGGACGCCCACGATTGCAGCACCTGCGCCCTCAGGACCTCTTTCCACGTGGAGCTTCATTCACCACGGACCTGTCTGTGTGTCTCTGTGGGACGTGAGCTCTCTGGGTCCCCAGGCCTGGTTCAGGACGTGGGGAGGGGGTGGGGGAGGGAGCAGGGGGCCCAGGGCAAGTGGGGCTGTCCTTGGTGGCTCCCTGCTAGAGTCGCAGGGCTGGGCCTCAGCAAATAGAAAATTACAGTGTCTGGGCAACAATCAATGAAGCATTTTTCATGGGCACAAAAATTTAAGAGGCTCAATAGAGGCTCATAGCAAGTCGAGTTTTTAATGTTTTCTGAAAGCCGTGAAATATCGACTTCAAAGCCATTGATTTCCACTTGGGAAGCAAGTGGTGGGATCTTCATCTCCAGGCTTCTCTGTGCATGTGTGCGTCTGCAGCTCTGTGTGTGTGTGTGTGTGTGTGCATCTGCGTGTATGTGTCTGCGTGTGTGTCTGTGTGCATGTGTCTGCATGTGCGTCTGCCTGTGTGTGCACATGTGTGAGGTCAGGAGGGAGGGACAGAACCCCCTCTTGAGCTGCCCGCTCCCCCTCCCCAGGGGCTGCAGTGTTAGGACCCGAGCGTGTCATCCGGGCGGGGCAGGAGACGGCTGTGTTCTATGCGTGCATTTTGCGTGTATTTTACGTGTATTCATCGGGCGCTCGGTAGGAGTTTACACCAGAGGACCTCACTTAATCCTCACCACGGCCCCATGAAGGAGGTGCTGGTATGTCCCCATTTTCCAGATGAGAAAACTGACATGGAGAGAGATGAAGGGACTCACCCAGAAGGGGGCAGTGTAGAGGGGTGACCCTTCTTGGGTTGGGACTGCCAGGGGAACGCTGCCAAGCAGGCTGAGTGGCCGCCCAAGGCCACACAGCGGGACTGTGGTGCCAGGTCCCAGCTGGGTCTGTGTGACCCGGAGGTCTGGCGGGGCGGGGTCTGCGCACAGTCTACGTGGCCTGGGCGGTCAGTGGCGCCGTTACTGGGCTGTGCTCGTGCAGGCGGCTCAGATGGCTGCTCGATGCTGAGCCTGTCCAAGGGGCCTGGTCACCTGGGATCTGGTGACTTTGGGCAGCCCCGCCTGTCCTGCCCCAGCCTGTAGGCATGCCTGCCGGGGGTGCCGGGAGGCTCCCTGAAGGTCGTGTGGCTCCCTAGGGGTTTACACATGGAAGCCTCCCTCTGGGGTGCAGCACCCGCCTCCCAGAGCCCCGGGTCAGTGGGCAGATGGGCAGAGACCGGTGAGCCAGGCTGGGGGCAGAGGGGGGAGTGGAAGGGGCCTGTGGCCTTCATCACGGCCCCGATCTGAGCCTTGGCCGCCTCGCCTAGGAAATGGGGCCATCAGCGCTGCCTTTGGAGTCCCCGTGGCATCGGTGACGAAGGCCTGCCGGGCGCCTGGCCCACAGCAGCCCTGCCCTCCGCGACGGGGCTGTCTCCTCACCGCCGCCATCGCTATCACAGTGGTATTACTGTTACCACGAACCTGCCCTCGTGTATGGAGACGAGGCACGGCTGGCTTTTTCTCTCTGAGGTACCCGCGTGGCGCTTCGCCAGCAGGCCCGTGGCGTGTCCTCCCTGGCACCTCGGGCAGGACACGCAGGCACAGCTGCGAGCAGCCCAGAGGCCAGTGAGGCGCCTGTCTGATGCGGGAAGCACCCGGGCCCCGCCCGGTCGGCCCCAGGCGGAAGTCAGACCCAGCACCGCTTGGAGCAGCTCGCAGCCGGGGCAGAGGCAGGCCCTTGAGGTGCTGAACTGCCAGGAGCAGAGTGGAAGCCGGGAGAGGGGCAGCTCTGCCGGGAGGGCTTCCTTGAGGAGGCGGTTCTGGAGCGAGGCGGGTAGGGGCTCCCCCGTCAGGCAAGGAGGTCCCCCGGGCCGAGGGCAGGGCCCAGGCAAAGGCACAGTGTCACCGTGGGTGGAGCGCTGAGGCAAGAGCCAGGCCCGGCTGGATTGTGTGGCCACGTTCCGGAGGCTTCCTGGGGCCACTTGTCAGGAGCGGCGAGCGCTCCCAGCGGGCGCCCCTTCCCTTTGCGTGTGGTTGCCCCAGCCCCGGGCACTCCCCCCATGGCTGGGCAGATGGCAACTTGAGGGGCCCCCCGACCCAGCCGGCCCGTAGGAATTGGGCTGCACCAGGAAAAAGGTGGAAAAAAATAAAAGCGTGAAAATGCTGGCGGCCAGCACAGAAGGCAGCTTGCCCGTGTGAGAAGCTTGGAAGAGGCTGGTGGACGCGGTGGTGTTTGCCAGTGGCTGGGAGACGGGGCGGGCATGGAGCCTTACAAGACCCAGCCTGGAATGGCAGAGGGAACAGCTGCCCCAGGTCCCCAAGGGGCCACAGCGGTTGGGTCGGCCAGCTCCCTGCTGCAGACCTGTGGAGGGGGTGGGAGCCTGGAGCTGGTGGGGCGGCTCTGGAGTCCGATGACCCGGGTGGAGCCCCCTTCGCGGCACTGCGGAGGCCGTGCGTGGAGCCCCGATTCCTCCCCAGTGGGCATGGGACACTAAGACCTATTGGGGTGTTTGGAAGGCTTGGGTGAGGCCACAGGTGCCCTGTGCACACAGCTGGCGCACAATAAACGTGCATTCCTCCCTCCCCTGCCCCTCTCCTAGGAACTGTCCTCAGACTGGCCACTGACCTGCCCCTACCACAGACACCCCAGAAGCAGGGGTTCGAGTCCCCTTCTTACTCCTGAAGCCCAGGCCCGGTAACGTCGCTCAGACCCCAGCCTCCAGGCATCAGCCTCCCAGCCTCCTGCGGGCCCAGCTCCCGGAGAGGTGGCCGTGGCCCTCTGTGTCCCTGGGGCAGCCCCCGGCCCTTGCCATCCACCTCTCCTTCACCCCCTCCACTCCCCAGCTGGCATTGGCCTCAGATTTGGTGCTGTGACTTCTGGCTCTGGGTCAGCAACTGTCTGGTGGGTCACAGTGCCCCTGCAGTGACCACGGAAGACACACAGCAGCCCAGGGCTGTCCCAGGGCCCTGGACCCTCAGTGACAGCAGGACAGGAGTGGGGGCCGGCATGCGCACCTGACGGATGTCACCTGAGGCTCAGAGGGGCTCATCCAAGGCAGGGGGAAGCGCGAAGCCGGGCCCAACCTGCATGCCCACCTCGGCCTCGGGGCTCAGGGTCCGCCCTCCCGGGCATCCAGTCCCGTGTCCACCGCGACCCCCACTCACCAGGCAGCAGGAGGCATGGGCTCCCGCAGCCCCGGACCTTTGCTCCTCCCCAGGACACAGACAGCAGGAGATGAGGGAGGGAGGGAGCTCGGGGCTTAGCTGGGGGTGCAAGCCGCCCCCCCGTGGCAGGGCAGGAGGACACCCCGCCCGAGGCCGAGTGTAGGGGAGAGCCCTCGTCTGTGCGGTGGGATGGTCCTGGGTCTGAGTCCCCGCCTGCCGTTTCCTCCTGGGGGACGGGGACATGTCACCGACTCAGTGGAGCTTTGGTATCAGACCCGTGAGGTGGGACAGTCCCTCCCCGACACAGTGCTGTGTGGACGTGGGGGGCTCCTCCAGGGGCCCCAGTCGGAGCTCAGCCAGGCAGGTGAGTCCCTGGCCACTTTCCTCCTCCCGCTTTTCCAGAACCATGCAGAACGCAGCAGGCAGGGTCCTGCCTTCAAGGACCCCCCTCAGACGAGGCTCCAGGCCCCACCTGCAGGGCAGACACCTGGAAGGAGGAAAGAGGGCTTCACGCAGAACCAGGACTTCGGGGAGGCCAGAGGGAGCCCCTGGGGCAAAGCCTACCAAGCTCGAGTTCTGAGCACCAGCTGTGCTTGGCAAGAACCCACCCACCCCGCCCCCTGACTGTTTCCCTACTCAAAGCAAGCAGTTTTGCTTCCGGGTGCTTCTCAGTAATTGCAATATAAATTGAATAATTAAGCTAAACCCACAGAAGAGAATTAAATATTAATTTCTAATAAGCTATTCAGAGAGTGTCGCCAGGGAGAACCCGCAGACAATGTCTGTGCTGGGCACTCCCCTGCCTGGTCCCCGAGCCCTTGCTGGCCCCAGGGCCCCCCTCCCAGGGCAGGACTAACCCACACGCAGCCTCGGTCCAGGAGGCAATGGTCAGTGTGCCAGCCCCGGGGCCTGTCTGGCGGGGTCTGGTCTTGGGTCCCCTAGCAACTGAGGCTGCCCGTCACCAAGGGAGTGGGCGTGCCATTGGCGGTGTGGTGAGTGGATGAGAAAATGACATGTGACCTGAGGGATGGGCGCCACTCCCCTCAGGACCCTGGTGAGACAGGCCCAGTCTCTGTGTGGTGCCTGCACCCCACGAAGGCCTCTCACTGTCACCGCACATCCCAGGGAGCTCAGGGGTGTCGGAGCCCCAGACAATCAAAGGGCGGTGTCCAGGGTGGACACTAGCACAGCCTGGTCACAGGCTGAGCCCTGACCCTGGTCACACTCTGAGCCTTGACCCTGGTCGCACACAGAGCCCTGACCCTGGTCACAGGCTGACCCCTGACCTTGGTCACACGCTGAGCCCTGGCCCTGGTCATGTGATAAGCCTGATTCTGAAGCTGATCCTGTCTATAGACCAGCCCTGACCCTCTTTTTAAGAGATCAGAAAGCACAGCGTAGGCACACTGTGTTTGTCTGCAGCATAAAGTTGATGGCGAGGTAGGGAAGGCGGGCAGGGCAGGGTCAATGCAGGTGGTGAATGCGGGTTATGGATCTAGATTAGTCCACTGTCAGTGAGCCCCTGAGTGTGTTTGGAGCTGAGCACAGTCATGGCGGGGGTGGTGGGGTGTGAGGCCCCATGGCCCCTGTGGTGGTGGCCACCACAAGGACAGGGGGACTGAGGAGGTGGGGCCGGGGCAGGAACAGGAGGTGCCGTGTGCCCACCGCACGGAGGGCCCGGGGGGCGGGCACAGAGCGGGGTGTCCCCCGACGGCCCACCTGTGGCTAGCACAGCCTGTGCTGGGCCCAGGCTCCACGCCTGTGGCCAGGCGGAGAGGCCGTCCCTGTCCCTGGTCAGCCACTGGGGAGGACACCCCCGTGCTTCCCGGGCTCAGAGCCCAGCGAAGTCCCCACCGTCATCGTGTCGATATTTGTTGTCTGGGGCCAGCTCCCGTGCGGCACTCCGTGCGACTCTCAGTGCCCCGGGCAGCGGCCCCACAGGTCATGGGCTGCCACGCCCTCCCAGATCCTCCCCCCCAGCCAGACTGCCCAGGCCTGTTCTTTGGGCACCTTCTCTGTGCGGGTTCACTGACCGCACCCGCCTGGGAGTCTGTGTGTCCAGCCAGCGTGTGGCACAGGGCTGCTCGGGGCATCCTCGCTGCCAGAGAGGAGAATAAACGTCAACCCGAAAGGGCCCGTGCAAACACCTGCCTGTTTTAAAGGCATGGGAACCGCCGGAGGAGTTAGCGGCTCACAGGACACACAGCTGAGAAAGGCGAGGATTCGAACCCAGGGCCACCTGGCCGAGGCTGTGTCCTGGGAGCACAGGGGCCGTGGGTGGACACAGGGCCCAGGGCGGGGAGGGTCTGCAGAGGAGGGGAGTGATGGGAAGAGGTGGCCCCGGGTGAGGGTCCTCTGAGGGTTGGTGGACAACGCGCGGGGCAGAAACAGAAACAGGGTTGGGAGGCAGGCCATGGGGGAGGGGCTGCCATGGGGGGGGGTCCCTAGCAAAGGGAAGGGGGCACAGAGGCCCCTGACTAGTGGGGGTGGGAGCAGGGCAGGGTGGGCAGGATTGTGCAAAGCCTGGAAAGACGGCCATTCTCCAGCCCCAAGGCCCTGA
The DNA here is from genome assembly GCF_009873245.2 of Balaenoptera musculus. Lineage (NCBI taxonomy): Eukaryota > Metazoa > Chordata > Mammalia > Artiodactyla > Balaenopteridae > Balaenoptera > Balaenoptera musculus. The sequence continues at coordinate 1,852,986 of NC_045801.1, forward strand.
GAGCCTGTCTCCAGACACGGTGGCCCTGCTGGTGCCCTTCCTAGAGGCCCCTCGGACCCCCAGCCCAGGCGGGTGCCAGTGCCTGACGCTCACCCTTTAGGCCTCGCCTTCCCCGCCCCCAGCGCCTTCCAAATCCTGCCAGCGGCTGCCGCCCGTCTCTTCGGGTCCAAAGTTCTCCTCCATAGCATGGTTGTTGAAGTGCCCTATGGCTGAGGCTCATCCCGCAGAGGAAGAAGCGGGGGGCTGGGCACTTGGGGGTGGGGAGCGTGCTGGCAGGGCGCTGGGCAGGGGCTGCTTCTGGAGGAGTCCCCCACTTGCCCTCCTCTGAGAGCCCCACCTTGCATGAGGCCATTCATACAGCTGCAGGTGCCCCTGCAGAGGGCTGGGGTGGGGTCGGCACAGGCCCGGGGGGCAGGCCTGGGGCTTCCCCGTCCTGCCAGCCAGGCCTGTGCCCAGACCTCCGGGAAGGGCTGTGAGTTGCGCAGAGTTCCCTGGAGCCACAAAGCCAGCTGGGGCGGAGAGGGGGTGCCAGCTGACCGTTGCCCCATCTCACCAAGGAGGAGACTGAGCTTAGAGGGCGTGGCCTGCACCGGCTCTCAGGACAGGTCTCCCCCCCACCAGCTCTCCCCCTCAGGAGGAGGTGACAGGTGTGGAGGTAGGGATGGGGTTACAAGAATGGCAGGTGAGGCCTTTAGGGGAGACACGCCAGGTACAGGCAGGGGCTCTCTGGGGTGGGGCTGAGGCAGGTGCAGCCTCTGCAAGGTGCCAGGTGGTCACTCTGGCGGGCCTGCGTCCGGTGGGGCGTGGGGAGCGATCGCTGCTCCCCGGGGGCCTGCCCGCCCCTCTCTGGGACTCGGCATCCCCTCCAGGGGGAGGGCGCGGGCAAGGTTCCCCAACAGGTGAGGGAACCCACAGACGAGCAGCTGGGGTCCGATTCTCCTTGGGGTCCTCAGGTTTGCTGCTGGGCCCTCGGCCCTGGCTGGGGGCAGGGGTGCTTGCGGGGAGGAAGGGGAGGCAGCACACCTCCACCTGCCGGGGCCGCCCGGGTGGGGATCCTGCTTCCTCAGGGCCTCTGCAGGGGCCTGGCCAGCGACTACCACGGGGGGGCCAGGGGCCCATCGGCACCTTTACCACAGCCATCACGGACCCCACTGGGCCCCGGATGTGGGCAGCACAGGAGAACTGGGATCCAGGTTCCTGACCTCGGGCCAGGAGTGAGGCTGGTTGTGATTTTCAGCAGGGTGCTCTGCGGCCTCATTAAGAGGGTGCCATTTGAGGAGCCAACTGGTGTCCCCGGGAAAAGCATTCCAGGCCGAGGGAGCAGCGTGCAAACGCCTTGAGGTGGGATAAGACTGGCCAGAGCCGCAGCAGAGCCCAGTGGGCTGGCAGGCGAGCCAGGGTCCCTGGGTCCCCGGGTCCCCGGGGGCTGGGCTCTGACCCAGAGAGACGGTGCCCTGACCAGCTCTGCTGTTGGAGAAGGCCTCAGGGAGCTGCGGAGGACCGGGGCGGGGGAGAAACGGGGGAGGGAAGGGCGTGCGCCGAGGTGGGCGCGTGGCCGGGAGAGGGGAGCCTGCCGGACTCACTCATGGATTGGGGTGAGGGAAAGGGGGTCCAGGGTGAGCCTGAGGCTTAGGGGCTTAGGGGCGGCGGCTCGCCCCCTAGGACCTCTGCTTTCTCATCTGTGAAATGGAGACTGGTCATCAGGGCCCACCCTCGCCGGGGCAAGTCTCTGCTGCCTTATGACCTAGCCTCCTGCCCCCAGCAGAGCAGGGAGGCGAGACCTCTGCTCTGACAGCCCTGCCCGAGGGAGAGCTCTCGGCCCCCCAGGGAGGGTGGCCTGTTTGAGAGACCCAGGCCTGGGAGCCCGCATGGCCCCTCACCCACTGCTGGCACCCTGGCCTCCTCCCTGCCTGTTGTCGCTGCACCTGAGCCTCGGCTTTCTCGCCGGAGCTGATGGAGCCTCTTGTTCTGCAGGTTGATGCTGTCACCTGGCCTGCGTGGATGGACCGCAGAGCTTTGCACCTTCCTGCCTCTTGCCGTGTGCCAACCCCCTGCCTCTGTGCCGGCCCTGGCGGAGAGCCCTAATAAACTGCTGCCGTAGCCAGCCGCGGTGGGCACTTGTCACCATCTGTCATCTGTCGGCGGGTGGCAGCTTTCCGGCTCTGGGACCCCAGAGATGGAGCCTGGGCCGCGTTGGGTGGGAAGTGTGGCATGGGTTTGTGAGTGTGAGTGTGCGTGTGCGTGTGAGGTGGCAACATGGGCGTGAAATGTGAGATGGGGGAGGCCCAGGGACCGGCCTGTGGCCCAGGCCCAGATGGTGCTGCCCCGTCCAGCCCCCCCGCCCCCGCCTGAGGGCTCCCCTGGGGAGGATCCCCCCCACCCCGTGGGAGGCCAGCCCAGCCGTGGTCCTGCCCCTTTCTCCCCAAGGACCAGCACACAGCTCCCCACCCTGAAACGCAGGCGGGGGTTGGACGCAGCTCTGGGGCCCCGCTGCTCCCAACGTGATATCATAGCTTCTCTGCTTCCTGGTGCCCGGCCGAGGGGTGGGCACGGAGAAGGGGGGCCTGGGTGGGGAGAACCTGGCCCGGGCGGCTCTCGGGATCTCCCTCTCCTGCGGGAGTGAGGGGGTGGGGGAGGCACCCCTAAACAGGAGGGGCTGGAGCCAGAGAGGCCACTGGGAGCGGCCTGGCCCCTGCGGGGGGAGGGCAGGAAGCAGCCCCGCCCGCTGTGCGCTGTGCGGAGCGGGTGCCAGGCAGGCAGACGGAGCCCCCCTCAGTACATTGCCCTCCCCAGGGCCCCGTAGAGCTCAGGGCCTCGTGAGGGTGAGGGCCGCACACCAGACCCCCAGGGCAGGCGGGGTCCACGGCCTCAAAATTCCAGAAAGCTCTGCAGGACGCTGCTTCCTGCTCAGTGGTCCCTCAGCCCTCCAGCGCTCCCCGTCCCTCCCCAGCCCCGGTCGTCTGCTGAGGAGCGTCTAAAGCATTCCGGACCCAGGCTGCTTTGTCCCAAAGACTGCTTCAGTTTTGACGATTCTGTGACTCTGAGTTTCGCGACACTTTCTTCCCCAGGGCCTGAGAAATGCGACACCACTGAGGTGTGGGCAGTGGCAGCGGGACAAGTGGGGCCGGGCAGACCCTAGGCTGCGGCCACTTCCTCAGCTTTGCTGCGGTGGCCACTGGCTGCCCAGGCCTGGGGTGTCTGGAGGAGGTGTCGGCAGCAAATTGGATTTTACACCTCCGGGCTGCAGGTGTGAGGCGCTCGGGCCCTCGGGAGGCTTGAGGGGCAGCTGGGGGACACGGTGCCAGCTGCAGCACATCTGGCCAGGCTGGGGGTGGGCTTCAGAGGGGAGGGGCTCGGCCAGGGGCAGGGCAGCCCTGGGGGCAGGGCAAGACTGGATATGGGTTTGCGGGGGCAGGAGATCACCGGTTCAGTTCTCTCCCGCCTGGCCAGGAAGCCTGAGTAGCAGAGGACACTGTCTCGGGGTCCCGCAAGTTGAGGTCCCTGGGCTGGAGTTGTGGCCCCATTTTACAGGTGAGGAAATTGAGCCCAGAGGACGTGCTTGCCTGCAGGGTGGGGGGGGAGCTTGGCTGCTGCGGAGAACAAGGCCGGGCTGCGCGCTGCACCCTCTCAGCTGCCTGACCTTGGAGAGTCGGGGGGGTCGGCCCCTCCCTGTGGCTGCACGGGCCCCAGCACCCCATGCTGCCCGGTCAGCACTGCTCGCTGGCGCCGCTGAGAGCAGGTGTTTTGAGGTGAGGAGTTCAGGTGGGCAGGCCGAGGGCAGCGCGGGGCCAGGAGGAGGGCGCCCGGGGCTGTGCTGATGTCAGTGGCAGCTGCCACCACCTGGCCGGATTCTGAGCATCCCCACCCGAGAGTGACGTGTCGCAGCGACCTTGAGCTTCTGCTGTCTGGAGCAGCCGCGAGGTCGAGAGCTGCACCAGCAGTCCGGCCCCAGCCAGCAAGAGGCCAGCCCAGCAGGTGCCCATCTGGTGCCAGCACAGGACGGGCCGGGGTTGATATGACCAGCAGTATCCATGGTGCACCTCCTGGAACCAGCAGGTCTGGGCGGAAGGACCCCCACTCTGTCGCTCCTTCTCCTGGGAAGGCACAGAGAGGGACCGGGCTTCCCTAGGTCACACAGCACGTTGCAGCAGAGCCGAACTTGGAACCGGTCTCCCTGTCTCCAGGCCAGACGTGAGTTATGGGAACCCAGAGGTTGGTCACACTGAACTTACCTTTTGGGGAGAGTGGGGTGATGGAAAGAACACGGCTTCGGCACCGAGTGGGTGGACAAGAGGTGCTTGTTCAACGGGGGGGTCGCATCTCAAGGACCCGCATCCCTTCTCTCCCATTTCTCATCCATCCAGGTCTCGGCCTCACCCCCACCACCCCCAGCCATCTCAGCATGCAGCCTGGGTGCTGGAGTCGCACGGCCCAGGGCCGCTCACAGCTCCCTCCCGTGAGCCTCGGTTTCCCGTCTGTAAAGTGGGGCTGATAAATCCTCCGCCAGGAGGCTGACAGGAGCCAGGCCTGCAGAGGGCTGGGGCTCAGATTCCGCCCCGCGCTGGCTGCACCTGAACCCTCCTTGCTGCAGGAGCCCCCGAGGACCCTGCCACGGGGACCCTCTGCCCAGGAGCTGGACTCGGCACTTCAGGGCACCTTGGACCACGAGCCACTGATCTGCAAGAGCCCCCAGCTGAGCCAGCCTCGGGTGGGGGGCCACGTGCACAGAGCCTTTCCGCTCAGGGTGTACACTGTAAAATACATGCAATTTCAATAACGCCTCCACTTAACAGGATACAACTCAGGCAAACAACCAAACAAAGCAGAAGACAAAACAAAACAAAAACACCTTCCCTCTCCCTAAGGGAATGTACTCCAGGTTCCAACCGTGCACTGTCGCTCTTAAGATATTTTCTAGAGCTGTCGCCAAGCCATCACAATATCCTGCAGTTTACGGACTAAATAACAAACATGACCCCCTCTAATGCAGCCCGTGTAATATTGGAATGGGGCGTGGGGAGTAGAAAACATGGAGGGAATTCATTAAATAGACAGCAGAGGGGAGGCCCAGCAAGTCCCTGTGGCAATTATTATGGCCGTGTAACAAAACACCCCCCAACAATGGCACCAAACCTGCAGTTATGACGGGGCCCTGTAGGGCCAGCTGGTCTCTGGTCCTGGGCTGGAGTCACCCGCAGGCTCGCCCAGCCACAGGCCTGCCGGTTATGCTGGCTGTTGGCTGGCACCCGAGCTGGGGCTGCGGGCCTGACACCCGCACACGGCCCCTCCCTGTGGCCCGGGCTTCTTCATGGCTTGGGCCACTGGCCCCGGGAAGCAGTCCCAGAGCGAGAGCTGGGCAGAAATGGCACCCCTTCCTGAGACCCCGCCTCGAAGTCACAGAGCCTCACCTCCACTGTTCTCTTGCGTCCGCAGGGAGCAATGGTGGGCCTGCCCAGGTTCAAGGGGAGGGAGAGAGGCTTCACCTCCTGGGAAGAGCGGCAAGGTGGCCGTTTCGGCAAAGTGCAACCTCCTCCAACCCCCCTTCACTTCATCCTCTTTCACTGTGCGGGATCCATCCTCCGTTCTGCGGGATCCATCCTCCGTTCTGCGGGATCCATCCTCCGTTCTGCGGGATCCATCCTCCGTTCTGCGGGATCCATCCTCCGTTCTGCGGGATCAGGGTGTGGAGGGCCTGCCTGAATGGGGCTGTGGCATCCTCCGCTGGACACCATGGCAACACAAGCTGCTCCCGGGACTTCCTCTGGGCTCCATCCTCTCTGCCTTGCCCGCACCCTCAGGCCTCTCGCCCTTGGCCACTGCTTCCGTGCCCTCTCAGCCTGTTAACTCAGTGGCACTGGACATGTGGCTGTCTCAGCCCCACTGCAGCAGAGCCAGCGCTGTGGCCGCCAGTGGAAACAGTCCTCCTTGGCGCTAGTTTGGGTGGTCCCTGGGATGGAAACGGTGTGACTCGGTGGGGGAGGTCACTTTCAGAGGCACAACCTCCATAGGCTCTGACCGTGGGAGGAGGGGCTCCGGCACACACCCCGTCCTGCAGGACGTCACCCCACCTCATGGGTGCTATTCCTGGAGGGGTCTTGCCGGGGCCTCTCCATTGTGCTCCAGGCTAGCTGCTTCAGGGTGACGGGGAGACCAGTAAATCCTCTAGGCATCAGGCATTGCTTTGCTTTGAAAATGGTTTCTTGGTTGGAAGATAAGGAAGGCTCTGGAGTCTCATGCACAGAAGTTCTTGCAGAGAAGTGGCCACTTGTCCTCAGTAGCTCAGAAACATCCAGCAGTCTTTCTAATCCGTTCAAGCATCTCTCTAGCCACCCTGCGCCCATCCATCCATCTATCCATCCACCTACCTATCCATCCATTCCCCCCCCCCCATTCATCTGCCCATCCATTCCCCATCCATCCCTTCAACCATCCACCCACCCATTTATTCTCTTGACAGCCGCATGTTCTAAGCACCTGCTTCTCACCTGGGCTTGGCTCAGGAAGTAAGCCAGGACCCCTGCCCGCCAGAAGCCCCTAGTGTGGAGGGAGATTCATACATGTAACAGAGAAGCCCCAGCTTGCTGCACGAGGCATGGGGGGTGGTGGAAGTACCCAGAAACAAAGGTGACCCAGAGCAGGTGGCTATGTGGTCTGGCTGGGGGCTAGGATGGCTTCCAGAGGAGGTGACGCCTGAACTGCAGGCAGGGCAGGAACCTGTCACCTCCCTCCAGCCCAGAGTCACCAGGCCACCCGGCATCAGAGACCCAGAGCCAACTTTGGCCTGAAGTTTTTGTTCTCCCTTTAACCAAATCCCCTCTCCCTTCCCCCATGAATTTCCCATTTAAATACCCAAATTGTTTACTTGCTGAAATCAATTGACAAGGGACAAGCTTGTATTTGCGATTGGATTGACTACGATACACTGTATTACAATTACAGCTTGAATGGATTTCTCTTTAATTTATTTTCCTCTTAACATTCTCTTCCGCTGGTAATTCTGAGACTAATTGTCCTTGCCATCATTCTCATCAACTGCAGAAGGATAATGAATGGCTACAGTGCAGAGGCTGTGCTCCCGAGCTGCCAGCCCTCAGGGCGCTGGCTCTGTGTCCCTGTGTCCCTTTCAGACTGCCCATGCCCTGGGACTGGAAGTTTCCACAAAACGTGTCTCCCCAGAGAAGGTTCCGCTGTCACGGCTCTGATGAGAGCTCAGGACGGGGCTGGCCAGGAAGGCTGAGGCCCTACCTGCCCGGCCCTGCTCTGGAATTGCCACCCGGAGGGAGGTGGCAGGAGCCCCTTCCGGCTCCGAGGGCCATACTCCTGCTGGGTGCTCCTGAACGAACCTCTCCTCCTCTCTGGGCCTCAGTTTCCCCACCTGCGAGATGGGCCCTCCCGCCCCATCTCCCTGCCCTCGCTGTCCCATGTCGTGCTGCCTGGAGAGCCCTTCCCACCCTGACGCACAGTCGCAGCCGCCCCGTGAGACGCCCCCTCTTCTTGTCACCCTCCCAGCCTCACCTCCAGGGGGCCTCTCAGCTCTGGGCTCTGTCCTGGGGACCGCTGCGAGCCAGGCATGGGCCAACTCGGGGTGCAGGTGGGCGTCACTCCTGCCCCGCTTTCCAGATGGGACACTGAGGCTCAGAGAGACCAGACAAGGCTGCGAACTTGCCCAGTGCTGGCCGCTGGGCAGCGCTGGACCCAGGGTTGGATCCTTTCCCATGGGGCCACTGTCCCCCTGAGGACACCTGCCTCTGCTTCCCTGGGGGCCTGCCAGGCGTCCTGGTGGGGCAGGGGGAGACTTCCCAGAGCCCCTCACCCACCCTGTGCCACGCCCTGCCCGCTGGGGAGGGATGGGGGAGCGTAGCCTCCCCAAGTGCCCAGACGGCCAGGTGGTGACCCTGCTGGTGAGGCCAGCAGGGCCTGAGAGGCCGTGACCCTATGGCCACCCGCCTGAACATGACAGCTCCCTCCGGGTGTGTCTCTGTGTGTACACGGCTGTGTGCGTGTGTGTGTGTGATGACGGCTGCTCAGAGCCTGGTTGTGTGGGTCCTGACTCAGGCCCGGCCCGCCGGGGGGCCCTGGGCAGTTAGCTCACTCCCTGTCTGGGCCTGTTTCTCCTTCGTGACGCGGGGCGTGGGTGAGGGACGTCTGTGTGGCCTTTCACAGATGACAAGCGTTGTCTGACCCTCACACGCGGGTGGGGCAGGGGGCTAGTCACCTGCCTGTGACAGACCAGGGAACTGCGGGCGGGGCCCAGAGCCCAGCCTCTGCCCCCCAGCTCGCCCTCCACCCCTGCCCATCCCGGCACTCGGGAGATGAACAGCTTCCCAGGGCTTCGAGCGGATTCATGCGGATGGACGTATCCATATAGCAGGTACCTGTGGAGACACAGCCCGATGACCCCATCCTGCATCGCCTCTGCTGAAACACTCCCACACAGTGGGGACTTTCTGCTATCTTGGGATATGTGGATCCTTGCAGAAGCCGAGATGCCATTTCCATCGCGGTGCCACGTCCGAGAGAAGGAAAATCAATAGCAGGGGTGCGAGAAAGGGGGTGGGGACGAGCGAGAGGGAGCCGTACTGAGCCTGGCACTGCGAGGTCAGCCCCGCCGGCTTCCGGAAAGATCGGGGTGGGGAGGGCGTCCCGCTTGCTGCCCCTGGCCTCACCGGAGCCGCCCCAAATGAGGTCGGCTGGGCTGTCGGGGCCGCTGGGCTGGGAAATCAGCTGACCCCCTGGGCGACAGGGGCAGGAGAGCACCCCCAGGACGTGGCCACAGCCGGGCACGGGGCAGGCTCTTGCCCAGTCACTGGGGTTTCTTCCCCCCATTGTGTGTGATGGAATGGCACCCCCATCTCACATAAACCCAGTGAAAACCTCAGTCTTGCTTTGCTGGGGGACCACCCTCGGCCCTTGGCCTGCTGACCCCCTGCGGGAGGAGGGTCAGATTCATCTCGGTGCAGATGGTCGGAGCCCGGCTTGGGGTCCTGGCACAGGCTCAGATCCAGCTCTGCCGTTTCTCTGACACTCCAACCTCGGAGAGTCAGTTTCTCAACTTTAGCTTCCTTATCTGTAAAATGGGAAAATAATCCCTTTCTTTAAAAGTGTTGAGCAGATGACATTAGAGAGTCTAGAAAGGTACTTGATAAATGTGGCCCTTTCCTGCCAGCACTGCCTGCAATGGGCTGGGCCCCAGAGGGGGAGTGCCCGTCACTGGAGCTGGTGAGAGCCCACTGTGCCCCAAGGCCTGGGAGACTGGCAGAGGGGGCCCCAGAGGCCCTGCCAAGTGGCGATCAAAAGAGAGTGCAAGGCCCCCCCGGAGACTGGAGTGACCCAGCCCTGCTTAGGACCACAGAAGTCCTCCTAAGATCGCACTTCATTCTCGTGTGTTGCAGCCGGGAGGCACCTTCTCCGTGCTTCTGCCCCGAGCTGGCGGTTGAGGGGGCGGTGGCCATGGCTCCCGAGGGAAGCGCACGGTGCGGTGAGATGCCAGGGAGACTGAATGCAATTACACACCAGGTGTTATGTATGTGACGCCCTGTGAATGCATTGATCCCTCGGGGTGACAGATCGGTTATGAATCAGGTAACAGACCAGCTTGTAAATGAAATATATTGGATAGCGTAGGCAGCCTGGCTGGGTATCAGCTTGAGGGGAATAAGGCAGATTTATGAGCCTGGGAGGACTTGTTTCAGGCAGGGTGGCCGCAGCACCCGCCGTTCACCCAGCACCATTGCCACTGCTGGACTCACACACAGACCCCCAGGAGCTGGGAGATCCCACATCACGAGGGCCGCATGTTCCAGGGACTTGCCGGGGGTTACCTGTGTCCCCTCCGATGACCCTCACACCCAGGAGTCTGGCATCATCACCCCATTGCAGCTGGGCCAGCCAGGTTCAGAGATGTTAAGTGCCTTGCCCTGTGTCACACAGCAAAGGAGCAGACAAGGGTTTCAAAGTCAGATAGATGACTTGTGCCCCTCCCTTCCCAGTCAGCTCTTCTGAGCCAGGTGAGGGGGACAAGCAGGAGTGGGGCCCCTTGGGGGGGTCCCAACTAAGCCCCAGTGCTTGGCCTGTGTGACCTTGACCTCGGCATATTTCAGACCAGGACAGGGACGCACACAGAGGGCCAGGGAGGAGAGACCCAGGAGCAGGGCTTGGCTTGCCTGTGGGCCTCAGTTGCAGAGACACAAAGGCTGGAGGCCCGTGGGGTCAGAGCTGGGGACCGGGCATGGGCGGTGAGGTGCGGTACTGCTTGCTGCCCCCCGCAGAGAGGCGCGGGGACTGTCTCCTGACGGTTGACTGTGGCTGTTCCCCAGCTGTCTCCCCTTACCACCACCCCCCACCCCCCCAGGGCACGGAGCCTCCCAGAGATGCGCAGGACCAGCCAGGCCACACACAGGATCGCAGGGAGGGGCTGAGTGAATGAATGGGGTGGGGGTCTGGGCGAGTCTCCATCTCTGCGATCAAGACCTGCCTGGGGGAGAAACAGGGGTCAGTGTGACCAGGGTCAGGGCTCAGAGCACAGCACTGAGACAGAATGAAGTGTCCTGGGCCACACGAGGTCAGATTTCTAATCGCCTTGGCCCCGTTGCTCCGCCCCTTAGCTGGATATTTGACCAAGAATCCCAGGAGATGCACATAATCTTCCGGCTCTGCCCAGGGCCCTCTGAGACAAGGGCCCTCTGCCCCTCCCCCTGCTGAGGTCGCCGTCGCTGAGCGAAGCCCTAATGAGCACCTTCGGCAGGGGAAGAAGGAGGGGCCATTCATCTCTCTTCATGTCTCTCCTCCAGCTCCTCAGTGATCTTTATGGCGTTCAGTTATTATATCTTCAATTGATATGAGTGATCTCAATGGTTCTTAATGTTCCGTATTAAATCTCTCGTGTAAAATATCTTTAATGTTCAGCATGAAGCACCTAGCATTGCCAGTAGTGCCGCCACAGAGGCCTTGACAGGGCCGTGGGTCCTTCAGGGTGGTAGTGAGCGGCCCTGGCCCCTGGGCCCCCAGGTCAGTGGGGCAGGAGTCTCTCCCCAAATCCTGCAGCTGGAGGATTTTTTGATGGGAACTGAGACCTTCAAGAAGCATAGAGTCGAGGTTTGAGGTTAGGAGCAAACACATGGTGTTAGTTGTCTTGTTTCCGCTGTAACAAATTGCCACCAACTTGTGACTAAAAACAACATCTATTCATTTCTTACAGCTCTGGAGGTCAGGAATCCCCAAATGAGTGGATTTTAGGGGCTGAAATCCAGGTGCTGGCAGGGCTGGTTTCTTTAGAGGCTCCAGGGGACAAGGTTTCCTCGCCTATTCCAGCTCGGGGAGGCCCTGCATCCCTGGGCTTGTGGTGGCATCAGTCCCGTCCCTGATTCCTCATCACTCTGCTCTCCTGTCCCCCACCCCACCCCTTAAAGGGCCCTTGTGATTACAAGTGGGGCCCCCCGCATAATCCAGGGAAATCACCCTTTCAAGCCCTCACCGTACGGTAGGCCGGCAGCTGCTGTGGGGCAGGATCCACGAGGCATGCAGTGGGCCTGCGGTGCGCGGCAGCCCAACAGCCCTGCAGGTGGGGAGGACGGCCGGGGCTGTGGAGAAGTAGCCGGGCTCCCCATCCTGCCTCCCGCTTCGTGGGCTGGGGCCCTGACCCTTCCCTAGGCCCAGTGCTGTGGCTAAGGGCAGCCTCCCTCCTGAGACTCCTGTGGCCTGTGAGTGACCCCAACATGGACATCAAGGACCTCGCCTCGGCATCCAGGGCTCGGACAGGCTCTGGCCCAGATGCCGCACACTCTGCTGCCCCAGCATCCTCCCACAGCCCTTGCTCTCCTGCACACAGCCCTGCACACTCAGTGTTCCTCTGGGGTGCAATCCCCTTGCATCCCTTTTCCATGGGCAAACTCCTATTCATGCTTCAAGACATGGTTTTGGTGTCTCCTCCTCCAGGAAGTCTTCCCTGATTGTGCCCACCCTACGCAGCTCCTCCCACCCCTTTGGGGCTCCCTGTGAGCTGTGCCCTTGCCCAAGGCTGCTTTCCCTGCCCCGAGCAGCTGCCCTATCTTTTCTAGGGGGGCTTTTCCCGGCTGGGCTGGGGAGCTGCTGGCACAGGGCTACCTGCTTGCATGGCCCCATTATCCCACGTGTAATTGATGCTTCCCATCACTCTCCTGTCTTCTTGGAACAACTTCAGGGTTTATTGAATCTGGAAAGAAAAGAGAGAGAGAAAAAGAGAGCCAGGTACATTGCACAAATCAGTGGTTCTGACAGTTTTATTAAATAATGGGGCAGTTCGGTCATGTTGTAGAATAAGGAGACAGGGGCCAGGGCTGGAGACGCGGAAGGAGGATTCTGGCCTCTTCCACAATTGCCCTTGGGGTCTCCTTCATCTGTGGAAGATGTGGGTTCAGCTCCAGGTCTCCCTCCCACTTGGCAGCTGGGCGACCACAAGCAGTGGCCAGTCCTTGAAGGCCCGGAGCCGCCCTCGCTCCCCTCCTGGGCCAGGTGGCTGCCGTTCTCCTCTCCTGCTGCCAGGGTCACTGAGAAGCGCCGGGAAGCCATGTGACTTTCACAGGGAAGGAGAGGAGGGCAGAGGCCAAGGGGAGAGCCGAGAAGGGGGAGGAACCCGTGTTTCCAGAGGCTTACTGTGCACCAGGAACCAGCCGCTGGGCGCTAGTGACAAGGAACCCCTGGCAGACAGGGCAGCCCCCAGCTCCCAGGTAGGAAAACAGGCTGCATCCAAGTGGGGCGGCTCCCCTAAGGTGGACGCTGGTGCCAGAGCCGGCTGCGTGGCGCGTCGGTGCCTTGGCTTGCGTGGCCCTGCTGTGGGGTGACAACAGTGGACCAGGGGCGTGGGGTCGTGAGCCCAAGGATGCCCCCCCGTCTCCATCCCACCTGACGCCTGGGGAAGGTGAGGCTCAGACATGTGGCCTGAGTCCACGACGCCAGCTGCCTGTACCCGGGCACTGGGGTGAAGTAGAGCCAGCCCCCCACCTCGAGGGGCTGCCTGAGGAGGAGACAGACGAGTGCAAGCATGGAAGGTCCTGGATCAAATAGCGCGGGCCATGGGGAGCCTGTGCCATTGGTCATGTTTACCCACGGTGTCTGATTTTCACACTGATCCTCACCCCAAGCCAGTGAGGCAGTGGAATAGGCACAGTTAGTGGCCCAGAGAGGTTAGGACACTTGCCTGGGACCACACAGCTCAGGAGAGTTAGAGACTGGGCAGAGGCTGGGCCCAAGCCCTCTCACTCAGCAGTGCCCCTATGGTACCTGCAGCACCGCCCCATGTCCCCCAGGGGCCCTGAGACAGCGGAATGGACCCTCACCTGGCGGGAGCATCATCTGCTTCCTGCCTTGGCCAGCACCATCCATCACGGCGCTCCAGGCTCCCGATGCTGGTCCCCGGGCGGGAAGGGCAGAGACAAACCAATGCGACATCAAGGGCTCCAGCAACCTCCTGGGTAAGTTGTCCATAAACCAGAAATAATTGATCTACAGGCTGGCAAGACACCCAGCAGAATACCAAGGTATTTGTGGCTTTTCTTATTTATTTATTTATTTTTGGCTGTGTGGGGTCTTCGTTTCTGTGCCAGGGCTTTCTCTAGTTGCGGCAAGTGGGGGCCACTCTTCATCGCGGTGCGCGGGCCTCTCACTGTCGCGGCCTCTCTTGTTGCGGAGCACAGGCTCCAGACGCGCAGGCTCAGTAGTTGTGGCTCATGGGCCCAGTTGCTCCGCGGCATGTGGGACCTTCCTGGACCAGGGCTCGAACCCGTGTCCCCTGCATTGGCAGGCAGATTCTCAACCACTGCGCCACCAGGGAAGCCCATGGCTTTTCTGCTTAATAACCCTCAACTCTTCTGGGCAGCTGATGGGCCTGGGGTCTGGCTTGGTCTTTGCAAGACTGGCGGAGTCCCAGGGGTCCAGGGGTGGATGGGCCCTTCCTCTGGGAGCCCCGGGGCCCTGAGAGGCCGAGGCAGGCGCACCCTCGCTGGTGTCCACGGAGCCGCGCTCGTACGTTGGGGGCTGGGGTCACAGAGGTCGGCTCACCCCTGTCCATGGGCCATGCAGGCAAGATTCCACTGAATTACAGCCAAAAAAAAACCCATCAGAACAAAATAATAGTCAATAGAAAGTGACTTTCTCCTTTCCCCGACACACAGGCAGCGCCTCAGCGTGGCAACGGGTGGGGCTGTGGTTCTGTGGAAATGGCAGCAGAGCATCTTGGGGTGTTCCCGACGGGGAACCGGGACCCTGCTGCAGCGGCCCCGGGAAGGCGGCCCCCTGTGTGCCTGCCTCCGTGCCTGATTCCTTCTTCAGGGACTGCATCTAGACTCAGATTTGCTTCTCCTCCCACACGCTCCCGTGCAGGTCCCCATCCCCGCTTCTCTGCTTCAGAGCCCGGGGAGCATTGAAGAGCCCGACCCCTAGGGCCTGCCGTCCTGCCTAGGGCTTTGGGCCAAGCTCCCTGGGTCCATTGTTAAGTCACTCAACAAACACGCACGGGCCCCTCTCTGAGGTGATCCTTGTGCTGCGGGCAGAGCCCCTACGGAAATCAGACAAAAACCCCAGGAAAGGACCCAGGGGGCTGGTGCAGGCCGGGGGAGGATGCAGGGCAAGGAGCCCCAAGGGGGTGGGTTTCAGGTGGAGAAACCAAGCAGAGGCCCAGGGTGGGCTCCTTCTGCTTCTTTAGAGTCTGCCACCCCCAGCCTGCCATCAGGCACCAAGGCCACCAGGGACCTGGGGCTCGGTGTGGGGCGGCGGGGGGGAGGGACCTGTCCTGTCCCACTTGTGTGCCGGCACCTGTGGAAGGGAGATGATCCCCTTCCCGGGACAACTTCTCATCTGTCTACTCGAGAGCTGCGTCTCGCCCCAGGGCCTCCAGGAAGGGGCATTCTGTGTTTGAGGCTGCTACCAGGACCAAGGGCTCTGGCTCCCTGCTGGGCTGACCTCCCACCTCTGACCCCTGGCATGCTGGAGCAGCGCCAGATGGACAAATTGCCTGTGCGGCAAAGACCTGAAAAAAGTAAGTTGAAAAAATCTTTGAAGGAATCCTCTCCCCCGCCCCCACGCCGGCTCCCTCCCTCAGGCTGTCTTCTCTAAATAGACCAAAACATGGTAATTTTATGAACAAATCAAGCCATGCATTATACATTTTTATGTTCTTAAGTTAACAAAGTGACTTTGAATCTATAAAAGGCACCAAAATAAGTATTCCATTTATTTTTGCCTCCTGAATGGCCCTCTCATCCCTTGCTGTACCCCCGTCCCCCACCCCCCATGGCCCTGGCTGGGCCCCGGCTTCACCTCGCCCCACAAGTCTGGGCCCAGCCCCATCACATAGTGGTGGCCAGGTGACCCTGCCCCTCCCCCCCGGCCTTCTCAAGGCCTCCTGAGGCCCCTCGGATGTGCACGTGCTGGGGAGAGTCCCCAGCCCAGCACTCGAGGCCTGCAGAGTTGTCACCTCCTGCATCTCCCGTCCCTGAGTCTCCACATGAGCCTTGCTGATCCCTCTCCCCTCCCCGAATACTCCACACCTCTGTGTCCGCTCAAAATGCACCTCACCTGCCCTTTGATCAGCTGGTGAACTCCTCCCCATCCTTCAAAACCCAGCTCAAATGTCCCCTCCTCTGTGAGATCTCCTGTCAGTCAGGACGCTGACAAGTGCCCACCATCCCTTCGCAAAGCCAAAGGACAGCTTAGACTACCAGACCAGCAAATGCAGATGGGGAAGGGAGGAGCTGGGGGGGCGGTCTGCCCTGGTTTGGGGTGGCTGGAGTGTCCAGGCAGGGCTGGGCCCTGGCATGGTCAGCAAAGATGAGGTCACGGAGGTCCCATGCCCCAGCATCCTGTCACCACTGAGCATGCCCTGTCGTTGGCCTGGGTGCCTGTGGCCTAGAGGCCCACTCAGCCCCAGACGCTGACCTGAGCCCTGCCCTTGTGGCCCTCTCTGGGCGACGATGATGTCAAAGGCCTGGTCGGGTGACAGTCTGTTCTGGGCTGCCCTGGAGGTAGAGTGGGTGGCTCAGTGTTCAAAGGCCAGCTGTCCCTTGCTGAGCGTGTGGCCCTCGGCAGGACTGGCTCTCAGACCCGAGGCCGCGGGGGCCCAGGGGTGATGCTGCCTTGGGGAGAAGCGAGGGGGTTCGTCCTGTGTGCTGAGGCCCTGCTCTGGGCTGGCGCCAGGCCTGCCACTGGACACTCATTTTGGTTTCCTCCGACTGCGGCCGGGAAAGTGAAGATGTGAGTGCCTGCGTCGCGGTGCCCTCACCCTGCATCCAGGCGTCTGGGGCAAACGTTGTCCCTTTGACCTCTGAGTGGGGGATCATCTTGCTAATGGGGGCATTTGGCAGCAGGCGGTGTCTGGAGAGGGAGGCCAGGTGGGCCCGAGGCCGGCAGCCAGCCCACCGGGGATCCAGGCTGGTGAGCGGGGTGAACGGCGGGCCAGCAGGCTGCCGGCCTCGGCTGCCCTGTGTGAGCCCCGGGCGCCTGCTGACTGCAGCGGCATCCGAGGCCCGCGCTCTCCCAGCCCAGGCCGGTGCGGCTCAGCGCAGGAGGGGAGGACAGGGGGCCAGCTCTCTCGCCAGGACCAGGCCCCTGAGCTTGGCCCATGGGGGCCTGCCTGTGTGTGTGTGTGTGTGCGCACGCGCGTGCGAATGTGCTTGCACACGTGTGTGAATGAGCGTGTGTGCACATGTGCGTGTGTGCACAGATGTGTCCGCGTGTGAGTGTGGGTGTGCGCGCCCGAGTGTACACACAGTTAACCTGCTTAGTGCAGACGCGTGGCTCTCTGTGCCCAGCGCTCCCACTGCCCCGCGCTGACCGCAGCCAGGCGTCCAGAGGAGGGCGTCCAGCTCCCTCTCGGGTCTTCGGCCATTGCTCCGGTGGGCGGGTCCTGTGACTCGAGCCCACAAGTCGGTCTCCCCGTGGGTTTGGCCTGGTCACCCCTCCGGGAGCAAGGTTGGGGCGGCCAGGGGGCCCCGGCTCCTGCCTTGGGGAGGCCCCCCTGGGAGGAGGAGATCAGCACAGGGTGTGGCGGACCTGATGGAGAGCGGGAGGGGCCCCGCCCGTGAATCCCCTTTGGGCCTCTCCGCTGGGGCCGCGTCCCGTGGCTGGCACCCAGGAGTGCTCCTGTCGACTCCGCTGGACAGCCTCGTGGTCACACGTGAGGGAGGCCCCGGCGGGCCAGCTGCCGAGGGCGCCGTGCTCCACGGAAAGGACGCAGGCCGAGGGGGCTGTGGGTGACCCCGCCCCCGGCCAGCGGGCTCGTGCCCGCGCCCCAGCGTCCGCCTCCAGCGTCTCCCGGGAGCGCCCTGGGGCTCACGCAAAGCCCACGGTCCTGGTCACCCTCGGGTCCAGCGAGGCTGCCTCTCCAGGGAGCGGGTCCGCGACCCCTCGCTCTGAGAGGCCACTTGCCGCTCTGGCCTCGCTGCCCTGCCCCTTGCTCTCCTCTCACGGGAGCAGCTGACCTGCCAGCCAGCTCTGAGCACCCTTCAGAAGAGGCGTCCTTGGGGTGGACCTTGTGCTTCTCCCCGCAGCTGGGCTCACAGTCTGAGCCACCGAGGGCTTAGAACAGGGACACTGAGGCCCCGGGGGACGCCTTCCCCTCCCATCTCAGCCCCCGCCTCCCACCCAAAGAGGACAAGGAGGAGCCTTGTCTTCCGGTGGGCGGGGTCTGCGCGTGGAGGGGCCGCAGGTTCTGTGGCTGCTCTCTTCACACCTTCGGGGCTCGTCTGG
The DNA here is from genome assembly GCF_009873245.2 of Balaenoptera musculus. Classification (NCBI taxonomy): domain Eukaryota; kingdom Metazoa; phylum Chordata; class Mammalia; order Artiodactyla; family Balaenopteridae; genus Balaenoptera; species Balaenoptera musculus. The sequence continues at coordinate 1,870,704 of NC_045801.1, forward strand.
CCCCGGCATGTAGGGCCGGGGCATAGGGAGGGGACTTTGGCCTCCAACGGGGCCCAGAGATCAGCTGCATGTCCTGAGCTGGATGGGGGCCCTGCACAAACCCATCTAAGCCCCATGAGCCCTTTGCTGTCCTGGCTCCTCGGGGAGCCCTCGTCAGGGGAGGGCCTGGGCTTGGGCACCGTTGGGCATTCCTGGGTCCTTTCCTCAGACGCTGGCGCAGAATACCACCCTGCATCCACTCCAGCAGGGCATCTGTGCGAGCAGTTGTTGAGTGGTGAGCGCTTTACTGAATTCCCCCACTGAGTGACCTCGTGAATGAACGGCAAGGTGGACGCAGGGGTCGGGGAGGGGGGAAGCTCCAGGCTGCTCTCTGTGCAGGGGTTGCTCCGGGGCTCCCTTGCCGATGGCTACTGTGTTCTGGCTCAGGCGGCCTCTGCTTCTGACCGCTTGCTAAGCTCCAGGTTCACCTCCTTTCTGGAGATGCCCCCTTGGAGGAGCCTGAAGCAGCCCCTGTGTGTCTGGCGGCCTTTCTGGGCACCCAGCCCAGCTGTCTCTTGTTTCCTGGTCTCCATCCCAACTTTGGCATATATTTTCTCCATAAGTGGTATTATTTACTTGCTAAAAATGCTCTCCTCCCCATGCTCCCCAGGAGGCTTTGATAAACAAGCGTTCCCACCTCCTGACTGACCCCCAGCCACCCTGGGGAGATGCAGCGGACCTGAGCCGGCCCTGGGGGAACTGAACAGCTGGCAGAGGAAAGGAACAGATGGAAGCCCGGGCCAGGCAGGGGCAGCCTGAGCCGGCGGAAGGACCCACCCTGCCCCCATGCTGTGGGACTTGGGCAGCCCTACTCGGCCTCCGCAGCCCCGAGCCGTCAGACCCCAGGAGTGGGAGGGACTGTGAAAGTGCCCCAGCCCACCGCCTCCCACCAGAGGGTTGAATCCTTCTCCCGAGTCAACAAGTTAAACCCTCTGAGGATGGGGGACCCCCAGCCCACCGCCACCAGTCCCCTGAGGGCCTGCGCCCCTGGAGCGTAACCACGGGCTGGGCCCTGGACGTCCGCCCTTCCTGCGCGGCATGCAGGGGGCCCAGCACTATCTCTCAGCTCAGAGCTCTGAGCCGGCCCTTAATCCCACGTGGGCAACTGTCCGTGAGCAGGCGGTTACAACCTCGGGGTGCAGAGATCCCCAGAAGCCCTTTATCCTGTACCCCAGGCACCAGAAGGAGGCCATCCCTGCCTCTGCGGAGTGTGCTGGCGACGGGCTCAGCACGGCCTGAGGGAGGGTCCCCTTGAACCCTGCCATTTGGGATTCAGTTATGACCTGCTGTGCGCAGGCTTCGTGCTGGGTGACAACCAGGGGACAAGGACGTAGCTCTGTCGGCAGAGCCCGCGCGGGTGGGAACAGACAAGGAGACAGAGGGTTGCGGGCTGGGTACAGCTGGAGGAGGTGGGCTAATGCTGCCCGCGGGTGGGCAGGATCCTGTTCCCCCCCTTCTCCTGGGGAATCCCTGGGATGGGGAGCACAGAGGAAGCCCGTGAGCGGAAGGGGGGCGGGCTCCTGAAGGCCTGAGGGAGCTCTCAAAGAGCCCAGGCACATGGGTGGGTGGCAGGGCAGGGGCATAGCCTGAGAGTGGCTCTGGCTCTGGGGTTTAGGGGAGGGCGGGGAAGGGCCCTCAGGTAGAGAAAGAGCAGGTGTGGAGTCAGGAAAACCTTGTTTGCATCCTGACTCAGCTGCTCACCAGTGATGGTCTCGAGCCCTGGTCCCCCTGGGTCAACCCCACTCTGTCCTCATCTGTGAAATGAGCTCCTTGGGCAGTTGCTTGCCTGAGGCAGGCAGGAAGGCGACAGTGTGTGGGGGCTGGGGCTCCGGTGACATGGGGTTCCCTGCTCCTTCTTCTCCAGGTAGGATGGGGGCAGGGAGGCAGGGCAGACCTTCAGCCCAGATTAGCAATGGGATTCTCTATTTGTTCATTCATTCAATCATCCATTCATTCTTTCATTAATTCATTCATTCAAAATCTTGATTGAACATCTTCTGTCTGTGGTACAGTGTTCTAGGTCCTGGGTATTCTCCCTCTCCTGGGAGAGAGAGGCAAGAAAGTAGACAACAAGCCAGCCATCGGAGAGGTGCTGTGAATACACTGAAGCAGGTTAGAGATGGCTGGTGGGAGGGCTGTGCTCCTGAGGTCTTAGGAGGCCTCTCTGAGGAGGGAGCACTCAAGCTGAGTCCTGAATCCAGGCCTGGGAGGGTCTGGTAAGTCAGGCCACTGTGGGCTGGGGGGGACCCTGTCAGGACTCACTGGGGTGATGATGATGATGACAGTGATGGTGGTGATGATGGTGATGATGGTGATGATGGTATTGATGCTGGTGATGATGATGTTGATGATGGTGATGGTGATGATGATGATAATGATGGTAGTGTTAATGGTGATGGTTATGGTGATGATAATGATGATGAATATCATGGTAATGATGTTGGTGATGGTGTTAATGATGGTGGTGATTATGATGGTGATGATGATGGTGATGGTGGTGATGATGGTGATGATGGTAATGATGATAGTGTTAATGGTGATGGTTATGGTGATGATCATGATGATGAATATCACGGTGATGATGAAGGTGGTGGTGAGGTTGATGATGATGGTGATAATGACGATGATGGTAATGATGACAGTGATAATGGTGATGATGGTGATGATACTGATGCTGGTGATGATGTTGATGATGGTGATGGTAATGATGTTGATAATGATGATGAATATCATGGTAATGATGATGGTGATGGTGTTAATGATGGTGGTGATTATGTTGGTGATGATGATGGTGATGGTGGTGATGAGGAGGATGGTGAAAATTAACATTTATTGACCTTAAATAAATGGTGGCTCCAACACTTTGCCATGTATCATTAACTCATGTAATCCTCACAGTGAGACAGATGCTAGTATCCATCCATTTCACAGATGGAGAGATTGGGATCCAGAGAGGAGCAGTCACTTGCTCATGGTCCCATGGCTACTAGTGATGGAGTCAGAGTTTGAACTCAGCAAGACTGACCTTGGAATGCCTGCTTTTAACCAAAATTTCTAAGAAAATACAGCTGGCTCACTTGCCTCCTGGGCTTGCTCTCCTAGAGATGCCACCACCAGAGGCCTGCCTGTGCTGCCCTAATCATTATTGGGAATGGCTGATTCGTCTTTGTCAAGCTTGCACTTTCCCCCAAAGTTTGAATTAACCTCGACATTAATTTGCTGATTAAGCACCCGCAGTAAGCTATATAGTGTGAGCACCTGTGATATTCTAATACATTTCCAAGGAAATTATTGTAATGTGCTAAATGGGAGATTTAAATGTTACTTGTTCCCCTGCAATCTATGAACTGTTTTATGAAAAAGTCATAACTGAAATAATTGAAGTGTCAGAAAGAAAAAAAAAGGATAAGAGCCAATCAACAATTCTCATATCACTTACCCAGCATCCTGATTTATTCGGTATTTTGGCAACTCACCAATCCTTGAATATTGCTCTGGACAGAGGGAAAGGGGAGAAGGGAGAGAATCACAGAATCACAGCTGTTACAGACGGGGGGCCTCAGTTATCTCTGCTAAGCCTCTGACTTTATTCAGGTAGTGGGCTCCCCATCCCCAGAGGTATTCACGCACCCCATGCGTGGCCTCCTGGACTAGGTGCTGATGCAAGGATCAATATATTCTATGGCTGGTGACCTAGGAGAGTCCCAAGGTTCCTTCCAACCCTCAGCTTCTAGGATTCTCAGAACTTACGTCTGGTCCAGAGAAGCAAAGCGACTTCCCCATGGCCACACAGCAGAGTCCAAACGAGTCCAGATGTTGGAATGTCTAGTCCTGGGTCTTTGTGGACTGAGTTCAGGGAGAGAAGCTGGGAAGGATTGTGGTGGGTGGGGCGGGGGGGTTAGATGTGGTGGAGATGGGGAGAGAGTGGAGGGAAACTTTGACTGCTAGGTCAGGGGGTGTGTGTGTGTCTAAGAGCTTTGAAGAGTTAGCTCTGCAGTTCACAGGGATGAATAATACATTGAAGGAACACTGAGTGGCGTCAAGGCCAGAAATGATCTCTGGCCAGAAGCCCAGTCTCTATCAAGAGCCTGGCTTGGACTGTGGGGCTGGCGGCCTGCGGGAGAGTCCAGGTCTGGGCCGAGCACATCTGGCCTGAGGCTCGCCCTCGGAGCCCGCGCTACAGGTCGGTAGGGGAAGCAGCCTGTAATATTAGCAGGGTGTAATAATAGCAGGGTATAATAATAGCAGGGTGTAATAATAGCAAGGTGCAATAAAAGCAGTGTGTGATATTAGCAGGGTGTAATAATAGCAGGATGTAATAATAGCAAGGTGTAATATTAGCAGGATGTAATAATTAATAGCAGGGTGCAATATTAGCAGGGTGTAATAATAGCAGCCTGTAATAATAGCAAGGTATAGTAATAGCAGGGTGTAATAATAGCAGGGTGTAATACTAGCAGGATGTAATAATAGCAGGGTGTAATATTAGCAGGATGTAATAATTAATAGCAGGGTGCAATATTAGCAGGGTGTAATAATAGCAGGGTATAGTAATAGCAGGGTGTAATAATAGCAGGGTGTAATACTAGCAGGATGTAATAATAGCAGGGTGTAATATTAACAGGGTATAATAATAGCAGGGTGTAAAAATAGCAGGGTGTAATATTAGCAGGGTGTAATAATAGCAGCCTGTAATAATAGCAGGGTGTAATATTAGCAGGATGTAACAATAGCAGGGTGTAATATTAACAGGGTGTAATAATAGCAGGGTGTAAAAATAGCAGGGTGTAATATTAGCAGGGTGTAATAATAGCAGCCTGTAATAATAGCAGGGTGTAGTAATAGCAGGGTGTAATATTAGCAGGGTGTAATAATAGCAGCCTGTAATAATAGCAGGGTGTAAAAATAGCAGGGTGTAATAATAGCAGGGTGTAGTAATAGCAGGGTGTAATAATAGCAGGGTATAATAATAGCAGCCTGTAATAATAGCAGGGTGTAATATTAGCTGATTTTGGCAGCCCTACCAAATTCCCCAATTTTTCCCGCCATTTCCTGACAGCGTACCATCAGTGAGGTTATGGGGGGTGGCCTGTGGGGCAGGCACTGCCCTCTGCAGCCTTGCCTGGGGGCTCTTCTGACCTCGGGGCTCAGAGTCACCCGAGGACCTGGGTAACGTGAAGTTTTTTCACGGGACAAGCCTGGGTGGAGCCTGAGGCTTGCAGGGGATGCCGGGCCCACATCACCTGCTGCGTAGCTGCCTAGCACCCGGCGAGTGGTACGTTTTTTTCCCAACTCTCTGCCATTTTAGACGGGAGAGCGTGGGCGTTTCTAAAGCTGCTGGAGCTCAGGTTTTAAGAGGCTGGGATTCGCAATGTGGAGTCTGAGACTGGCTTTGCCTTGGAGAGGGGCTTGGACCGAGCAGCGGTCTAGAGCTGTAGACTATGGTCCTGCCTCTCCCTTACTGTGTGTCTTGGGGTAAATGAATAAGCCTCCCTGGACTGTCCCTTTCTCATACGCACGGTGCGTGTAATACCCAACTACAGTATCACCTGGTACTAAGCATAGTCACCATAAGGATAATAAAATGAGCAGGAGAAATTTCCTGGGAACTTAACGGTGAGGCAGGGAGATGAGAGGACATTCCTAGGGCTGCATTAGGAAGGGCGCGGAGAGAGGGTCTGGCAGGATCGGGGTATGCGAGTGCCCCCACCTCTCCCCACACACACTGCCGGCTCCCTGCACCGGAAGGGCCGCCTCCTGGGTGCTGGGTCCCTGGGGCTGGGCCTGGGAAAGGGCCCAGCTCGAGGGCCCGCACCTCCGGGCTCACTCCTGGTTTCCCAGATACTCTCAAGGGAAACCCAAGGTTGGGGGGAGACACACCTGCCCTTATAGTCTTCACAGATATGCAAATAACCCCGCTTTGTTCCTAAAACACTTTTCTTTTACCTGGTGTGCTTGTATTCCGGCTACAAATGGAAAGACTTTTTTTTTTCCCCTCTCCATAAATAAATGGAAACTGTGAAACTAAACCTAGGGAGAGGAGCCGCGTTATTTTCTTCTGGTCTGGGGCTCTGAGACCCGAAGCGTCCGAGCTGGAGTGCCAGCTGGAAACATCCAGAAGATGGGGGGTCAAGAAAAAGGAACCTCCTTCTGAGGATGGATGGGACTCAGCGTTGTTTAGGGTCAGCTGGTGCTCACACCCCTTCCCACCCCTGTCCACACCGGCGGGTTCAGAAAAGCTCCCTGTCCCCATATCTCCCGAGAAGGCCTGGCCTCTGCAACCCGTCCCTGCGGCCCCTCAGGCCCTGCTTTGGCCTGTGCTATTCCTCTGCCTGGGTTGCCGTTTCTCCTTTGAGTGGCTGGATTTCCTTTAAAACTTAGCTCAGAAGTCACTTCCCAGGGGGACTGAGGGACTCCAAAGGGCTACATCCTCAAAGGTCCGAGGTCCACAGGCCTCCTGCTCCGAGAGGCTGCCCCGCCCCTGACCCACGTGCATTTGCTGATTTCGTTTCCATGGTCTGTCCCAGCCCCGCCCCCCCCCCCAAGACCGTGAGCTTCAGGGGGCAGGTCTCCCTTCTGATGGCTGCAGGGGGCTTGCCCAGAGGACAAGCACACGATGAAGTGAGCGAGGGGTCAGTGAATTCAGGCGTGGTGGACAGGAGCCCAGGGGCGGGGAGCTTTCTGCCAGCTCCGCATCGCCCCCAGACCTGTGCACGGGGTGGGGCCCCCAGACCCCGGGACCCAGGATCCTTGGTGCGGATGTGAGGACGGGCCCAGGGCGGCTGTTTCCGGGATGACTGACCCTCGTCGCCCTGAACCTGCAGAGACACCTTCCGCGTGCCCGTCCACCCACGTCTGGCCCCCCGCACCCGTGCCCCCCGCCTCCTCCCTCCTGGCCAGCTCCACTGTACTCCTGACTGACAGCATGCCAAGCTAGCCGGAACGGGAGGTTCTCCCGCCTCCCGTCAACATCCCTCCCACCAGGCAGGCCCCGGGGCCCCTTTCCACGTGCAGCGCCCCATGGCCGGGCCCTGCGTCCCCGCTGACCCAGCGGGCCATCCGTACTGGAAACGGCCCCAGCCTGGAAACGGCCGCTAAGCGTGTCCAGCATGAGGCTGGTGAGCGTACCAGCCACGAGCTCACGGGCCCATCCTTTGAGGAAACCAGGACAGGGCTCCGAGGACGGGGTCTCCAGGTAAGGACCACGGTGCCCCACAGCCCGTGTGCAGTGTGCTCGTCCTGCTTCCCCCCTGCAGGGCCGTCCACGCCGCATCGGTCGTCCAGGACCAGGCCCGGCCTCACCCGCACGGCCCACAAGGCCTCGGCTGGGGCCTCCTGGGCTTGCTGAAGCAAGGTCTGGCTGCTGCTCTGACTTTTCCCATTTTCCAGATGAGGAGACTGAGGCTTGGGGGGGAGCAGAACCGCCTAGAGCTATGTTCCATCCTGCAGTGGGGTGGAGCGGGGCCCTGGCCCTGCCTTGATGGCCCCAGGCTGAGGTGGGCAGGCAGGGAGGGTCTCTGCTGGAACTGTGGGTGTGGCTGAGAGCAAGGGGGGTTTTGGAGAGTGGGGGAGGGGAGGGGGAGGGGGAGGCAGCAAAGCCACAGGGGCCACCAACCGCTGCCCTCGGAGCTTGGGCTCAGACATGGCTCTCTGCAGGAAGCCTCTGGACAGGCCCCTCCCTGGGCTCGTGGGGTGGCTTGTATGCCAGGTCTGCCTCGGGATGAAGCAGATGGGGCTCCCTGTGGGAGGGACAGAGCCCGAAACAGGGAAAGTTTGGGATAAAAGCGCCAGGGACGGGGGCGCGGGGAGTATGGTGGAGGTGGCAGGTGGGCCTCCGTGGGAGCGGGCGGACCCTCGTGATGGACTCCTCTGCTTCGGCCTGGGGGGCTGGACCTCTACTGCTTCCCCCAGAGCGCAGCAGGCCAGGGCTTGGCCCACTCCCCCCAATTTTGGGTCCCAGATCTGTGTGCTGTGCAGAGCCGGGTGGATGGGAGTTTGAACCTGGGTTTGGCCGTGTGAGTGTGGCCTGAGCCGTGTCGACGGCTCAGAGGGTCAGCTTCCCAATCCTACAGTGAGGCAGCGTGTCAGTTCTCTACTGCTGTGTGACAACTCAGCCCTATGCACGGTGACTTAAGTGGCCAGCAATTATTCTCTCCTGGTGTCCGCGGGTCAGGAACCCCAGTGCCAGGGCCTCTCGTGAGGTTGCCGTCGAGCTGGGGGCCGGGGCTGTGGTCTCATCTGAGGGCTGGACCGTGGCGGTGGTGTCAGCATTCAAGCTCCCTTGCGTGGTGTTGGCGGGCTCAGCCCCTTGTCATGGGAGCCTCTGCGCAGGGTTGCCTCCCCCAGGGAGCAGGGCAGCAGGTTCCCCCACAGAGCCGGAGAGGGAAACCACAGCCTTTTGTAAACTAATCTTGGAAATGACGCCCCATGTCTTCTGCCCGTTCCGCTCCTTACGGTTGTGGCTAGTCCTGCCAAGCAGAGGGAGGGGCACAGGGACGTGGGTACCAGGAGGCGGCCACCTCTGCAGGGGAACCTCCCTCACAGGGCAGCCGCGGTGATTAAGAGAATTATGCACCTACGAGCTGGTGGCAGTGCCTGGCACACAGCTGAGCAAGGTGGCCATTTCCCGAGCCTGGCGCTCTCCTCGCCACACCACAGCCTAACTCTTCAGCAGTGATGCGTCCGACATCCCGGGCTCTCTCTGGTGTTGAGGGAGACCAAGGTGAATGAGACGAGGATCCCGCAACCAAAACATGGCGAGGCCAGGGCTCTGATGGGCGGGGGGCGGGGGGAGCGTGATCCGACAACGCCAGGCGCTCTGGCTCTGGGGCCGGTGCCCCCCGCCCCAGGGAGACCGTTCTGCTGTCAGAGCCCCTCTGGCGGGTCCAGACTGAATCGGGCGATTAACCCCGCGCTCAGAGCTCCCCAGCCATGAATCTAGCGCGGGCGAGAGGGTGTGTGGTGCCTTTAAATAAGCCTTATGTAACGAGGATGGCGTCGGAACAGCTGACTCTCCGCACACAGGCCTCTTTTAAAATAGATCCTTGTCTTTATATAGCCGAATGCCTCTTTCTTCTGGCTCTGCCGCCTTACAGAGGAGCTGATGTAGGTCAGATATTGCTTGGTGAGAATTAATTAATCTGTAATTGTATCGAAGGAAGGGGAAAGACAACAAGTAAGCATTCAGCGACCTCGGCACAGCCTGGGAACTGGTGTTGCAGAAAGGAGCTTTGGGAAGGACCTGCAAGCGTGGGAGCCGCTCTTCCTAAGACCGGCCCCAGCCCGCCGAGGGCCAGCGCGGGGCGCTCCGGGTTCGGGGCCCAGTCGGAGCTTCCGTCCTGCCCCTGAGCAGCTTCAGACTCAGCCGGGGTGGTGCCAGGCCCGGCCGCCTCCCCGGGGCCGGCGGCGTGGTCACCCCCAGGCCGGCTCAGGGTCAGCCGTGACCAGAGGCCTGGGCTCCCGTGTCAGCGCCGGGCCCCTGCCCCCCTCGCCCGGGGCCCACCCTGGCTCCCCAGGGTCTGCGTCCCGCCAGGTGTCTCCGGAAACCCCACGTGCAGTCACCACCGTGTGCCCTGGGCGGTCACAGGCGCCTGAGCTCCAGCGCCCCCCCGGCTGCCCGGCTCCTCCCGCGGACTTTGTGTCGCTGTCGGCAGCCCCGCCCCGCGAGGCTCAGAGCTGAGGGCCAAGTGGCGCCCCCCGTAGCCGGCCCGTTGGCAGCTGCTGTGCACTCTGTCTTCAGAGGAGACGGGAGTCCGGCCCCACCCGCGCGTCCACGCGGCCTCTCAGGTCTCCTGACATGACGGGTTCTCAACAGCGCCCCCCCAGGGTCCCGCCAGCACCTGGGTCACATCACGTCCCTGTGCCCAAAACCCAGTGGCCCAAGAAGTCTTGACAGCAACCGCGAGGCCCTAAGAGTCCCACCTCCCTCCCCGTCCCCCACCGCCCTCCCCACTCCCACCTTCTCGTGTGGGTCACAGGCAGGGACAGTGCGGCTCCCAGAACAAGGGGCACTGCCCTTTCTTGGTAAAATACCACCAGCTCGTCCGCACTTGGCACTGAAGACGCCCCTTTTCCCCACTCCTCACCTGAGGGTCACTCTCCTGGAGACTTGGTCCTTTGACAGTCGAGCCCCGAGGATGTGCCGCAGGGGCCACTGGCTTCAGAGAGGACCGGAACCTTCTGTCACCGCTCAAAGCACAGGCGAGTCCGGGCTGGACACGGAGGCTCAGGACGAGCACAGGGAAGTCCCCGTGCTGCCCACACCGGGACGCAGTCAGCGTCCAGAGCCAGGCCCCCGGCCTGGGCATCTGAATCCTACTTCCTCAGAGCCTGACCCAGCGGTGCCCGCATCCGAGACAGGCTGCAGCCTGGGGGGACTTTCCAGCACCGCCCGGGCTCAGGGCCATGGGTCTGTGGTCCGGCCGCTGTGTGTGGCCGAGCCCCGGCCCTGACCCGAGTGAAGTAAGGATGCCCGGAGGCGCCTCCTCCAGCATGGCCTGGCGCCCCCCTCAAAGCCCAGGCCGAGAGCAGGAGGGCCCCGCAGACAGCCTTCCCTGCGCGAGCTGCGGCGGGAGCGCCTGCTGGGCCGGGTCCCACTCCTTCCCCTGGTCGCGGAGCCTGGGAGAAGCTCCCACCTCTGCGATACACGACAGCCTGGACCCTCTTACAAGAGGGTCACAGGGATGGCTGGCCCTGGGAGGCCCGGCTGACAGGCTCCGCTGTGCGCTGCTGGGCAAGGGACCCCTCGCTGGGGCTCTCCCTCCTCCAGCACCCAGAGCATAGCCGTTAGACACAGCGGTTTCTGGGAAGGTGTTTCCCAAAGGCCCCCGCCCTGTGCGGCAGCCCTCCCTCTCCCGGGAGCTCTGTGCCCTGGCTTCCCGGTCTCACCATCTCAGTGCCCTGGAGCCAGGGGTCCTCCTTCGACAAGTGGGGAAACTGAGGCTTGGGGGGTTGTGGAACTGGCCGAGGCCGCATGGCTGGGTGGGTGAGCCTGGTGCTGGGGCCCTGACGTCCAGTCTCCTCCCCCTGCCTCGGAGCAACTTGCTAACCGCCTTCCCAGCAAGGGACCGTCTCAGGCGAGTCTCAGGTGAGTGGAGCCCTGGGCCTTCCTGGTGTCTCGGTGCTGTGGGAAAGGCTGTTGAATTGATTGATTGGATTTCCAGGATTTGGATCAGACGTGAGTGCTCCCGTCGGGACGGCAGGCCCTGCAGGAGAGGGTGCTGTTATTCAAAACAGATGGAGAAAGTCCCCAGCTGTGTGCCCTTGGCGGGGACACGTCTCCCTTCTGAGCCTCGGTTTCCTTCTCTGTAAAGTGGGGATCATCCCGGCCTCGAGCCCTTGAGCGTGGCCAGCCCAGGACAGTCACTTCCTGCCACTGTGTCCATCTCCATTCTTGTAGCCAGGGTGGTCCGGGGCCCCTCTTGCCTCCTGGGACAAGGAGACGCTGCAGCTCAGAGTTTGCTGCGTCCCTGGTTCTTTGTCCTTGTTCACTGTGTGCAAATGTCAAGGAAAAATTTAAAAGAGGGAAAATGCCTCAAAGGTTGTGTTTCTGGCAGGATTTCAGGGCACTTGTGATTAGGGCTCAGTGAAGGCCTACCCTACACTTTGGAGACAACAGCACAGCAGAGATGGGCCAGTGCCTTTGGGCCTGTGCCATGGGGACGGCTGCTCCTTGGGTGCCCTGTGGCCAGGCCGTCAGCAATCACAGCCCGCGGCCTGCAGCCAGCTACCCCTCTGAGCTCCCACACGGGAATGAGGTCTGACCCAGGCACTGGCCCTGCCCTGGCCTGGTCCGCACAGTCCCCTCGGGTCCCCACCCCCTCACTGACCTGTCAGACCCTCTCCGGGTGGGTCTCTCTAACAGTCCTGCGGGAAGGAGCCGTCTGTGCCTCACTACCCAGCAGTCCTGGCCCCGGGCCTCCAACCTGGATCCAGGAAGACACATTTCATCATGAGCACCCAGTCTTCACTGAGAGGCCCGGTGTCTCTGGCCATGTGCAGTGCAGGTTTTGTGGGGGGCAGGGGTAGTAGGATGCTGGCCTCGCTCTCCAGTGGGTGACCGGCAGCCACAACAGCCTGTTGTGGGGAGATGTCCATGGCGCTATTGGAGCAGAGAGGAGGGGCCCTGGGAGGCTGCCTGGAGGAGGTGACCTCTGAGCAGAATCCTGGGAAAGGGACAGTGGGTAGGTAGGGGGAATGTGTGTGCACATTGGAGGGAACAAGGGGGCCAGGAGGATAGCAAAGGGCTGGCGTGGGCAAGACTGGACCAAACTTCACCACAGCAGTTATGGGGATCTGGGATTTGAACCCAGACGGTCTGATTCTAGCAGCCCCGCCTTACGAGGGAGGAAAGGGGGCTTGTGAGAGGGGCAGGGATTTTCCCAGTTGGGGGATTGGACTCCATCGCTGAGCCAGGCTCGTGGTTTAAGGCTCTCCCTGTGAAAATTAAATCAGACCAGAAACAGCCCAGCATTAAAAACACAAAGCCACGACTCCCCCGCTGCCCCAAGCCCAGTTAGGGGGTGTGGAGAGTGGGGCCCCGCCTCCCGCAAGGAGAGGAGCTCGTGAATGCAATTAATCACTTTTCAATTAGTATTCAGGCGCCCTGTGGGGACGAGAAGCAGGCTGGCTCCAGAAGGCTGCAGCTTTCGGATGTGGTTATAAATGTGAGCGGAGGTAGAGCCCTGGGAACCAGGCTGGCAGCCCCACCAGAGAGGACGAAAGTGCAGCACCAGGAGGGGCCTGTCGCCTGCACGCACAGTGCAGAGGGGCTGGGTATGCAGTCGGAGCTCCATAAATGCTCCTGGGTGGGGACTGTCCCCTGTAGGGACGCGGGTTTGTTTGTGGTTCTCAGGGCAGGTTTAGGATGGCTGACAGGCTGTTCCGGGATGGGGGGCCAGTGCCACTACTGCTGGGCGCTGTGTGAGGTGCTGCATCATGGAACCAGCCCAGGGAGGTGGGCCCCATGACCCCATTTTACAGATGACCCAAGGTCAGAAGCGGGGCCGCTTCAGGGAGGGCCAGTTTGGTCCTAGGTGAGAAAGGGCATCAGTAAGTGCGAGCAGTGGGCCGGACTGGCCAGGCATAGCCTGGAGTCCTGTGGCAGCCTATCCCAGCTGGCTGTGTGACCTTGAGCACAGGCTTTGGCCTCTCTGGGCCTGTTTGTTCGTAAAACGGGGATGAGGCCTCCCTGGCTGATGAAGAACAAAGTGGCACCAGGCACAGAGCAGTCTCTGACGTGCTCATACCTCTCTCCATGGGCAGTGCCCTGTCTCATGTCCCCAAAGTGCTGGGTGACATGTTGGGGAGGACAGGGTCATGGCTCGGGTGGCATTTTGGACCAGGCTGTGTCAAGGATCCCTCTCTGTTCAGAGGATCTATCCGTCTAGTCAATATGCAAAAAGACAAAAACGAATGAGTAAGTAACCCCCCCGCCGCCACTGCTGATGGCTTGGGGTTGGTGGTCCAGGTGTCCTCTTTGTCTGGTGGCCATGCCCACTCAGGGGGCAGAGGGCGTACAGCACCTGGGTGTCCAGCACGGGTGGCCTCCCCAAACCCCCTGACCGCCAGCGTCTGGCTGGGGCTGTATCCTGCCCTTGAGATGGTCAGGCTGCAACAGGGGGCCCTGCCCACGGGGTGTCCTGGACTGGATTGTGTCCCCTCAAATTTGTGTTGCAGTTTGAACCCCCAGTACCTCAGAATGTGACTGTATTTGGAAATAGGGTCTTTGCAGGAGTAATTAGTTAAGACGAGGTCACACTGGGGCAGGGTCGGCCCTAACCCGACATGACTGGTGTCCTTAGGAAAAGGGAAATTTAAACATAGACATGCCCGCCATGTGAACATGAAGAGATTGGGTGATGCTTCTTCAAGCCAAGGGAGGCCAAGGATGCCGGTACCACCAGAAGCTGGGGGAGGAGCCTGGAACGCATTCTCCCTTGAGGACTTGGAAGGCGCCAACCCTCCCCACACCTTGATTTCAGGTGTCCTGGCATCCAGGAACGTGACACAGTAGATGTCCATGGTTAAGCGCCCCATTGTCCGTGGAACTTGGTTAAGGCTGCCCTGGGAGACTGAGACAGTGTGAGCTGGCCCTGGAGTCCTGGTGCGGGGGGAGGTGAGGAGGGGGAAGGCCTTCGAGGCAGAGTGGCCTCCAGAAACCAGACACGTCTGGCACGGAGGTCCTTGATTTGGGCCAGACCGAGCTCCAGCCTGACCCTGGCCTGGGACCAGCCCTCGGAAGCAGAGGTAAACCCTCAGTTTACCAGCACTATTGGTAGCAGTTGGTGAGGGTGGAGGGGCGGCCCCCCAGCCAGTCCGGTTCCTCTCCCCATGGCCCACTGTGACCCTGGAAACCAGACCCGTCGGTCAAGCTTCCCCTCTATCTCAGGAGCGTGCCATGGCCCCTGCGGCAAAGGGCCCATGGGTCCCCCTCTCTGAGTTACTTGTGCACTTGTATTCTCAGGATGGCGTCTGACCTTTTGGTCTAATAACTCACTTAATCCTTGGCGTTCCAGAACCACTGACAAGTCCTGTGTGGGCCTCTCTGGGCCAGGACGCCAGGGCCAGATGCATCTCCTGCCTTCCCGTGTCACCGGATCTCAGCCTGACTCTCCACATTAATTTCCTCATCGCCAGGAATTAGTTTGTAAACAGCAGAGGGAACTTCAAGGTCTTTGTCTTCTTAAGGGGACTCATTATTCCCCATAGAAATTCTGATCAGGGAGCTGGGCAGTGTCCCCCTGAACGCTCATCCATCAGCAGGCTCACATCTCAATTATTAATCCTTTTATAAATAACCTGATCTTCATCACGGCCGCATATTCTTTATGATAACTGTTATATTATTTAGATGTCAACGCTCTGTGCTAATTGCAGCTGCTGGTGGGGCTGTCAGCTGCAGAGAGCGCTGGACTCTCCTGCCTGGGTTCAAGGTGAGAGCGGCCTTGGAAATCCTTTCTCCTCCCACCCTGCCCCTGCTCTCTGCCCCCGTCACTCACTTCTGGGTGGGCCAGCCATGGACAGCCAGCGGGCGCCAGGCAGCAAGGAAGAGTGTCCGGCGGGGCTGGGCCTTTCTCTGCGGGGCGGTGGGCCTGGCAGGGGGCTTGATGTCTCTGCAAGTCCTCAGCGGCAAGATCTTTACATTCAAGTTTGTGGAAATCGGGTGTCCTCCGGCTACGAGGACACAGCCTGCAGGTGGGCGTTTTCTCCATCGTGGCCCTGCTGGGGGCAATCTCACCCTCTCACTCGCCGTGGTCATGGGCAGACCCTAATGGGTCCCAGCTGCATCCCCTTGTCCCCACGCCATCCTCTCCAAACAGTCACCAGAGGGATCCAAAAGCTGCACCGTCCTGGGCGCCAGCCACACGTGCCTCCTTAAATTGAAATTAATTCATTTTAAATTAAATACAGAAGGGGATGGATGACAAGAGATGCTTGTATCCTGCCTCCATCCTCCCACTGCATGCCCACTCTGACCCCTCCTCGCTCCTTGGTCTTTTCCTTTAATATAAGCCACAGCCCTGTGTATCGATCAGCTCAGGCTGCCATAACAAATACCACACGGGGCGGCTTAAACACAGAAACGTATTGTCTCCTGGCTCTGGAGGCTGAAAGTCTGAGATCAAGGTGTTGGCAGGGCTGGTTCCTCCTGAGACCTCCCTCCTTGGTGTGTAGACGGCCATCTTCTCCCTGTGTCCTCACATGGTCATCCGTCTGTGTGCGTCTGTGTCCTGATCTCTTCCTATAAGGACCACCGGTCAGATGGGGTCAGGGCCACCCACATGAGCTCGCTTTACCTTAATCATCTCTTTAAAGATCCCATCTCCAAACACAGTCACACTCTGAGATCCTGGGGTTAGGGCTTCAACACAGGAATCTCGTTGAACGCTGTGGGGACGCGGTTCAACCCACAGCAGTCACGTGGCACCGTTTACAGATGGACAGTGGCCCCAAGGAGGTAAGCAACAAGAGCCAGCAGGGTGAAGAGGGAGGACTCGACCCAGGCATGTCTGTCTCCAAAGCCGGTGCCGTTTCCAACAAGCTCACTGCCCCCCTGAACCAAAACCCCGATAAGTTACTGCGTGGCTCTGAGCCTCAGTTTTCTCACCTTTAAAGTGGACATATCATTAGCTCTTTCACTTGCTTGTTTTGGAGATTAAATGAATGATTCACTCATTCATTCAAGGAGGAGCCAGGTGAGTGACTGGCTTCTCCTGTTGGTTCCTTCCTTCCCTCATTCGTTCCGTAAATGGAGTCCCTGTGATGTGCAGGCACTGTCCTGGGTGCAGGGACCACGGGGGGACGGGGCAGGACAGTCAGGGGTTCTGCCTTCCAGGGCTTCAGGGTCGAGCAAAAGTCCTGACTGGGAGGCGGGGGACGGTGCCCGGCAACGCGGGTTTTCAAAGGAAGGGGGCACAAGCAGGGCAGGGGCCTCCCAGAGGACTCTCCTTCATGCTGCCCGCGGAACCCAGGCTCCCTCCGCCCACGACCTGCTGGTGGTCACGGGCGGTCACTCTGTGGGCTGAGGCGAGGCCTCATCCAGGGAACGTGCGCGTCGAGGAGGAGGGTGGGCTGGCCACTCTCAGTCTCTCGGCCGGTGTGACCCCTGGCCCAGCGGCAGCTTCTGGACGCCTGCAGGTCTCACTGGCCTCCCCCCCCCCACCATGTGCAGAGCCTCCCAAGCCTCCACCCCGCCCTCCCAAGTCATTTAAATACATTTGCATACATTGTTTCCGATGAACCTTGATTGTTTCAGGAGCCAGACATTTTGAATCATAAAAATATTCACCCTCCCCTGCCTTTTATTGAAGAATTCCATAAATATCCCACCTGACATCTCCCAGCTAGCTTTGTCCTGCCCCCCTTCTTTCTTCTAATTTCTCATTATCACGCCGCCAATGCGGGGGGGGGGCTTCTATTTTTATTTTTCATTTCTTTTAGCAGCTTCCCTTCTGGGTGAATTCTGGCGTCTTGCCAGCCTTTGATGGCCCCTGGAAAAACAGAGGGACTTGATTGTGGCTGGTGACATCTCAACGCCCCCTCCCATGGCAGGCGTCTGCCCCGGCAGCTGGCAGCCCTGTTCTGAGCCCTCGCTGCGAGCAGGGCTGGAGGGACAGCCAGGAGTCGGCCTCCTGGCTTACTTGCTCCAACAGGCTGTTGGTTGCTGCTGCCACCGGTGAGAAAACCGAGGCTTGGAGAAGCCCAGCGACCCGCCCACCATCCCGGGCTCTGGCTGCAGGGCTGTGCCCCCACCCCCGCCCCCCACGAGCTCCAGAGAAGGGAAAACAGAGGCACTCACCTCATCCCAGAAGACACCGCACATGGTGCAGGGTGGGGGCTGTGCCGGGGAGAAGGTCCACAGCGTGTGCACCACGAAGGGTTTAGGGAAGAGCCTGCTTGCGTGGCCGCCCAGCCCCTCCGAGGCTCCCTACTTCTGGCCGGCAAAGCCCTTCCTCCCCACTCAGCACGCAAGGCCTTCAGCCCGGGCTCCTCTCTGCCCCTCTGGGCCCCGGACACGGACGCTGAGCAAGAGCTGGCCTTCCCTCCACTTCAATTCTCCCCTCGACCCTATGACGTGGGTGTTGTTGTCCCCATTTTACAGAGGAGGAAACTGAGGCTCAGAGAGGCGTGGGCGTCGGCCGGGGTCACACAGCTGGCGGGAGCATCTGAGGCCAGAGTCTGTGCTGCTGGTCACACCCTCACGTGCATCCGTCAAGACCCCGGGCTGGCCCAGCACAGGCCCCTCACACAGCGGGTGCTCAGCTCATGCTTAGTAACACATGTGCTGGTGACGATCAGTGGTCAAAGGGCTCGCGCCCAGGGGGTGTGGGCCAGGGCAGAACGGAGCCTGTGGGTCCGGAGCCCTCCTGTCCGAAGGGCCTGCCCTCGTCCTCCCGTCCCATCCCTGGCTTGGGTGTATCCTCCTTCATCTGTTCATTCATTGGTTCGCATCCCACAAGCATCCAGCGGGCTTTGCTCCGGGCACGCGCCGGGTGGGGAGGGGAGGATACTGGGTCCGACAGAGGGCCAAGGCCTGACACTGCCCCAGCAGGGGAGGCAGAGCCAGGCCCAGAGGGTGGCAAGGACAGAGGCTTGTCCTGTGGAGAGAGCGGCCTGGGAAGGAGGCCGGGCCGGCCCCTGCTGCCCTACCCCTGCTCTGAGGTGTCGCACGAGTCCAGGGTGTGATGATTCACTGAACGCACCCATTGCCTTACCATTGTGCCCCTGGTAGGCGGGATGCGAGCTCTGGATGCTGAGATCCAGGGTGGCACGTGGGCTGACCAGGAGGCAGGACTCGGGTGGGTTCCCCTCAGGGGCCCCAGGCTGCTGTGCCAGGAATTTTGCAGATGGGCTCAGCAGGTCTCTCCTCCCGCCCACCTCTGAGGAGCCTTGGAGGAACTCAGGACTGAGGCGTCACTCTCCTTTCCCGGGTCCTCCAG
Source organism: Balaenoptera musculus (assembly GCF_009873245.2). Lineage (NCBI taxonomy): Eukaryota > Metazoa > Chordata > Mammalia > Artiodactyla > Balaenopteridae > Balaenoptera > Balaenoptera musculus. The sequence goes on from NC_045801.1 coordinate 1,889,183, forward strand.
CATCTGTCCTTACCTGCCAACCTTTGACGCTCACTTGGGTTTTCCTTGTCATCTCCATGAATGCATCTGTGTGGCAGGATGGCCTGATCTGTTCTCTCTCTCTAAAAAAATATTTGTGCTAAAATACATGTGACATAAAATTTGCCATAGTAACCATTTTTAAGTGTACACTTGGATATACACTTAAATATTAATATCGTTAACATAATATGAAGTACAGTCACATTGCTGTGCAAAACCCTCACCACCATGCCTCCCCACAGCTCTTTTCATCTCTGCGAACTGAAACTCTGTCCCCCTTAACACTAACTCCCCAACTCCCTGGCCCAGCCCCAGTACCCAGCATTCTACTGTCCATCTCTGAATTTGACTGCTCCAGGGGCCTCGCGTGAGTGGAATCGTGCAGTGTTTGTCCTTTTGTGACTGGCTTACTTCACTTAGCATAATGTCCTCAAGGCTTGTCCATATTGTAACAGGTGTCAGACTTTCCTTCCCTTTTAAGGCTGAATAATATTCCACTTTGTTTATCCATCCATCTGTCAATGGACATTTGGCCTACTTACATTGTATATTATCACGAATTGTGCTGCTATGAATACGACTGTACAAATATCCCTTTGAAACCCTGCTTTCCCTTCTTTTGGATATTTACCCAGAAGTGGAATTGCTGGATCATATGGTGATTCTATGCTTAAATTTTTGAGGAACCTCCACGCTGTTTTCCACAGTGGCCGTGCCATTTTACCTTCCCAGTAACACAGTGAACGAGGATTCCAATGTCTCCACACCAGCACATGTTGTTTTCTTTTTTAAAAAAATTTTTTGTAGTAGCCATTGTGATGGGTGTGAGGCGGTATCTCACTGTGGTTTGATTTGCTTCCCCTAGTGATTAGTGATGCTGGCATCTCTTTCCATATTCTTATTGGCTATTTGTGTCTCTTCCCTGGAGAAATGTCTAAGTTCTCTGCCCAGTTTCTAATCGGTTGTTTGTTTTTGGTTGAGTTGCAGTGGCTGGTGGTCTTGGGTCCTCTCTGTGAAGGTCAGCCAGGATGGAAGGATGGGCACTGGGTACCCTGCACACTGGTGACGGTGGGCATGGATGTGATGGTGGGATGGCGACCCTATGGGAGATGGTAACTGGGAGCTGGAGGAGGTGAATCGGGGGCCATTGTTGATGATGTTGGTGGAGGGGAAGGTGACAGGGTGACAGCAGTGGGGCCACTGTTGATCAGGGTGGGCCCCAATTCATGGAGCAGAATTGATGCCATCACCTGATTCCTGGCTTCACAGAAGGTTCGAGTGGGGTGCGGGGTGGGTGATTGAGGGCCCTGTAGCTGTCACCAAGGCAGGAGGACATGGTGCACGCAGGGCAGTGGAGAGAGAGGAAGTATTTGTTGAGCGATGGACTCAAAGAGCTGATCCCTGTGGCTTGGGAAGAAATTACAAACTATCCTATCAAGTGCTGTTACTGACTGAGACTGAGATCGAATCTGACTTTCATCCCCCTGCGTTTGACATTCAAGAACAATCCGGCAGTGGGATTTGCATAAATCTCTGGGGGGCGGAGAGGCAGCGAGGGGTGGGGGGGGGAACCAATCAAACACGGGAAGGGAGCTCTGTTCCCAGCGGGATGTCCCCTCCTGCAGGGCTGGGATGGGGGTGGAGCTGCCCTGCAACCCTGAGTCACCTGGAAGCAGCACCGTGGGTCCAGGGCCGGGGTCCCCTGGGGGGGTGGAGCTGGAGCTGGGCCTCGGCTCTCCAGGGGTCCCTGGCACAGCAGCAGAAGCTGGGGAGGCACAGGCCGCGCTCCGGAGCACGCGGTCCGCGGGGGGCAGACCTGTGAGCTGAGGCCCCACGGGTGTCCTCGAGGCTCCCCGGTCCCCACACGGGGGCTTCCAGCGTGATGGTGGGGCAGGAGCGGCTAGCCCCTGCCTCCTGGACCTCTGCTGCTGTGGCCCGCTGTCCCTCGCCCGTCAGCCCAGGGCGTCCTCTGTGGAGCACCGCACACCTCCCGCCCGCTTATTTCCGACGATGTGTGTCTGCCCCCCATCTGCCTCCCCCAGATCGGGGCCGCTAACAGGCAGGCCGGGAGGCTGTTCTGTTCCTGCCTGTCGCGCAGTATGACACGAGACCCCCGGTGAGGGGTCGGCTCCTCGCGGCCGCAGAGTGATTGGACCCAAGAGAGCGGTGGCCGGAGCGCCATGCCTGTGTGGCTGTGGGCAGCCCCGCCCCCCGCAGCCGGCCTCCACGGGCAGGGACACATTATGATCTCCCCGGAACGGAAGGCTCGTGTGCTCTTTTCTCTGGCAGCGACGAACACAGTGTGATCGCTTAATAAAGCAGGAGGAGAGGTGGCCACTATCGATCAGAGTGCTCTGGGCTGCACTCAGCGGAAGAAAGTCAATTTTCCCCTTCAGTTCAGCTCAGCAAACATTTATTGAGCTCCTACTACAGCCAGGCCTGTGCTGGGCGCCAGGGGCACCGGGCGGGAATCCAAACACTTCCTCCCCGCTCTTCACCCACTGTCCGTCCGGGAAGGCCGCACTGAGCTGGTGTCCTGCAGACTTCACCTCCCTGAATCCTCCCACCCGTCTGCTGGGACCTGGGGAGCTGGAGGGATTTGCCAGGCTCAGCCAGCAGGGAAGGTGTGCCCCGAGCGTCAGCCGAGCCGGCGCAGCAACGCTGTTCACTCAGAGCACCGGGCCCTGCTGGGGGGTCGCCTGGTTGAGGGGCGTCTGGCAGGGGGCTGGGAGCCTCAGCCCCTGAGTTCTGGGGTCCACGTTGCAGGGGGCCGGGGCCCCTCCAGGCCTCACTTTTCTCGATGGTACCCGCAGCAGCGGATGCCTTGGGCACCGAGGGAGCCGGGTTCTGTGTGGGAGAAAAGACTGCATCGCGGGCGCTGGTATTTCCCCATTTTGCTGCTGGGGGACTGGGCACCCCCAGATCACATGGCCGGGAAGGGGTGGACTGAGAGGGCTCGTGGCTGGGCTCGCCCAGCAGGTCAGGGGACCCTGAGCAGTGCCTCTGACCCCCATTCGCAGCTGGGGAGGGGGCAGAGCCTGTTTTCCCTTACTTGCCGACCCTCACCACCCCGCGTCCACACACCGCTAGCTCTCAGGCTTGATCTGTGTCCCTCTGGGCTCTGCCCAGGGTTTCCTCTGCAGAGGAGTCTCGGGGACAAAGTTGAGGTCGTGAAGCACAGGGCCAGCTGCTTCTGGGGCCTCCATCTGCCCTTGGATACACAGGGAGGGAGGCATCCATCAAGAAGACAATTCGTCCCCAGGGACGCCTACTGGGTGCCAAGTCCTGGCTGGGTGCTAGGAGGGCCTGGAAATTCCTTCAGGTCACTCCACCCCAGCTGGAAGCAGCAGAGACTCTCTGTGATGGCACAGCTGATGTGGAAATTCAGAAGTGACCATGAGTCTACAGCTCTGCGACTTAGGGGCTCACTCCTCTTCACCATCTGAGAGGCACTGGAGAACCACAAAGGTAACTTCAGGGTGAGGACCTCATGGGTCAGCACAGGGCCAGGCGGTGGGGGTCCTGCAGGGGAAGTGCCTTCTCCCATCGTCCTGTTCTCCTCATCATCCCCCACACGTTACATCCATCTACCCATCCATCGTCCATTGTTGGTCCATCCATCCATCAACCATCCATACACCCACCCACCATCCGTCATCCATCCCCCAACCATCCATCCCCCATCCATCCATCATTCTTCCATCCATCCATCCATCCATCTATTCTTCCATCCATCATCCCTCCTTCTTCCATCCAACCATCCGTCTATCCATCCATCCCCCAACGATCCATCCTTTCATCCATCATTCATCCTTGTACTATCCATCCATCCCTTCATCTGTCCAACTTTCATTCACCACGCATGGCTTCACACACCGCCCTTCACGTGTGACCAAGGGCTTCTAGGTGAGACGGGCAGAGCAGCCATGTGATGGCACCGCACAGTCGTCAGGGTGGGAGGGAGGGAGGAGAAGGGAGAAGAATGTTGATCAAAGCTGGCCCCACGGTTACCAGTTCCCTGCCCCTGCCCTTTGGGCTGGGAGGACCGAGGAGTGGGTGCAGGACCGGAGTCTGGATATGCCCATAGCTGGCACGAAGGATTCGCGATGGGGGCAGCCACTGCTGTGAGCACCTTGGTTTGCAACGGTGGCAGCGACCTGGCTCTGAGTCCATGCCTGGGAAAGGCATTGCCAGGGCTGCTCTGGTCAAGAGCAGAGATCTTGTGTGACATCAGTGGGGACATAACTGAGTGATGCCCAGGGTTGACTAGCAGGTTAGTGCTGTCCTGGGCACTGGCCAGCTGCTGTCCATACCTCTGCCCCCTCAGCCCTCCCACAGGCCCGCTAGGCAGGGGTCACTTCTCCCACCGTGCAGGTCAGACCCCTGAGGCACAGAGGGAACAGGATGAGTCAGTCGATTGACTGGAGCTACGGGGGTGAAGCCCAGGTGCTCCCCGCCCAGCCAGGTGAGCAGTCACATTGTACAGGCTGTGGGTCAGAGGAGGGAGTCCCGGTCCCTGCGTCCCAGCCTTTGCCCCTGTGTGACACCCCGCACCCTGCTCCCGGGGCCAGGCAAGACACGCTCAAGATCCCAGTCTGCCTATTAGCTGCTGGGTGGCCCTGGGCCTGTAGCTCGCCCTCTCTGGTTCTCCATTACATCCCTTATTAATTAGACATAATGACGTTGCATCTGCTCCCAGCATGTCAAGGAGCATAGCTGGTGGAAGAGGTGCAACATAAGTGATGCTTTCTCAACATCTCTTGTTATACGTTAAGATCTATCTGCGTTCATAATACAGCCATGCTTGCTGCTATCTACACATGATGTTCTGAATCACTTACCAGTCACATTACTCCATTTTCCAGCTTCATATCTTCAAATAATCTCAATGCCCCAGGAAGACAAGTCACGTCTCCTGCTGGCTCCGTGCACCCCTGCCCTGCTCTGCTGGGTGAGTGAGTGGGTTCAGGACCCAGGCGCTCCGGGCCGCTGGCAGGGTGGTATGGTGGCGAGAGCGAGCGTGGACGCCGAAGACAGACTGTGGGCTCGGATCCTGACTCTGTTCACTTCTGTCCACTTCTCCAAGTGTCGGCTTGACCACTAGAGCTCCCTGAGCCTGCTCTTCTCATCTGTGAAGTGGGCATGTCCTGGGACCAGCTCCAAGGACCTGTTGTGAGGACCAGAGAGGTTATGCGTGGAAAGCGCTGGGCACACAGCAAGTGCCAAATGCATGCTAACTACCACACTGCTCTCTCCCAGGAGCCCTTACAGCCGGAGAGCAGGCACATGGCTCCTCTGTGCCTCCGTTTCCTCATTTGCCAAGCGATTATTAGGTGGAAACTACCGTGGGTGAAGGTGCCCAGGCCCGTCCCTCTCTGACCCGGGGTAAGTGCATTCCTGGGAGCAGAAGCAGGGAGACCGGCCACCAGGACATCTCCTGCGCTGCATTCGGGGCCACCAAGCTACCTCCACAGCTGCCGTTGTCCCCACAGGCTCAGAAATCACAGCCCGCTGACCATGGTGGCCCCAGGCACGCCCATGGGCTGCACACCTGCTTCCTGGCACGTGAGCGGCCACAGACGGGCCGTCTCCCCAGGCTGGCCCCTAAATCCATGCTTGGGGCAGCCAGGGGCAGGAGGGCTGGGAAGGAGGCAGACGACCATGGGTCTGAGGCCTCCCCACCCACTCGGCACACTCAGGGTGAGAAACAACAACAAAAGGAAGCAAATGAAGAAAACAGTCATCATCCTGGTTACGCAGCAGCCGGGACACAGCTTCTCAGCCAGAGGAAGTGTAGGACCTGTGTCTGGATGTGGGTGAGCTTGCTTTAGGTAGTGCCTGGGATGACAGGAGATTGGTTCCGGTTGATTTAAGGTGTCAGTGTTTTTTAAACCCGGGAAACAGACGCCTTTTTATCATGCTGCATCCAACACCTGAAGACAAAGAAGCCTTCATTCTCCACATATTGCCTTCATTCTCCACATGTCACCTCCTTCCCCACCGTTAATAACTTCGCGGGAGCTTGGCTCAGGCCCGTTCGAGGGACGAGGAGACGTCTCATCAATGCCTTGTGCGCTGTTCACGCTCTCGGTGTCCCAGGAAGCTGGGCAGGGGAGGCCATGGGACCCCACCCCCGTGTGGGCTCCTTCCTGGACGTCGGTCTGAGGGTGTGTTGAGTCCTGCCTGGTGGTCAGAGGCAGAGCTAGCCAGTGCGGAACGGGTCTGGGGTGCCCTGGTCTCTCCCCCAAATGGCATCCAAGATCCCGTCTGGCTCAGTCACCTTGGTGGCCACCCTCCCACCTCATCCAGGACACTGTCACCTTGGTGCTCAGAGCCTGCCCTCATCACCACCCACCCCTCCCCATCAGCCTGTCACCTCCACGGGGCTCACCAGCCCAGGCACGGCCGCCCGACCTGGTGAAATGACTGTGACTTTCACTATCACCTCTCTGCCACTGGGGGGGACCTGGCCTCCTCTGGGTGGTCTGGGGGAGGCTGGAGGGGGGATGGGCCAGAAGCTCCAACACTAGGTCGCTGGCAGGAAGTGACGGTGGCTTGGACCTGAAAGTGGGGATGGCCGTGAGGACAGTTGCTAGGGCGCCTGCCTGGACCGCAGGCCCCGCGAGGCTCCTCCCACCCCACCAGCAACACCGGCCTACCTGGGCGAGAAGCTCTGCCCTGGGCCCAGCCAGGTCGGGGGAGGTGGCAGCCTGTGCAGGCAGTGTGGCCTCTCCACGTGCTCAGAGGATCTGGAGCACCCACTGCCCAGCAGAGCGGTCCCTCTGGAGGGTGGGACCAGCCCCCTCCGACTGCCCTCCCCGTGCCCATGAGGGCCCGGCCTCACAGCCCCTGTTCCCCCTACCTGGCTCGCGCTGAGTGCTTCTGGGAACTGAGCTGGGATTGCCGGTCCCCTGTCTGCCAGGAGAGCAGGCTGGGGGCGCTGAGACTGAGCTGACCCAGCGAAGTGTCTGCCCGAGCAGCCCTGCCTGAGGGCTTCCCTCCGGGGTGCTCAGAATAACGGCCGGACACTCAGAAACCTCACCCGTCGGAGCCATGGAGAATCTCGAATCTTCACTTTTCATCTCCAAAGTAATATGACTGAATTTATAAACCTATAATGCAGAAATAGGTAAATTAAGCGGGAATAAAGCACCATGACCCCACGCCTGGGGTAACTTCCTCCCCTGTTTTGGAGGACAAACAAGTGTGCATGTCAACAAACACAGGTAGATGGGTCCTGACTTGCCTCTGTTTAATCACCTGAGCTTGTCAGTTAGCAAAACCATCTCACACACCTGAGGACATAGCTGCATATCATCATTTTAACAGGGAATGAGTATTCCATTTATGAATGTTTCACAATGAAGTTAAAACGCTGAAAATTATCCTTACACCCTGAATCTTTGACACGAAGGAAATCACCCTAATGGTGAATGCCCTGGCACGTGCGTCAACATGAAAGGTTTCGACTGAAGTTCTCCTCGCGCGAGGCTCCTTCTGGGGAAGGACTGAGCAGGCCGAGAGAGGGAGGGACCCAGGAGGTCTCAGCTCTATCTGTAATATTTTATTTCTTAAAGGAAATGAGAGCAGAGGTAAAGAAGGCAGAATATTAAAATTTGATAACGGTGGTGTTTGGTAGAGCCACAGCGGTGGGTTCGTGGTGTTTGCTATATGGACTCCCCAGTCTCGTTTAAAGTATTTTATGTGACATTTCTAGTCACGTCTTTCCCCTGTCCTCTCCCGCGTCCGTTCCTGGTTTATACCGTCATATCCACACATATCTTGGCTTGGGCGTGGGCAGAGGTGCCTGTGTTACAGGAATGGCCTCGACGTACCCACTTCTGTGCACCGGGGGTTGGCCTGTCCGTAGCCGTTAGCCGGGGTCTGCAGGGATGGCTCTTGTGCCCTGAGTTGTGCTGTGGACGCCTGGGCGCAGTCAATGCACATGACACCCAGGCAAATCGGAATTTCAGATAAGCGACAAATAATTTTTCAGTATAAGAGTGTCCCATACAATATTTGGGGCATATTGTATCAAAATATTGTCATTCATGTGGTAAAGGATTAAACTTGTCCCCAAAAAGGTTTGGCCCTTGCCAGCTCCTTGGAGGTGACTTCTGAGCCCTTGGAATGTCCTGCCTGACAAGAGTATCTCTGTTGCCAGGGGGCCTTGGGCCACACAGAGTGGTCTATGCTAGTGAGGTGATTCACAGGGGGCCCTGGGCCACGTGGTGTCAGCTCTGCCTCTGGAGGGGCTGGAGTCTGAGGTCAGCCATGCAGGTGGTCAGTGTGTCCACGTGACTGACCCTGGGGAGCGTCCCTGGGGCCACAGTCACTGCTGGCAGAAGCAAGCGCTGTCCCCACGACTCCACGGGGAGAGGCTGGCACCTGGGCTCTCTGGCCCCTGACCTCGTCCCTTGGTCAGTTTTCATCCGGCCCTTTCACTGTAATAAACTCTAACTGTGCGTATAGAAGTTTCCTGGGCTCTGTGAGTCCTTCCTGTGAACCGCAGAACTGGAGGGTGGTCCTACGGACCCTGAACTTGTAGTTGGTGTCAGCAGTAAGGTGTTTTGGGGTTTCTGAACTTTGCGTCCTTGATTTGGAGTTCAGATTTAACCACATGTCCTGTGTTTGATCTGGCAGATTTACTGGGGGTGGAGGATGCCTCCCCAGCCCTCCCTGCACAGCTCTCCCTGTCTTTGCCTCCACGGGGACCAGCCTCGGGCCCTTGGCCCCCTTCCTGCCCCTTCCCCAGGCCCTCTCTGCAGTGCCGCTGGGCTCGGGTGCCGAACCACACCCAGCCTCCTGGGCGGTACGGCAGGGTCCCTCCTCGGCATCCTGGCTGCATCCCCCGCAGCCAGGCGCGCGCTTCAAGTGGACTAAGGTAGTCCCTGCCCAACGGAGCAGGGTGCAACCCTCCCAAAGGGGACACTGAAAGGGTCAAAACTCACCATTACAGGGAACATAGGTCCCTCGTCACCCACCCCAGAATCCGGGCGGAATCGTCACCCGCTTCACCGCTGAGGAAACTGGGCTTAAGAATACCACGCTGGCCCGCTGTGGCACACCCGAGGGAGAATCGTAATGAGATCTCTCTCTGCCCCACCGGAAACTCAGGGTTTGTACCAACCCCGAAGTGATGCTTCTGGACAGCTTGTGATTTACTGAGACATTCGGAGTGTAGACCCCAAAACCTCTTCCAGCAGCAGCCAAGCTGGAGGGGACGTGAGGGCTGAGGCTCTCTTAGGTGGTCCCCTAACTGGGGGGAGGGAGAGCCCCCAAAGTGGTGCGTGCTGGGAATTACATTTTCTTGGGTTTTGCAGCTGGTCAGGGGAACCAGGGCTGTGAGGGACCCCGCCCAGGCCCACCCGCCCCGGACGGAAGCTTGCAGAGTCCTCGAGTGAACAGGGGGGGTTGCCGTGGGCACCTGCTGCCTTCAGCCTGCCACCTAGAGGGGTTCGACCAGCACCAGCGGGGGAGAGGGCCAAGCACCCCTGGGGGTGGGGGGCTCCTTGCTGAGGCGGAGAGGCCAGGGCAAGAAGGGTCCTACGAAAGATGCGACAGAGCAGAGGAAGGGGGCCGACATCCTGAAGACGCAGGGGAAGGGCAGCGTCTGAACGTGATTTAGGACCGAACGAAAAGCAGAAATTCCAAAGCTGCGTGGCTCCTTCAGCTTGACGGAAAGGAATGTCAGCTGGGAAGCAGGAGCGGAGGCCGAGGAGGGGTTGGGCTGGGGGTACAGGGCGCTGAGAGGGTGGAGGGAGTGCAAGGAAACCCATGGGCAGAGGGGGCGCCACAACCCACCTGGGGCGAGGTTACCACGCTGTTCGGGTCCGTGGTGGGGTTGGGGGTGGTGAGCTGTGCTGCAGCCCCAAGTCAGCCTGGGATTTACAGGTGGCCTCTGGGGAGAAGTCGGAGTGCTACGGGCAAAAGGAATAACCACATGTGACGGGAGTAATGGGGCCTGAGCTGACCGCTGACGGCGGCTCAGCCGGCGTCTCATCAGGAGCCCACGCTTCCAGATACGTTCTGGCAGAATCTTCCAACTTTAAAGATCAATAAAAAGAATTCAATAAGTATCTGGGCAGGAAGAAAAAACCCAGGTTATGTCCTAACGAACAAACGTCAGCTTGTCCCCAGGCTTCTCCTCTGTGACACTGACGGGAATAAGGGGCAGAATGAACGGAAGTTCAGGAGGAGGACCCTGGGCCACCAGGCAGCCCCTGGGGATGGATCCCAAACTCGGGCTTTTCAGGGATTAAATTGCTGGAGGAAATCGGGAGGAGCAGTGGAATCCTGATACCCGCGGGTCTCGGAGCCCCCAGAATGTCCAGGCAGGGAGGGGCCCAGGAGAGGTGGTGGGACGCTCGGCCAGTCCCACCAAGTCCTCATCTCTGGACGAAGCCCCCGATTCTCCTGGGCATGTGAACGTGGGAGGGTCAGACACCCAGACGCAGCGCTGGGTGGGGCCTCTCCTGGGCAGTCCTGGTTTCAGTGTAACCCTGAAACTGGACACAGATTCCTTCTAGAAAAGGTTCTCTCTCAGGAAGGATTCATCAAGGGATTTGATTAAATATAATTGCAAGAATGTATCTTTTTTTTTTTTTAAGAAAAATCTATGTCTAGAAAATAAAAGAGCCCCAAACTGCTAGCACAGTTATCTTTTCTGCTTCTTGGTACTTGATTTTTGTTGTTGTGAATAAGAATGTGTTACTTTCTGTGGGAAAATGCTTGAGACAAGAAAGCACACTGTTCGTTCACTAGTCCACAATTTATTAAATCATTCGATGTTTGATGACCTCTTCCCTCATCCCTGTAAACTGTGGAACACAAAGCAGGATGCAATACCCCTGGTGCATCCAGACGAGGACAGAGGAGCCGATGGAGGCGGGTGAGCCCCCGGGGGTGGGGCAGTCCTGGGCGAGGGTGGCGGGTCCCCGGCCGAGGGGGGAGGGCGCGCGCATGCTTGCTGGCCCGGCCCACATGGATCAACTGCTGTCAGCGCTGGAGCACTTCCACAGGTCCCTTTGCCTCTCTGAGCCTCCGTGGCCTCTGGAGGGGACCGCGTGGAGACGGGAGGCCAGAGGAGGGGGCGTGGCTCCTGCATCAGTGCGCTCTGCTCTTCTGGGGATGGCGGGGACCTGGG